>NC_062526.1:21491851-21559351 GCF_022655615.1 Tachysurus fulvidraco | reverse complement strand
ACAAAGAAAATAGGTGAATTTGCTTCAGTCAATCAAGATTTCAGACCCAGCTTTTTCCATAAATAAAATTTTCAATTCAATTTTATTTGTATAGCACTTTCAACAATATCAACATTGTCACAAGGTGAGGAAGATCTCCCTGAGACCAACCATCATGAGGATGAGGATGATTCCTCTGAGACCCATGAAAAGCTACACAACAAATAATCTGTTTCATTTTCAAACACGACTCGAAATTCACGCTAATCCTGTCTTCTTTATCGGCATCCGACCTGCTCAGAAGATCATTCTAATTAATGCCTTCATGTGTTCCTGATGTTCATGATTTAGCACCTAAAAGTAAAAAATAAAAGGTTTAGAACTTTAGAATTAACAGTAGACCTAAAAACAGTTGGACAGCTAATGTGCTAGAACAACAACCTGGTAGATCAACAGCCATATCGTGCATTCATTGTGTTACCGCTCGACAACTCAGGTTTGTGCCTGTGTGGAGTTTGTGCTCGAGTGTGTGTGGGTGTTTTCCAGACTTGCACACAGTTATCTTTCTACCAAATATTTTTATGGTCCAATAAAAAGGTTTGAATGAAGACAAACCCTCAGCTAGTCAATGTGAAATGTCATAGGAGAGAAGACATGGCCTGACCTGTTATATACAGGTATATTGTGCTTTCTCTTTCTGACTCATTCTTTCTTTCTTTGTACCATAATCCATAATTCCATAGAGAACTCCATGGGCCAACATACAGAAGAAAAAAAAAAAACCCCACAAAGACGCTAAAGACAAAGACAAAGAAGTGAAAGAGAACAAAGATGAAGAAAGAAGGTGCTGTATTTTAGATAGGATTAATTACATTAGTTACTACTTCACGTCTGAATCTTCAGACTCAACGATTAGTGTGTTATGATTTTTTTTCTGCTGGAGATAAAAGGAGTAAGAAGAGAAAGCTTGTTTGGCGTGAGCTTGACTTTTACGTAACTCGTCCGCTGAGCCGTTAGGAAACACTGCACTGCTTGTTACTGCATGTTCTGTTCAGCTGATCTTGTCTAAAAAGCAGGACAAACCAGACCTGTAACGAACTACCTGTAGGACAGGTTCAATGTGTGTGTGTGTGTGTGTGTGTGTGTGTGTGTGTGTGTGTGTGTGTGTGTGTGTGTGTGTGTGTGTGTGTGTGTGTGTGTGCGTGTGTGTGTGTGTTTGTGTGTGCATACACATGTGGGGTTGTGTGTGTTTGTCATTCTTGCTCCTTCTTTATCTGAGCAAATATCTGTGGTCACAGGAAGAAAGCTAATTATTATCCGGGGTAATTGCATGAATGGAGTAAAGGACACAGACAGAGAGAGAGAGAGAGAGAGAGAGAGAGAGAGAGAGAGAGAGAGAGAGAGAGAGAGAGAGAGAGAGAGAGAGAGAGAGAGAGAGAGAGATTATAATAAGTTAATAGAACCTCTTTGATGACAGTTAAAAACCTCACTGACACAGAAAACATGCACATGTACACACACACACACACACACACACACACACACACACACACACACACACACACACACACACACACACACACACACAGATATCTGATCATCCACTGAAGCACCACCAACAAATTGGCATCATTTGATTTAATTAAACACAAAGCACACTCCATGTGGACTTGCTTTATGCGTGATGACGCGCTGGTTGGATTAGTTTTTTCGCTTCATAGGTACGATACACTTTCTTTGTAATTAAAGTGGCGTGTTTGTGCGTGTGTGTGTGTGTGTGTGTGTGTGTGTGTATGTGCGTGCAGATAATGCCGGTTCCAGCTGTGACTTTACAGTCTGTTTAGCTCTCAACTGTTTACACTGTCAACACGAGCGCTTTCAAAAGGCCGCAGTCAAACGGCGCTATTCAGTATTCACTGAGCACAGTAGCAGAAAAATAACCAAAAACAAAACAAACATACAAAGATTTTTTTTATGTGGTGTTTTTATAACATCATAGGCTTTTCGTGACAGTTATTTAAAGTGCGACTGAGGGCCTTGAGGAATTTGATCGGATTCCATATGGTAACGTATTTCACACGTCCACACACAAGTGCACACGAGCAATGCAAAATTACCTCAGGGATGATGAGTCATCAATATATTTTGTTTCAAATGTTCATAGCCGTTAATAAAATGGTCACAAGAAAACTCATTAGTGACTTTCACCCAAATAAATAACTATCGAATTAATATGTTTGTGTTCGAACACCGTGCAGCTGTAAGAAAATAAGCAACCAGACATTCTGACCAATCAGATTGCTTACCCCTCCCCCAACACCTCTCTATTTCACCCCTTCCCCGAAATAATATAGTGTAACACAAAGTCTGGAGTGTCCAATTTTGCGAATACCAACAATTATATATTTTTGTTCATCTTCCCAAATGTTTGCTTGATTTTGCGCTCATTTCTGCGATTAAAAACTACGCCCTAAACACAAACACCAAACCACGAAGCACAGTAACCGTTACAAAGATCTGACACACAGCGATCCTTCGCTACTCCTATTACTCGATTATTTGTATGTGTAAATGTCTCAAAAAAAAAAAAATAAAAGGTTCACCATATCACCAGAAGGATTAGACATTTTTCTTTGTTACACAACCATTCTTACTTTGTTACACAATTGTTACCACATTTTAAAATCCACTTACCTTTAATCTAGTCACTGATGTGCAGATTCTTAACACTCAATGATTTTCATATGTATGTTTTCACGCACATAATTAGCTTGTCATGTATTTGATTTCAATGATGCTAGTTGTCACTTGTTAGCTAAGTTGTTTTTAGTACTGTACATCGATAGTTTTCAACATTCCTTTGGTGTGAGAAAAAAGAAGTCATAGAGAGAAATAGTGAAAAGACACAAAAAAGAAGCGATCTGATTGTCATCACTGCCTCTCATTTAGCTAAAAAATCTTCAGTAATGGGTTTGTCAGAGCATTGTGCAAGAGCTAATCGCTGCCTGAGTCATCACTTCTGTTAGCTTTCACTACATCTGTGTGCTTGTTTAACCCACAACACAATACAGCTCTTTACCTTTACACACACAATGCATCAACTTGTCTCAGGACTTGCGCAATGTGACAAGTTTCAACCACACGTTCTCACGTTCCCTTTTAAATGATTGTAATAATGAACAGAAAAATCCATGAAGTTCACCTTAATAATGAACATATGAGCTTCTAGAGTGTTGTTGTTGTTGTTGTTGTTGTTGTTGTTTAAACTATTTTTCATGCTTGAATTTCACCTCGTTTTCCCACAATGCCATTTGAAACCCTGTTGGTATTGGTGCAGTGTGATTTAACCCTTACTTAATCTCTACCTAATCTCTGTCGTGTCCTGTGACAGCATTACATTCTGGGACACTAAGTCCACTGTTTCTTTGATGAATTCTGAAAATGTCTCTCTCTTGTTAAACCCATCATGAATGCGCTAGCGTTGAATAGTGAAAATATATAGTACTGTGCAAAAGTTTTAGGCAGGTGTGAAAAGATGCTGTAAACAAAGAATGCTTTCAGAAATATAAATAACCAGTATTTATTTCTGTCGATTTACTAAATGCAAAGTGAGCAAACAAAAGAAACATCTAAATCAGATCAATATTAGGTGTTACTACCTTCTGCCTTCAAACCAGCATGAAGTGATGGCACGGCCCCCACAGAGCCCTGATCTCAACATCATCGAGTGTGTCTGGGATTACACGAAGAGACAGAAGGATGTGAGAAAGCCGACATCCACAGAAGATCTGTGGTTAGTTCTCCAAGATGTTTGGAACAACCTACGGGCCGAGTTCCTTCATAAACTGTGTGAAAGTGTACCTAGAAGAATTGCTGCTGTTTTGAAGGCAAAGGGCGGTCACAGCAAATATTGATTTCATTTAGATTTTTTTTATTCACTGCATTTGGTTCATTTATGACAATAAATATTTAACACTTAAGTAATTTTTCACACCTGCCTAAAACGTTTGCACAGTACTGTACATCACCAACTAAATAATGAATTTAGACTTTCTAAACACATCAGAATTCAATATACTGTAAATATAAACATATTTTCTTAAAAGTTAGGCTATGATGGACTCTCGCAGTCTTCCAGCTACGAGATCGAACAATCCTGCCCTCGTGTATTTGAACTCTTGTGAATTTTCTGTGTGATTAATTGGCCCAGTCATATATCTCTTCTCTCTTCGTCTTCAACTCCCCCTTTATATTTCTCCTGCTGAGTGGAAGTATCAGCTAACCCCACAGGGGTTTACGGGGACTTAGAGTTAGCATAAGCGCTGACCGCTAGCCGCAGAGTGAGCTACGGGAGCCGGTGTTTAGGGAACAGACGCAGCTGTTCGCCATCAGGCGCCAGGCGACCCCCTCGATTCTGACATGGCCAGACAGCAGCAGCTCCTTATAGGTTATAGGTGAAATCAGAGCTTGGGTATTGAGTTGTGTGTGTGTGTGTGTGTGTGTGTGTGTGTGTGTGTGTGTGTGTGTGTGTGTGTGTGTGTGTGTGTGTGTGTGTGTGTGTGAATGAAGTCTGTAGATTTGGCTCGGTTCTGCATCGGTATGCAGCTAAAAAGAGATTTTCCAAAATTTATAAATATATAAATAAATAGAACACAGGTTCAACCCCAGTTTGGAAAAACAAACCCAAATGCATCATTTCATCTTCAATATCTAAGCATTAACATGCCTCATGAATTCTATAAGACACTGTAGTGATGAGATGAAGGGAAAGGAGCGAGATATCGAACAGGTCAGCACACACGGTTAAGAAGAGCCCTTTGAAACTCAGATTACACGGATCCTGATTAAACGTAAGATCAGTAACATAACCTAAACAATCGCATAATCGGCCTTTGGAGGGTGTTCCACTGTGTCCCTTCAAGATTTGTACTTTTTTTTGGCTTTTCACAGACATACTTATATACATTTAAAGCATTACATTTAATTTTAAGGACCTTGCTCAAGGGCCCAGGAGTGGGATTCAAACTCTTAACCTTCTCATCAGTAGATTAACACCTTAACCACTAAGATACCACATCCACACATTAGATAGCATTAGAAATAGGGTTTTGTTCATTCTTTTGGTGTTTAACATGTTGTTTATATTCCACCAATATTCAAGCAGAGAAAGAAACTCATTATTGACTTTCACATAAAATGGTTTTCTTGATATGTTTGTGTTAAAAGTTAACACACACACACACACACACACACACACACACACACGCACAAAAAAAACACGACAGTTTTAGAGAAATAACAAATCAGTTTTTCTAACCAATCAGATTACCTCCCCCTCCCCCAACCCCACTTCTTATAGCTAACACTTTATTTAAAAGGAACCTGTACATTGTCTTTATAACACTTCAATAAAAATGTCATGATGCAAGGCTGTATATTGTATATAGAAGGCTTATATCAAAATGATATCGGAGGTTTTTAGCAGCTTGGTCCTTATAAAACGTTAACAATCAATTTTCATCGTGAACTGACTGAGATGTCGTTTACTCTTTTTTTTTTCATTTCAATTCACTTGTTTTTACCTACTGCTCGTTCATGACAGTTTGAGAACAATGCCGAAGAAACACATGGTGCTATATGAGAGGGATAGAAATATAACGATAGAAATATAACAAGGAGAAGGAGGAGTAAAGAATAAAGAAGGAGCTGTAAAGGAAGGAGCAATAAAGAAGGAGCTGTAAAGGAACGTGGCTAAAAAAATCGATCTCAGGGGTACACATCACAAACCGTAAGTATCAGTAAGACCTTCTTGCCGATACTTATTACACCTCTACTTATAAGAGAGAGGAATTCAATGCTCATCCATTTGTTTAAAAAAAAAAAAATGAAGCCCATATGCTGTTAGCGCAATTATTTTAATGCCCCGATATTAAAGTGTTGACATTTATAACACTCTTATGTGCTTATTGTGCTGATGCATGATGCATACCTTCACTGACTTTCACAAATTTCTGCTAGTAAAAATAAGGGCTAAAATATAATATAATATTATAATAATATAATATAATATAATAATATAATAACAGTATTTTAATCATCTCAGAGAGAAAACTCATGATTAACTGCTGACGTTTTCTCTTCGTCGTGAAGATGTCGTTGCAGAAAACCTCCACGATTATTGTATTTGTTTTGGTCAAATTTTTTATGCCTTCTTCAGGACTGCTTCATAAAACAGTGCATTATGTACAGTAGATGCACTATGTAGGGACCCTACAGATAAAGTGTTAGTAAATGATAATAATAATAAGGGGATTTATTCGACTCGATTTATTCGATGTTTTGATCTCGTTTATATCTAGCACACAATCAATTTTATGGATGTTAAATAAAAGCATGATCTAACTTTTTCCCAGTTTTAGAATGAAAGCTTAAATCTAAATACAGCGATGTGAACATTATGAAGATATTACAGGCCCAGCTTGTTTTGTCTTCTTTCTTTCACTCATTTACTGATTGCTCAGAAGTGAACAAGTAACTTCTGCAGCAAACGTATGAGAGCGAACGAGTCTTCCCTGTCGGCTGGATTCCAGCTTTCTGTAGGGCTCGCGGAGAAAAGGTAGAGGGGAAAGGTCAGAGTTCATGTTGGGTTTAGGGTCACACTACAGACAGAGAATGATGAGACAGGATAGAGAGGTAAAGGAATGCTCTTTCAGCGCCGAACTGCCGCTTTCAACACCTCAAACAAACCTTGCTGGCTATGACAGATAATATTAATGAGCAGATCAGCTGTGGAATTTTATGTTGGGTGGTCCTAATGTGAACCAATCCAAAAGATCACAGGTGAGGCAGTGTACCACCTGTACCACCATGACAGTCACCAGGACTTCCAGAGTTACAGTATGTTTACATTCACGGCATTTAGCAGACACCCTTATCCAGCATGACTTACAACTGAGCGTTAAGGGCCTTGCTCAGGGGCCCTGCAGTGGCAGCTTGGTAGACTTGGGGATCGAACCCAGGACCTTCCGATAAGTAGCCCAACACCTTAACCACTGAGCTACCACATCCCATATCACACTTGTAGATTCATTGTGGAGCGATCATGTGGTCTGCATATTTGTTTTTGTGCAGGTTTTACGCTCAATGCCCTTCCTGCCCTTCTTTATATCTGGGCTTGGAACCGGCACTGAAAATGAGCTCTTCAGTGGCTGGATAAGCTACTCGAATGCAGGTATATGGGTTCAAGTATATGGGGCAGTGGTGGCTCAACTGGTTAAGGCTCTGGGTTGTGGATCGGGGTTCAAGGCCCAGCACAGCCAAGCTGCCACTGCCTGGGCCCTTGAGCAATGCCCCCAACCCTCTCTGCTCCAGGGGGTGGTGTATCATAGCTGCCCCTGCACTCTGACCCCAACCTCCTCAGATGGGGTATGTGAAGAAAAGAATTCCACTGTGCTGTGATGTATATGTGGCGATAATAAAGGCTTTCATGCCCTGTTCTCTTATTATTCGAGGCACTTTTGGGCAGTGAGGGTTTAATTGGTTAACCTTTTCACAAAGGCAGATAAAAGTCTATGTAAGTTGCTCTAGATGAGTCCGTCTGCCAGATGCCTTAAATGTAAACCTGTGCAAGTAAATGGAAAGCAATCTAGTAAGGAAACAGAATGATTTCAGTATAGGATAAAAGATAAGGGAGTCACCTCCATGCTCCCAGCAACCACCAGCACTCCCATCTTTACAGACAACAGTGTGGACTATTCCCTGTTGGTTTTCGGCAGGGGTTAATTTTATTTCCCGCCATGTCTTTGTTTGTGTTGTATCTCACGTGTGTTGCCCCGCCTGGTCTGATCCCGTACCCGCCCCTGCACACCTTAGGCACATCATAGTTGCCTCATTTTTGTCCCATGGTTTCAGTTTCTGTTTTGTTCCGTGTTATTCATACTGTATGTCTGTTTCTTTGTATTTTAATAAAATCTGTTTGCCACCATCCCAGTGTATGGGTCTGACTTTTGTCTGTGAAGGCACTAGCTGTTCCTGACAGTAGGACTTAGCCACACACAGACCCAGTGCCCTATTGTTTGGCTTAAATGGCTCAGTCTACTATCAGGATGGCTGGATGATTTCTTTTGGAACACCAGGGGGTATTTTCAGCAGGGGTTTTGTTTATTTTCCACCATGTCTTTGTATTAAATCTCACGTGTTTTGCCCCATCTGATCCTGATTCCATTCCCTTCACTGCACGCCTGTTCCTTATGTCTCTGGTTACAATTCCTACCTTTATTTGTTGTCTTGTGTTCTTCCCGTGTTTTCTTTCTCTGTTTTGTTCTGTGCTTTTCGTATGTTTGCTTACTAGACCTTACTAAGCCATTAATATTGATTCTATGATTGTCCATTTTTTTTAACTTGATAATGTTTAGCTCTGAAATTCCTGAAATTTTTGTCTGACATTTTTTTCCAGTCCTTTTTTTGTGACTGTCCCAATACTTTTGTCTTTCCCTATTTTTTAGTGACTAGTTCTGTTATTTAACAGTGCAAGTACATCCATCCATTTGAGTCAGCTTGGTGACACATGAAATAACATAAAATAAACCTCAGCTAAATAAACATAGTCACTCATTTTGCATACTGCAGAAAATGCCAATTGATCTATGCCAAACTGAATCTGTTGTTTAGACTTGATTAATTGGGTCGAGTGTGAAAATACTCTTGTACTTGTAACTGCTAACTTCATATGTTTCTCATTAACTTTATTTACATCAGTAACCGCTTTAACTTAAGCACAGTGTCACCATCCTCACACACACACACACTCACACACACACACACTTTCCCTAGACAATCCACCATCCAGAATGTTACAGACACTGGGAGAACATAAGAAACTAAGACGGTCACAGACTGTAACCCAAGCTCAGGAACCCTGGAGGTGTCAATGACGTGAAGATAAAAAATAACATTTTATTATTATTATTATTATTATTATATTAACTAAAAATAGTAAGGTATAAGTGTTTATATAAATACGGTCAGGTCAAGTCAAGTCACCTTTATTGTCACATCACCACGGCACATGTGCCCAAGAATTTCATTCACCAAGGCACATGTGCCGTGGTGATGTGACAATAAAGGTGACTTGACTTGACTTGACTTGTGTGTGTGTTATACTCTTATGTTCATGCCTAGATGTCTCACTCTTATTTATTTCAGCTTTCGGCTTTGTGTTAATCATCATATCTTAATTCCTCTATTATCTTCAAACGCTATGATAAATGCAATGAATCACAAAAGTGTTGCTGCATGTTCATTCAAACAGCTAGGTGGTGAATCACAATCACGTCTCCGTTCTACAAGGTCTCGTGCTCTTGTTTGCACCCTAAAGGGAAGTAGTCTTTTAAGACTTACAGTAACTGAAATATCTATACCTCCTGTCTCTCTTTCTACCTCTCTATCTCTTTTCTCCTGTCCCTGATGTTTGCTTTGTTTGTTCTGGCACGAGATCAGAGCCTGGTTGACGATATCACCCATGGGCATGGAAACCAGAAAAAGACCGATTTTGTATATGTGAAAGAGAGAGAATGGGAGAGACAGAGAGAGAGAGAGAGACTTCTCATTACGTAAACTCTGAGTATTTTATTTACTGTGGTTGCTGTTTAGGACTGTATCATTTACAAGAAACCCCACCCTCCTCCTTTCTCTTTTCCTTTTTTACTTCTTTTTTACTTCTTTGGGAGCAACCAAACAGTAGTTCTATGTCACTCTCCATTAGCTTTAACAAGCATTGGCCTCCTTCAAATTTAAAGTTTTTGTTTTGCTTTGCAGGATCTTATTCCTGACACAGCTAGTCTGAAGCATTCTGTCACTGTTAGGATTTTGAACTGTATAGACTTTGGTCACTAGATGGGGACATCCTGCCTTTGTACATTATTTTGTTCATTGTCCATTGAAAGGTTTAAAAACAAATAAAAGCACTTTAAACTGAATACTATAATACACTGGCAGCCGGTGAAGTGAGGCGAAAAATGTCACAGGTCATACTTCCTAACTTACAGTCAAAAGACGTGCAGCAGCATTTTGTACTAATTGAAGGCGAGAAAAAGAAGACTGGCTAAGACCAATATAAAGTATGTTACAGTAATCCAGTCGAGATGTAATAAAGGTGCAATGGAGGAACCCCCCTTTTGTTTACAGGTATGTAGATTTGGGCATTATCTGCATAACAGTGAAAGGAAATCCCATGGTGTCTAAGGATGGATCCCAGGGGAAGCAGATAAAGCGAAAAGAGTAATGGCCCCAGAACCAAGCCCTGTGGAACCCCTTATGTTTCTCATGTGAGTATTAAGCCACCATCTTTGTCTTTGTTACTAGGCGCTTTATCTTTTCCAACCTGCCTTTTTTTTTACTTTAGGGGTATATATATATATATACTTCTTGGGTCCACCCTAGCTTATTGAGCATCCAGGGTCACCATACTCAAGATGCACCCAGCAGAGCAGAAGTCCACCTCCATCCTTGACCTTGGCTAGTCAATGGGGCCACAATGGAAAAGCATGCAACAGCACTGGCTGATCAGGGAGCAGGTATAGATCAACACAAGCAGCTGCTGACCGAGATCTTAAACATTTGAAATGTACAGGATTTCTCTGCATGTGTCAACACCAGCACCATCTAACCCAGCCCTGATTCCCCAGGATTCCTTAACCAAAGCCAAATCCCAAGCCCTATCTCTAATAACCCCACAGCAAACCATGCTGACCTGCCCACAAAAAAGTTATTATGGGAATCCAGGAAGATGTCATGAGTTTCTAACATCATGTTCCCTAATCTGTAGTTACAGGCATCCAATTTTCTTTTTCATAGTCAAAAATTGCATATATCATCACCCTCCTCAATGGAAAAGTACTATTCTGGGCAACAGTCTTTTTTTCATGGTTGGGATGAGAAGAGTCTTTGAGCATCCAGTAGGTGGCAGAGAGGCTGCCAAAGAACTCCACCAGCTCTGTCAAGTAGTAATCGTTATAGTGTTCCTGCTGAGAGCCAGTAGAACCAGGAGCACTCATTGTGGAATTCCAAAGACCTTCATCCTGAGGTCTCCTGAAGTTGGGGTCCTCCTTCCGACCTCCCTTTCTTGGAGCGGCCAGGACCAAACCCTTCAGTCTCTGGTGGACTCCTGGCAAATTAACGGACTTCACTGATTCACAAAGATTTCCATTCCATCCTGGTCAACCTTGAGCCACCCTTAATGGTGACACTGTATGTGAGACCCCTGAGCAATAGCAGTGTTTATCACCTTACCAATCCTGTAGGTCTGCCTGTTTAAGTATTTCAGGTAGGTGTCAGAACAGAAAAGAGTTTTAATTATACCTACCTAAATAATTTACTGGGGCTCAAGAGGCTGACTATCCTACACTCTTCCATTCATGTCTATAGTTCATGTCTACAGTACCTTCTGGGCTTTATGAACATTTACTTGTGGTTTATTTGCAGTTTCAACTCTATATTAGATCCTCTTATGGCCCTGACTAAGAAATATTCTCCCTATTTAAGCTCAAAAGCTTCATGCTCAGGGTCTCCTAGAGCCAAGAGATCCTCCGAAAATAGTTTAGTCCCTGCTTCTGTATGCACCCAGGTGCTGCTCGGCAGACATGGTTCTTACCTGTCTATCCAATGGTTCTTACCTGTCTGCTCATCCAGGCACAATACTGAACGTGGAATTCACCAAGAGATGCTTTTTTTTTATCCTGCTTCTATCACCTGAGTAAAGATCCCCAACAATGTCCTCAGGGAAAATGTTACCTAACCTTATCCCTTTACCTAAACTTCTTAGAAAACACTGGTCTTTTACCAGGATGTCCCTGTTTGAGTGCTAGTTCAGGTACAATCTCCTCCTGTTCCTGAAGCAGGAGTCTGAGATTGGGGTCCCATCAGCACAAGGTTTGTTGACAGAGTAGGATTGTCTGGATGAGGATGTCTCAGGCCCTACAATGGCCATCTCAGTACAGCAGCTCCAGGCCAGTCAACAGCACATATATTTGATTTGTCTTGGACACACAGTTTGCTCTTGACCTGGCTTTGCCCCACCAAGATTTGATCTGTAAACTGACAACACCCTCCCACCCCCACCAGTTTGTTTACACTTTTCAAGGTTCTGCGACTGGTCAATCCAATGTCATATCCTCTCCTGGTTCCCTGGTTCATGTGGTTCCGTATAACCTTCCATACCAATGCAGGGTTTAACATCTCAAACCCATGTACACTAGTCCCTTTTATTCTGATAGCTGCCCTCCTCCTGCCCACATCTCATGCATGGCCAGCCTGCTTCTGTCTTTCAAATGACTCTCATGTAGTTTGGTGTCACATAGTGCATAGTACATAGTGGACTGGTTAATTTTACACCTTTAGATTTATTCTTAGAGATCTTGAACCTTTCTCATTCTCTTTCAAGCCATGACAAAGTGCTATACATCAATTAACTGGGCTCAGGTTATCGCTTCCTTTAGCTTAACATCCGAATATAAGGGAATCGATGTAAACAAACAAACAAACAAACAAACAAAACGACTAGCAAAATCATGTAGTTGCTTTAAGACAACAAAAACAATCTTTTTTTTATCCTCTACTATATTAAGACGGGTACCTGTCTGTATTCTTCTTATTAATATTGTAAGGCTTGATTTTATCTACTCTATAATTTCACCTCAGTGTAATTTTTCAGTACTTTGACCACTTCTGGTTGCCATACAGTACAGAGTGTCAATATCAGTTCTGGTATCGTGTTTGTAGTCTCTGTGTTACTAGGTCATGGACTGAGTAATACCGGTGGGTATCACCTGTCTCTATTGTGTGTATGTGGTACAGACATGCACCTTTACCTGCACTATCTGCTGTCAGAATGATTCACGGTTTGATTTTATGCTTCAAGCCTGAGGGAGAAGCGATGCTTTACATAGCTGAAGTGGAGCAGACATGTACTTCAAAAGAATCGCTCTTCTATTAAACTCACACACTCTTTTTCTCATTCACTCTTTCACGCACACCCACACACACACACACACACACGCTTATTCACATAAAGAAAAAGACACCATTAGACCATTAGAGATCACAGTAAATCATAGTGTCAGATTAGAGCAATTTTAAAGCCAGCTTTTAAGTCTGTATAGACTTTTAATCTGTTCTGTGTGCACATGTGTGAAGAAAGAGAAACACACAAGTCAGGTGTTACTCAGGTGTATAATTTGTATTTGATTATTAACTGCGCTTTCATGTCTTGTCTGAAAAGCAAGTTTTGAAGAAAGAGCGCACGCAATGCTAGAACTCTTCAAGCCATCTGGCACGTGCGAAGTATCACTGACCTGAAGTCGCGAGCTCGATCGTCTCAATCGAGTGACCGGCTACAATAGATATAGAGCGGTGATAAATTCATGGAAGAAAAAGTATGAAGTGCCTTAGTAAGGTGTTGTGCCCTGAAATACCAGAATGTACCTTCGCAGTTTCTGCATGAGTTTTATTGGAGCGATGAACACCATCTAATACATTATGTTTTAATGAAGAAGTTGGAGAGTATCTAAAACGTCATGCCTAAATCTCCCGTAGTGAGATATGTGACTGTAAAAGACACATCAGTTCCGTCATATGGTCAGCGCTCGTGCCCTGCAAATGGGGTGGAGTCATCCTGGATGAGACCATTTCCACCAGGATAGAGATCTTTCATTACAGAATAAAGGTAAGGAACTTTGTGTTGATTTTGTAGTTGCTGAGTCAAATCATATCAGCATAATGTCTGCACCGGTATAAATTAAAAAAAAAAACACTAACTCTTCTAAAACTCTGCCAAAACTCAAATTAACCGTTTACAATTGGTTCAAAATGCTGCAGCCAGATTTCTTTTAAAAAAGTGCAAAAGTGATCACATAACCCCTCTTCTGAGGACTCTTCACTGGTTGCCTATTGATTACAGAATTCGTTTTAAAATACTTTTATTTGTTTTTAAGTCCCTGCATAATCAAGCTCCTATTTATTTATCTGAGTTATTACATCCATACTCTCCTTCCAGAAGGCTAAGATCAGGCAACCAGAACCTCCTCACTGTTCCCTTTTCAAGACTCAAGCGTAGACGGGATCGAGCTTTTTCAGTGATTGGGCCACAGCTTTGGAATGATTTGCCAATAGAGTTAGGATTAGCACCCTCTCTGTCCATCTTTACGTCCCTTATAAAAACGTATCTCTTTTCCTCAGCATATCTATAGTTTTCCTTTTCATTTTCTTCTTATTGTTTTCTAATTGTTCTATTATTGCTTGTTTTAGTGTTTTCGTGTGTATTATTGTATTGTTTAATTCTATTTTGCATTTTATTATTATCTCCCGTCTTAGTGTCATTTTTTAACTCTTTTTTATTGTACAGCATTTTGGTCAGTCTTGTGGCTGTTTTAAATGTGCTTTATAAATGAAGTGAACTTGAACTTGAACTTAAAATACAATATTATGTGAAATCACAGACTTGTGTAAAAATCACAAGAAAAATACAAAGGATTGTCAAATTTCTGCGAAAATAATCGAATTGTGTAAAAATGACATGGAAAAGAAATAAATCAAGTAAAAAGTATTTAAAAAGTAACTGAGTTGTGTAGAAATCAGATGAAAATGAATCACATGAAAATTTTTAAAGATTTTAAGAATCGCTTAAGAATTAAATCGTGTTTAAATAACACGGAACCAATATATCGTGTGAGAAATTGATATAAAAATACGAGTCATGCAAAAAAAAAAAAACGCAAAACAAATGTTTTGTATAAAAAAAAACAAAAAAACAAACGCTACAGGCCGAAAATTGCGTGAAGCAGAAAAATGCAATTTTCCACGTGCAGTGTGACGTCTCTTAGCGATGGCAGTATTTCTGAATGGCGGTGATCTGAAAATCTGTCATTTTACATTTTTTGACACTTGCTACAAGATTGCTGGGATGCTTTCCCTCATTGTTTGCTTCACATGGTTGATTTTTTCTTCCTGTTCTCATGATTCATGCACTAAATGACAGAAACGTCATCCATCATGTCTTTGTTCTACGTTTACTTGCATGTCATGTTTTTGCCAGACCTTTTTTTTTCGTTTTCAGCCCACGAATTAAGATAGCTCAAATTCCACTTTCCGTTCGTTTCCGTTTGATCCGGCGTACCCTGGGTGTCAAGTCCAGGTGCAGCGGAAATGGCCCAGGGGCCGAAGGGTGGGACTTCCTGTCACATCCTTTTAGGAACCTGTCAATCAAACCATAAATCACAGAAGTGCCAGACAGGAGCAGCGGGCAGCGTTGTGGTTGCAGCACTCAGGAATGCACGTATGCAGGCGTCCTCACTTGGCCGTAGAAAGAACTCTAGCGAGCGAGTCGTATCATGACAGTGCTCAGGAACCTGAAGAACCACAGCTCATATTCACATGGTGCCTGAATATGAAGTTCTCTACTAAAATGTGTCTCCTAAATCAAGAAGAAACTAACTCTCGAATTGAATTTTATATATATATATATATATATATATATATATATAGTTTTAAAGAAAACAAATCAGCACCTTCTGACCAATCAGAATGGAGGATTCAGCAGCCCCATCTTGTAGGCATGCTGTTTTATTGTATTGTATTCTAGTCTTTATAACACTTCTACCATTAAAGTGTGGTTTTTATTCATAAGGCTTTCGAGGATTTTCATGCTTACGGTGAATTCTTTGCTAACGATACAGAATTCTAAAAGGGAGTTATAAAACTTGATAAATCTGTGCTTCGTTTTGACATCAGTGAAACGTTTGTGCTGAAGGTCTGGAGGCCATGTCGAGGGTCGTGAAATTCTGCCGAACACCGAACTGGTGTCACCGCCTGTACGTTCAGAACAAGGCGCACACTCACCAGCAGCTGCAAGCCATTTTCTCTCTTCACAGAGCTTCTTATGAGAGGCCAATGGTACACACACACACACACACACACACGTTACATAACACACATACAGGGTAAGTAAAGAAATATTTTTAAGCTTGTAAAACAAACAGATTTGAACCTCTAATACTTCTAGCATCCGTTTTCCGACATCATGTTACACTTTAACTTGTAGAACTATAGGAGGTGAACGTGTGTGTGTGTGTGTGAGTGTGTGTGTGTGTGTGTGGTCTCCAGAGTGTAAGTGTGTGGATTAGTGTGAATTGCAGGTTCCTAACACCCACACTGCTGCTTTGGGTTTAATGACAGAGAGCACAGTGTGTACCGCAGAGACGAGACGGGTCACCACACCCGAAAAAAAGATTTATACAGTCATCAATCTCTTCAGGGCTTCTTTAATCCCTGAGAATAATTCCGAAGGAAGGGATGGAAAAAGAGGGTCATTTCTGGGGCAAGGGGGTCCTCTAGTGGTGGCTTGAGGAACTTGTGTGTGTGTGTGTGTGTGTGTGTGTGAGAGTGAAGAACAATGTGGTTATTTCTCTAAAATTGCACATGTGGAAAATAGAGGAGTTGTATGTAAATTTCATCGGAATAGAACTGAATTGAATAAATAAGCTGTGCAAAAAATAATAAAATAAATAAGAATCACATGAAAATAACTAAATCTTGTAAAAAAAAATACATTTTGGAAAATTCTCAAATTTTTTAATTTAAATTTAAAATTCTTTTTTATCATCTACAAAATAAACAATCGGACATTTTTGATGGAAAACGACTTAAAAGCAAACGTACGGTGTTTAATCATTTCTTTCTTTCTTTTTTTTAACCTGAGACTTGTATAAGAATAAGAAAACAGCAAGGTAAACTTTTTACTACATTTCACAGATCAATGTCCTGCCCCCTTAATTTTTATTGCCTCATAAATCTTAAGCTTGTGTCAAAATCAGGAGTCACAATCCTTCTACACCGAAGCGCTTTTTATCACCTCTTGCTGCATTTCCCCTTCAGTGGATCACATTCCTGAACTTTTGTAGAAACAAAGTTTTTAAAGAATAAAAATTCCACTCACTGCTTTTGCGAATTGGTTTATTGAGTTTAACACTTAAACTTGACTAATAACAACCAAAAAAAAAAGCATTTTCTTACTTGCTGTGAAAGTAAATGAATAATTAAACAATTTAACTAAACACTTTGTTAGTGTTTGGATCTACACACCGTGTGTGTGTGTGTGTGTGTTGTGGCTCAGGTGTGAAGAGTGAACTCAGAAGGCTTTAAAGAGCTGGTTGGGGAGATAGCTGAGTTGTAGGAAAGAGGTCTGAGCTTCTCGTTCGAGGTTAGCAAGCTCCTGGACGGTAGGAGCCAAAATATCCACATGACCCTTACAGAGACCACCTGAGAGAGAGAGAGATTCACAAAGTTTTATTAACCAAATAACACTCATCACAGTGGCATACAGCCACATGACCAGACACACACAGACAGACACAGACACACACCTCCAACAGCTCGGCGCTGGCCGTAAGTAACCTTGCCATCAAATTCGTCTATGGGCACTTTGATGTCCGGCTCACACTGAGTAATGGTGCACTTCAGATGGTCCTCGATGTCTCCCAACAGCTGAACACAAAACACAACACTCCCATGAGAATCACTGTGTGCGTGTGTGTGTGTGTGTGTGTGTGTGTGTGCTGAATACATTTGTTAAACTCTTCTTCAAATTCCTGTCTCAGTTCTTCATGAATGTGTGTAAATGATCATCAGTTGTATTATATGACATTTATTGTATCAATGTAGTTCTGAAAAGAAGACGACTCTTCTGGAGTTTGTGATGTGCTGCTGATTAGTTCCACACTACGGCACACGAGGTTGTGCTTTATTCCTCATTTCATCAACCTTTTTTCATTTAATTGTCTTCCACTTCACATCTGGAACAGAAAATCCTCACCTCTTTCTCGTTGTACCATATAGTGCAGCCTCCCTCATCCTTTAACCTGGTGTTATAGCAGCCTCGGCCTCTGTTAGGACACACATGGTACCATACCTACACACACACACACACACACACACACACACACACACACACACACACACACACACACACACACACACACACACACACACACACACACACGCCCTTTAACATATGGCTCCTTCATGTTACACATACATTTGCTGCTCTAAACATATATTCAAAACATCCCCAAACCCCCACACAGCTTCAGTTTGTCTATTTCTACATGTACTTTTTGTTCTTTACCTTCTCCTTTTCCATAGCTACCAGGGAAATGGCCAGACCCATCCTTTAGAGAAAAGACAGAGGAACCAGTGATAAAGGGCAAAACCAGAAAACAAAAATATACAAACAAAACACACACAGAGAGACACAAAGACAGACAGACAGATGGATCGATGCATACAGACAGGCGCACACACAAATAGACAGACAGACAGGCGCGCATAGACAGAGGCACACACACACACACACACACACACACACAGACAGACAGAGGCACACAGACAGACAGACAGAGGCACACACAGACAGACAGAGGCGCACACACACACAGACAGAGGCACACACAGACAGAGGCACACACAGACAGAGGCACACACAGACAGACAGACAGACAGACAGAGGCACACACAGACAGACAGACAGACAGCCGCGCACACGGACAGACACAGAGACAGACAGACAGACAGACAGACAGAGGCAAACACAGACAGACAGACAGACAGACAGACAGACAGACAGACAGCCGCGCACACGGACAGGCACCGAGACAGGCACCGAGACAGGCACCGAGACAGGCACCGAGACAGGCACCGAGACAGGCACCGAGACAGACACCGAGACAGACACCGAGACAGACACCGAGACAGACACCGAGACAGACACCGAGACAGACACCGAGACAGACACCGAGACAGACACCGAGACAGACACCGAGACAGACACCGAGACAGACACCGAGACAGACACCGAGACAGACACCGAGACAGACACCGAGACAGACACCGAGACAGACACCGAGACAGATTAAGGGAGTGATAAAGGGGAACACAGTAAATCAGAAAGCAGGAACATACATTATTGCTCCAAACAAACAAGCAGTGGGTAAGAGCAGTGACGTGGTGCCACCAGTTTATACCTCTCTGCACGGCCCACTCTTCCGATGCGATGCACGTAATTCTGCTTCTCATCCGGCAAAGTCACATTAATGACTGAAATAAGACGAAGAAGAAAAAGACAGTGTTTAGTGGCTGAGATGATGAGCGTAGTCATGACCTCCACTCCACAGACTCCTCTCAGCCAAGACAATCAAACGATCCATGTACTGAATGTACCGTGTTACTATAAACCTGAGGAAGGAACCTGACCAATCTGCTCCCAGAACTCGGTCGCACTCTGGAATAAAACCTCTTGCAAGTGAAGGACGTTATCTAAGAAGCTACAGTATTTTCCGCACTATAAGGTGCACCTAAAAGCCTTCAATTGTCTCAAAAATCGGCTGTGTGTGTGCACTGAGTTCCAAAAATCTGTGCGACTTTAGTAAGCGCTCCGCTTGATTGACAGTCGGACCATTTCCCGCTGACACAGGGACGTAATACGTACACTACGTACGCTGACAGCGATAAACCAATCAGAGGACATTACGTAATACGTACAGTACGTACGCTTACCTCCACCACGCCTCCGGTAGGTATAACCACCGGTATGTTGCAAAACATTTGTTTCTTCCTAACCATTATGCGGTCCACACTCCAGTCCAGTAAGTGGCGGTCAAATGCACCTTAAGTTGGTTTGCCATCCGCCAATAAAAATCAGATGCTTACGAGGCACAATTAAAACTACAGGCTATCAGCTACGCGGTTGTAAATGGGAATAGAGCAGCATCAACATCAATGTAGCTATGGTTCGGAAGTGGAGGAAGCAAGAAAATGTACTGCGCCGAGTTAAGAAGACACAGTAGATGAGGACTTTGATGGATTTGTGGGAGAAGATCGATTAAAAAAATAACGCGTTTGTTATTAAATAATAGAATAAAGTTCAACTAAACTCACTGTTTTGCTTCTGTTACCTTTTATTTGTAGACCGTATGTTTTAGTATGCGCCTTATAATACGGTGCGCCTTATGTATGGGTTAAGTACAGAAATAGAGCCCGTAATTGAGACTGCGCCTTATAATCCGGAAAATACTGTACATGGTGCTTCAAATTCAGACACGTGACTTGACGAGGTTCAACTTTACTCGGTGGCCACTTTATTAGGAACACTCGTGCATTCGTGCTGTTGAATGCATGCAGTCGATGAGTGTTCAGTGGAGAATGAGAGCTGACAGGAAGTCGATAGTGATTTGGTGACGAGCAGAAAAGTTTCTAATAAAGTGGACACTGAGTGAATTTCGTAAACAAATCACAGTAGTCACCGTTTGGGATGTTCTGAAACAACATAAAGAGGTTAAAAACACATGTTTTTTCTCGTTTGGTTCCACGTTAAAGAAGTCAGAACGGCTGCATCTCACTAACTATTTGTACTCACAGCGTTCCTTTAAATGCTCATTGGTTCTTACCGTATGGGACGCCGTGGATGTCGATTCCTCTGGCTGCAACGTCGGTGCAAATCAAAAACCTCACTTCCTTTTTCTGCAGCGAGGTCAAGAACACCACAGTCAGACATTCAGCATGGTGCTTAAACCTCAAACCGTTCCTGCTACTAACAAGCATCGCTTGTTTTTTTACCTTGAACTGCTCCAGGTTGTATTTGCGCTCGTTGGGCTTCCGGTCACCGTGAAGACAGACACAGGAGAACTGATGTCCTTTCTTTTCAGGGCCTGAGTGGAGGAGACAGAACCTGGATGAGCTACAGGTGTTCCTAATATAGTGACCACTATGTCTATCTAGAGCTCTATCTGATTATATTGGACATGAGGTGAAATTCTGGGCCAAGAAAAGTCGCCACCCACGATTACTCGACCCCTAAGGTGCTAAGACTTAAATGATGCATGTGTTAAACTTGCTGGCCACTTTATTAGGAACACACGACCAAATCAGCCAATCACATGGAAGCAGCACAACACACCGACATCGGGAGCTTCAGTTTACAGAAACGTCAGGAAAAAGTCTGATCTCTGTGGCTTAGCTGAGTATTTAATAAGCTGCTGATCTCTGGGAATCTCATACACACACACACACACGTCTCTAAAGTTTACACAGTCTAGTAGTGGATTACCAATTGAAAGGATGGGAGGTTGAATCCTAGATCCATCAAGCTGACACTGTTGGGCCCCTGAGTAAGGCCCTTAATTGCTCAGTTGTATAAGAACTAGATATGATGTAAGTTGCATTGAAACGCTTGCTATCGTATTCGTCTTTTTAGTTCACCTCCTCCTTGTGCGATCAGGTACTGCTCCATGTTGTCGCAGTCAATCTTCGTCCTGCAGAAGATGATGGCTTGGTCCATCTTGTGCTCCTTAATTGCACGGACCGTGTACTCGCCCTTCAGGATTTTGATCGCCTCCGACCACATCTCTAATCAGAAACGATAGCGTAACTCGGTGTTAAATATCACATGGTGTTAAATACGTGTGAAATAATACATGACGGTCCAGATTTGATTCGAGTAACGCTTCTGGCTTCAGAATTTCAATTCGTTTTTGTTCTCTTCGAAAATTACGACTGAAATGGTTTCTTCCTGTACTAATAAACAATGCGACCACAGGGGGATAAAAAAGTAAAAAAATGATGTAATGTAGGATCAACATTCGTTACGTCGAAAACTAAATACATGTGTAATTGAATAAACAAAGTATGGACTGAAATATACTGAGCTCCACAGCAGAAATAGAGCTCCAAAGGTGGCTAAAGTGGCCGTCTCTGTGGCCTGGCGTTATTTAAGAGCTGTTTTACAGGTGATTGTATAACGTATGTTTCCACGGTGATCTCTGTATGATTGAGCTCTATGGGATGTGCTGATATACTGTATACTGTAGCCTCAGATAGTCATAACCGGGTACTGACTAGTTCTGCAAATGTTCCACGACATTAATTAGGATTAGAGATGAATAAAACTTATTATGTCGCTTTTAATTAAAAAAAAGTACACTGAGATATAGAGGGAATAAATCACATGCTGTCTCATGCTGTTACACTAACACTTGCTTGGTGTTCGATCGCATCACACTAGCATGTTGTATTTTTTAGCAGCACGACCTCACTGTGTTTATTTCTTTGTGTAAATGTTTACCTGGAGTGTTGGCTCCTGGCCTTGTGTTGTCTTTCGTATGCACTTCGTCGGTCTGTATCAAGAACAAATAACAGTCATTTGACTCTTCGATTCAATTTTATTTGGCTCGAGTCTTCAAAAGCGGATAAGGTAATAGATGTCGGAAAGTTACCCGGATGTGGTTTTTGCCCAGTCTTTCCCAGAGCTTGTCCTTTTTGGGGTTGACTGGCACCACCACGTGATGCACCGTCTCAGGTATGGAGTCTTCACCTTTCAGATCCACCCACGTGGGAAAGTGCATGATCTTCTCCGACAGCTTCTTGACGTCGAACGAGTGCAGGGTGGCCGAGCACACGATCACCTAAAGCACATTCACAGGCAGAAGTTTCTCACCACCGCTCGCTCTGTCTGGAATAAACCCAAACCTCAATCCAGTCCTGGTTTCTTATTAAGATTCTACAAATACACAATGAGAGAGGAGAGGAACCTGCAGTCGCTTTCCATCTGAGGTGACCTGGGGGATTTTGTTGTAGACCCTCATGATGAAGTCGGTGTAGCCGGCTGAAAGGAGTCCATCCTGGTAACAGACAATACGTGAAGGAGGGAATTAAAGCGAAAAGGTGATTAGGGTACAGAATGTTACTTTTCTTTTGTGCAGATCTACGTACACATTCATCCAGAACCAGGAAGCGGACTTGGGAGAGGTCGAGTTTTCCTGTGGATATGAGATCGTCGAGTCTGCCGGGTGTGCCGACCACTATATCAACCTGAGAGAGAGAGAAAGAGAGATAGATAGATACTGGTTGCTTGTATAAAATGCTGAATCTATCCATCCATTTATCCATCCATATATCCATCCGTCTGTCCATCCCTCCGTCCATATATTTATCTGCCCATCCATCCATCCGTCTGTCCATCCATCTATCCGTCCGTCCATATATTTATCCATCCATCCATCCATTTGTCCATCCATCCATCCATCCATCCATTTATCCATCCATCCATCCATCCATCCATTTATCCATCCATCCATCCATCCATCCCTAAGTGTCTGCTGAAATGCAAAGCTGAATTTTGTGACATCACCCAGTACAGGATGAATACTGCAGATTGCTTGATTTTGTCTTCAGTTCTGCGACAGAGTAAAGGAATGAAATGGTGACAGTGCACTTACCCCGCTTTCCAGAATGGAGAGCTGCTCTTTGGCCGCCACACCTCCGATGATCAGCAGATCTCTGTAAGAAAACAACGAGAATACTATGAGCTTCAGACACAGAAGGTCTCAGGTCTGATCTAAAGTGTACGATCTGTTCTGTGCTCACTGTAGCTTGGGATTGTCCACGTGTTTCTTAAACTGCTTGATGTTGTTGAGGGTCTGCTCGGCCAGTTCTTTGGACGGCTCCAGGATAAGCGCTTTAGGGGAGTTGGAGCTTGTTTTGACCTGACTCACCGTGGCACTGCCTACACACACACACACACACACACACACACACACACACCACTTACCAAAACAATTCTACACAACTCACCATAAACCTCATTCAGAACACAGTCTCTCACATACACACTCACTAAGAGAGAGTCTCACACATGCAGCCTCTTTCTCGCTCACACACAGGCACGCACACTTCCACATACACACAAACTCACACTTCTGCACACACACACACACTCACAAATACACACTTCCATGCACACACACACACACTCACAAATACACACTTCCATGCACACACACACACTCACAAATACACACTTCCATGCACACACACACACTCACAAATACACACTTCCATGCACACACACACACTCACAAATACACACTTCCATGCACACACACACACTCACAAATACACACTTCCATGCACACACACACACTCACAAATACACACTTCCATGCACACACACACACTCACAAATACACACTTCCATGCACACACACACACTCACAAATACACACTTCCATGCACACACACACACTCACAAATACACACTTCCATGCACACACACACACTCACAAATACACACTTCCATGCACACACACACACTCACAAATACACACTTCCATGCACACACACACACACACTCACAAATACACACTTCCATGCACACACACACACTCACAAATACACACTTCCATGCACACACACTCACAAATACACACTCCAGCATACACAAACTCACAAAAATCACACTCCAGCATACACAAACTCACAAATACACACTTCCATGCGCCCACACACACACACACACACACACACACACACACAATCACACTCACAAATACACACTCCAGCATACACAAACTCACAAATACACACTTCCATGCGCGCACACACACACACACACAATCACACTCACAAATACACACTCCAGCATACACACACACACACACTCACAAATACACACTCCAGCATACACAAACTCACAAATACACACTTCCATGCGCGCACACACACACACACAATCACACTCACAAATACACACTCCAGCATACACACACACACAAATACACACTTCCATGCACACACACACACACACTCCAGCATACACAAAACTCACAAATACACACTTCCATGCGCACACAGTCACAAATACACACAAACTCACAACTACACACTTCCATGCACACAAACTCTCTCTCTTGCTCACATTCACACACTTGCCTATGTAAATGAATACTGAGTAGCTCACCAGTCTGAGTGGTTTTGACCACATGGCCATCGGGCGCTTGATCCACAGCAACGAACCCTTTTTTGGGGGCATGTTTAAAAGGCTCTCCACCAAAATTAAACTTCAGTTCAGCATTCTGTGCATTAAAAAACAAACCACAAAGCCATTTTTCATCAACACACACACTAAACTATTTAACCATGCTTTTCCTAAGAAAGAAAACATGAGGCGTTTACCATCAGAGGAAAACCTGTGTAAATTTGATCTGTTTAAAGATGAAGTGACGATACACTGAACGTTAAAGGGTTGAAAAGGGATGTGTTGTGTTACCTTAAGCACACAGGAAGCAAAGAACGGCTGATTTTTCAAGTTTTGGGGGATCTCGAAGGCCAAGCCCAGATCATTCCCTTTTCAGATAAATTAAACAAAGCATGACCTTTTGTGATGAAAATAAATAAATAAATCTTGACGTGACATCATTTTGGTTAAGATGTCTGGTTAATATGAGACAAACCATTTTTGGAGAAGGACACATGGCCACTTTCCATGTCGATGTAACAGCCGATGGTGTCGTGCATAGTGAACTCCTATAATAATAATAATAATAATAAATCAACTCAGTGATTTATAGAGCAAACTCTCAATTAAAATAAAATAACTCAAAAACTGTTAGCTCACCTCTCCATAACTATCAAACTGCTTATTGTGGGATTTCTTCCCCGTCCCACCGAAGCCAAAGCCGAACTTGTCGGTACCTGTGTGTATAAATGTGCGTCTTCATTCTGTAGACATGTCTGAAGGATGATAAACCTGCTCATTATATTCATCTAAATGCTTCAGGTACCCCAATACAACAGTCCATGGGTGGAGTTAGACCTGAGGGTGTTGCTGTATTATTACAGTTGGTTGCTAGGTTGTTGCAACCGTTGGCAACACACTGCTATGTTAACCCCTTTTGCTATTACAATATTACTGTTGCTGGGTTGCTGCTATGGCATTTCAACTTGTTGCTATGGTACTGCAATGGTTGTTACATCTTACAGCTGGTTGTTAGGGTTTTGCTAGTTGCTTGCTATAATATTACAGGGTGTTGATAGGTGGTTATTACAGATGAATGTTAAGAGTCGTGATGGCATTCCTGATTGCTGCTGGCAGTTGCTACAGCATTCCTGATTGTTGCTGTACGGATACTGTGATATTCCTAATTGTTGCTAGGCAGTTGCTACAGTATTTCTAATTGTTGCTAGGCAGGTACTATGGTAATTTTGATTTTACGAATATCATGGTATTCCTTATTGATGCTAGGCAGTTACTTGGGTGATTGTGCTTGTTGCTAGGCGGTTACTATGGTAATATTGATTGTCGCAAGGCGGATACTATGGTGTTCCTAATTGTTGCAAGGCGGTTACTATGGTATTCCTAATCGTTGCTAGGCGGTTACTATGGTATTCCTAATTGTTGCTAGGCGGTTACTATGGTATTCCTAATTGTTGCTAGGCGGTTACTATGGTATTCCTAATTGTTGCTAGGCGGTTACTATGGTATTCCTAATTGTTGCTAGGCGGTTACTATGGTATTCCTAATTGTTGCTAGGCGGTTACTATGGTATTCCTAATCGTTGCTAGGCGGTTACTATGGTATTCCTAATCGTTGCTAGGCGGTTACTATGGTATTCCTAATTGTTGCTAGGCGGTTACTATGGTATTCCTAATTGTTGCTAGGCAGTTACTATGGTGATTGTTGCTAGATGGTCTGCTCTAATAAAGGTAATGATTATATCAGGGTTCCTTTAACCAATATTATTTACCGCTTTAGTAAATTAACAGAAAAATTAATTGTTAATAAAATATATTGCTGCTGATTGTAGATTCAACTCATGATAAACATTTGCCAAAAAAAAAAGTTTTCAGATCATTTTACTCAGTGATGGATTTTTTATTTTTTTTGGCTTCTTCAGTTTATTATTACAAAAAACAAATAAATAAGAGTACTAAAAGCACATTAATGTTGCGTTCAGGCTAATGACTGAATTAAATAAGCGAGGTACTGAACAGGTCCCCATAAGAAATATCATCAGAACGGTAACACAGGCTTTTACACAATACCAGGAAAGTGTTGATGTGTGAAAACCTTGCTACAGAAAGATCGGCTGCGTTCATACCCAAGTCCAGCGATGCCTGACTAGTGGACCACCCGATCCTGCACAAGCCCTGGTCGTGGCAGGAGACTTCATAAACGTACTTTCCTAAATGGTGGAGAAAAGATTTGATCAAAATGTTCTTAGACTGGATGTTAGGGTTAAGCTCCTGTTAGTGAGACTCACTGCACGGCTATGCATTCACATTATACTACAAACTCATGGAGTGAATCTTAGGCTGTGTCTCAATCAGCTCCTGGATCAGTCGTCAGGGTGCTGATCACGGAGTTGGCCATTTTTACAGAGATGTCCTAGTTTGTTAACGTCTTATAGCACCGTGAGAGAAACGCGTAAGTATTTGATACTTTCGTTTTTTTTCAGTGACCGATAAAGAAATCCCAACTCGTGTACACCATGTACTGTTCACTACCTAGACAGCTAGGCATTAAGGCTGATTGAAACACAGCCTTAATCTTATCCGAGGCTGAGATCTGACCTTTAGTCACGGCCCTTGTGGATCGGCAGCCGTGCCACTCCTTAAACTCTCTGCTCTGGCAGCAAAGCCCGTCAGGACCGATAGCTGAAGAACAACAACATGAAGATTAGCGTTTTTTTTTTCCTGCTATATTTTGGAAAGAAACATGTATCACAGAAATTTCAGAAGAATATGTGTCACTTCGAGTTGTGATATAAATGTGTAAGGAATAAAAAAATCAGCCCTCATTCTGAAGGCTGTGGTAAACTTGAAGGTAAAAATAAAATCCTAATCAGTAATTTTCTACTAGTAAATTTGACGGGAGAAGAAAGAAAAAAAAAGAAAAAAAAAATTCTGTTCTTTTCTCCTCGATCTCGGCTGCTTCCGTGAAACGAATCGACAGTGTCGGAAGGCGACGACGAGAGCTTCACGTTGGAGTGGCGACATCTTCGCCTCGCTCGTGAGAAATGACATGATCTTTCTGAAGCTTCTAAAAAAAAACACTCGACCGATTTTATAACAGAAATGTCATCGCTCTCATCGCTCTGGTTACCCTGAGTGTTGAAAAGTCGTCTGAACTTCTTTAAACGTCTTGTTTTTGTCTCATCGCTCCAACACATGGAAGTGGAAAGTTCATCTAAAACTGAGATACGATAAACCCTTACATTAACGTGTGCGTATTTTAATTCACTAACCTTTTACAAGGGTGCCATTACTTTTGACACAATCAAACAAAAAAAAAAACTAGTATTATTCATACAGTTTATTTTAGGGCTGCTTTCTTCCATTTAGGTTTTAGAAAATCTTACCTTAATCTGTGTTTGCAATAAATAAGAAATAAACTTCAAAATCTTACGCCAGTCACGTGACTTAAAATTCGACCAGTCGCCGTTTACAACAGTCTGTTTTCACCCTGAGTTTATAGGCTGTCTAGATTTGATGACTAAGGTGTCATTTCTTTCGGGGAAACAAACTTTAAATGTATTTGAACAAACAATTGCGGTTTAATGATTAAAATGTTGTGTTTCTGGAAAATAATATATAAAGTGTAATGGTTAAGGTGAAAGTTAGAGACTCACCGAACGCTGAGCTTCGGTCGTACGGGTTCATCTGCCATTTATTAAAGACTGAAATGTAAAGAAAGGAAAAGAAGAAATAAAAAAAGAAAGAATGAAAGAAAAGAAACTAAGGTTCACAACAGACCGCTCCTCCCATTTCCCTGTCAATCACAGAATCTCCAGCCAATCACAGGCTTCCGTGAGATCGGCAATGCAGAAGAGGGCAGAAGATCGGTCTCCGCCCTTTTCCGCATTGCATTGCAAGGCTACATAAGCCTGACAACCGAATCACCCAATTTCCACACTCGATTAATGTAACAGTAATCATTTGTTTTATAACCATGTAGAAGAAGACAGATATATATGAAGCTAGTTGCGTTATTTCTACGCTGCTATTCTTACTACAAGCCACATTTCTCTCTTTTATTTCAGAGGCCAAAAAATGTAATTAAATCAAAAGCCTGTTTGTCTCGTGTCCACGTTCATCATTGTGTGTCTTTGTCATGTCTTACTCCACACAGGAGCCATGTATTCACAGAAAAGCTCTGACGGTTCTTTTTTCTCCACACAAATGTTTGTATCTTCAAAGCAAATGTTGATATCAAACCCATTTCTGTTCTCTGAGATGCTCCGAGTGTTTGTTCATCTAAAAATCAGCTCAGATTTGATCTTCAACTCTAAAATCCAGTGTAAGATTATCAACAGAGGGAAAAACTCACGTCTCACACTGAAAAGAACAACAGAGTCCTGACACGTTAGATCGGACTTACGGACAAAACATCATTCATTTATTATATATACTGGTTGAAAAAGTCCCATAAGTCCATTAGCATTCTGATGGTGTACTGGGAAAAAGTGTTTAAAACTAAACAAACGTCTTCGACACACACAAGAGACAGAAACTAGTGTGAGATGCTGCCTGTGAGTCAGCAGTTTGAAAAGCAGTGTATCTCAGAGGAATCGCATGCATTTAAATCACCGCTGACCTGCTCCTCCTGTCTTGACGGCACTACGGCCTTTTTTCCCCTCCTGCTGATCTTTCAGAGTCTCGAACACGATCTGGATCACTGGGATGCTGAAGGCCTACAAAATCAATCATAAAGAAGAATTTTTTTTTTTTTTTACACGGTTTAATTGTAGCTATGGGACACGTCAGGTTGTATTTCATCATGAAACAAACTGACGACTGCAAACAGAATGCAATGCAGCGCAGCTACACAAGGCACCGATTTAGAACAGAGACTTTGCTAGTCAGTGATCTATGAGATAATCGGCGTGATGGTGGTGCTGATGATGTTTCAGTACCATTAAAGCTAGTATCGAAAAGTTAAAAGATAGATGAACAGCATTGGGGGAAATGTAGAAAGGCTTAATAACGTAGAATATATTCATCCTAGAGATCACATTTCAATGTGTGTGTTTTATATAACCTACCCCAGTTTTGCCACTCCCAGTCTCAGCGGCCTGCAAAAAAAAAACCATATAAACAGACGTTATAAAAGCAGTGCGTGTGCATCGTAACACAGCAGAGATGATTCAGAAAGTCAAACTTCTCACCATGAGAACGTCTCCTCCACCGAGTATCAGGGGAATGGACTCGGCCTGGATGTCGGTGGGAAGCCTGGGAAACAGCAACAGATCACTAATAACCATTTTCTCAGTAAACTGCACTAAAGTTTGTGACATCACAGCTTCCGCCTGTAAGATTGCACCCCGAGGTCGCACTCGACTTTTTACGTATTTGTCTATTAACATTTTTATTGTTTTCTCAAATGAGAGCTGTGACAGAACAAGGTTCAGCAAATATCGAACTCTACGCAAACTATGGAGAAAGGTCATAAAAGTAGAAAAGTTTTCTAACAAACAGCACGCCCCTTCTCCTCGATCTCTACAGATACGACGTTGAAATATAGACACAAACGCCACAATTCTCTACGCACCCAGCAGCGAAAAGGCCTACTTAAGGCTTCGTAGTACACCGACATGAGACCTGTATGAAGAGCGTGTAGAGGTGCGAGTTTATCACAGAAGAATGCTGCAATGCAGAGAAGAACCAAAGGAGACACTTACAAGTCGTGTCCAAAGGTTTGTGCACCCCTGACCACTACATCTAAGAGAACGTCTCATTATGGATTCATTTTAAGCCTTAAAAACATTTTTCTAATCAAATTCGCTCATGTTTCACATAGCCTATTAATACCGTGCTATTTTTAGATGATTATACCGTGTAAATAGAATACCGTCAAAACAATAAACCGTCCTAAACGCAGCTGAAATCCAAGCGCACATGTAGTGCACTAGACAGCTAGTACAGTATGTAGTGCATTTGGGACACAGCCCATATTTTTAACTTACAACCAGTCCATCTCTTCCACGGCCTGAGCGATTTCAGGCATCACGCCCATTTCTAGAAGAATACACAATAAATAAATAAAAGTTTACGCTCACAAATACGTTAAGATACAGAGTTTTCTAACAATAACAACCCGAAACAGCTCATTTACCTTCAAACGCAGCCATGGTTGCGTAGTGAAATCAACCGGAAGTGACAAGTACCGCATTAAAATTTGACAGGTTGCTTGAAAATACGTGTCCGTGTGCAACACTCGACCACAGAACGTTAGTTCCGAGCATTGTCTTTTTATGGCGATAATCAGATTTCTTTACTTTCACGTGAATGTTTAGTGAACGCAGTGCCGATTAAACGGAAATACGTTTATTGCTCCATTATTCACGTTTATAAAGAGGTTTAATTTTGGGATAACACAATCTCGTTTGAACCTCACAGGCTTCCGTTGGTTGACGAGGCGTTTCGCTAAAAATGGCTGCAGATTCTATATTGGAGGATGAAGAAGAGAATATTTTGTATGATTTACTCATTAACGCGGAATGGCCACCAGAAACAGACACGCAGGTGGGTACAGTTTCCGCTTTCAACCGGTTTTAGTTTAGTTTCAACTGCTAACGGAGTCGTTGTTTAATGTTTATGACGCTAAACTGCCAAAGCCACGTAGTTCGAGTCGGTAGGTTTAGTCCCAAATACGTTCCCGCTCCCTACCTTAGTGCACTATATAGGGTACACTTATAATCGCATCCGCTTACGGTCTAGTGCACTAGTTTATAAAAAAAACGAGTTATTTAGGATGCGGCTCAAGTTCAAGCTTAAATAAATCAATATTGTTCTTGTTATGGTTTTAGAAATTCGTGAACACGTAATGAGTTATGAAATTTAATCATTTTAACATGTATTTGTTTTACTCTGGGTGTTTTATTTGCAGGCCCGAGGATTAAAAGAGCACAGTTCCTCTCTTATCTCCAAGGCTGTGACAGGTATAAACACCTGAACACCTCACATTCAGTACTTTCAAAAAAAAAAAAATGGCATCAAAACAATGAAACAATTACATTTTGCAAATAAATCATTTAGTTCTGTTAATAATATTGTGAATAAAATGAATTTCTGTAAACTGAAGATGAAGATACACCGAGGAGGTTTTGTGGCACTGAAGCAGATTGAAAGCAAAGGCAAGCCCCCCCCCCCCCAAAAAAAAGCTTTAACACACTTGAACGTAAGGTTTTAACCATTCGAACTGTTTCTTCTCTCAAATTGTGTTTAATTCATCTCTAATAATCGCTTACAAGGCAAAAGTTTCCCCATCCATGTGAGGTAATATTCACCACCTAAAACCAGTTTTGTTCTCGTTTCCGGAGAATGTGAACTTTTTCAGTAAAAATCCTGTATCAATTAAAGTTTATGTTGATTTCCAATACATTCTACTGATAATAACATTTGAACAGCCGAAGTGCTTTTTTGTGTTTACACCGTCACATTTTGGTAGTTGATCACGGAATTTCACGAATTCTGAGAATTCCTGCATAAAAATAATATATATATATTATGTGCCTTGCAAAAGTATTCGGCCCCCTTGAACTTTGCGACCTTTTGCCACATTTCAGGCTTCAAACATAAAGATATAAAACTGTAATTTTTTGTGAATAATCAACAGCAAGTGGGACACAATCATGAAGTGGAATGAAATTTATTGGATATTTCCAACTTTTTTAACAAATCAAAAACTGAAAAATTGGGCGTGCAAAATTATTCGGCCCCTTTACTTTCAGTGCAGCAAACTCTCTCCAGAAGTTCAGTGAGGATCTCTGAATGATCCAATGTTGACCTAAATGACTAATGATGATAACTAGAATCCACCTGTGTGCAATCAAGTCTCTGTATAAATGCACCTGCACTGTGATAGTCTCAGAGGTCCGTTTAAAGCGCAGAGAGCATCATGAAGAACAAGGAACACACCAGGCAGGTCCGAGATACTGTTGTGGAGAAGTTTAAAGCCGGATTTGGATACAAAAAGATTTCCCAAGCTTTAAACATCCCAAGGAGCACTGTGCAAGCGATAATATTGAAATGGAAGGAGTATCAGACCACTGCAAATCTACCAAGACCTGGCCGTCGCTCTAAACTTTCAGCTCATACAAGGAGAAGACTGATCACAGATGCAGCCAAGAGGCCCATGATCACTCTGGACTCTGTCCATAGGACAACAATCAGTCGTATACTGCACAAATCTGGCCTTTATGGAAGAGTGGCAAGAAGAAAGCCATTTCGTTTAAAGTTTGCCACAAGCCACCTGGGAGACACACCAAACATGTGGAAGAAGGTGCTCTGGTCAGATGAAACCAAAATTGAACTTTTTGGCAACAATGCAAAAGGTTATGTTTGGCGTAAAAGCAACACAGCTCATCACCCTGAACACACAGTCCCCACTGTCAAACATGGTGGTGGCAGCATCATGGTTTGGGCCTGTTTTTCTTCAGTAGTGACAGGGAAGATGGTTAAAATTGATGGGAAGATGGATGGAGCCAAATACAGGACCATTCTGGAAGAAAACCTGATGGAGTCTGCAAAAGACCTGAGACTGGGACGGAGATTTGTCTTCCAACAAGACAATGATCCAAAACATAAAGCAAAATCTACAATGGAATGGTTCAAAAATAAACATATCCAGGTGTTAGAATGGCCAAGTCAAAGTCCAGACCTAAACCCAATCGAGAATCTGTGGAAAGAACTGAAAACTGCTGTTCACAAATGCTCTCCATCCGAACAGCTCGAGCTGTTCTGCAAGGAGGAATGGGCGCAAAATTCAGTCTCTCGATGTGCAAAACTGATAGAGACGTACCCCAAGCGACTTACAGCTGTAATCGCAGCAAAAGGTGGCGCTACAAAGTATTAACTTAAGGGGGCCGAATAATTTTGCACGCCCAATTTTTCAGTTTTTGATTTGTTAAAAAAGTTTGAAATATCCAATAAATTTCGTTCCACTTCATGATTGTGTCCCACTTGTTGTTGATTCTTCACAAAAAATTACAGTTTCATATCATTATGTTTAAAGCATGAAATGTGGCAAAAGGTCGCAAAGTTCAAGGGGGCCGAATACTTTCGCAAGGCACTGTGTATATATATGAATTATGGTAACCAATGGTTTGAAATTTATACATGATTGTAGTCCATTTTTCTCATTTTTAATTATATCCATATTAGTGATTTAGTCAGTATAGTTATTATTATTGTTATTTTTCTCCCCAGGACCATTTCGCTTTATTCTGCACTACCTTTGGTACAGGTAAGTTCTTAGCAGGGAAAAGTTTACACTATATTGTGGAAGACAACTGATCAAATTAATTCTACATACACATGGCACATTGGGTAAGTTTTCACCCTTGACTCCACACGTTTTGAGTCGTATGTAGAGACCAGGAGTAACTCTGGACACTGTGCTCCCACCACCGTGCTTCACAGCAGTGATTTCTTGTGTTTTCAGGCTGATCATTAGTGCTAGCTTCTCACCAATTTTGGAGATTTTTTTTTCTGTAGAATCTAAATGGTTTCTAGATCTGGTTGTAAAATAAAACCACTTCAGGGCATCCCAAAAAATCTCTGTCCAGAGGAGATTTGTAGTAAAGACTTTAGTTAGTTAATTTTATTTTATTGTCATTGTGTGTACAATGAAAACCGATGAATAATTAAATAGTTAATTATAGATATGAAACCAAAATAAATAGTATAAATAATATAAACAGACAATAAAGAGGTATGCAAATCAGAATTAAGGAGCGATTCCTTTAAATCTCGTGACCCAACAGTGTACAGTGTTTCCAGACACGAGCTTTAAAAAGGGCCTAAAACATGTAAAGCAGATTTAAAGCAAAGTGTAACGTTATGTACAAAAACCATCCTCTTCATGATTGCTGTTTCTTTGTGAGTCATCTCTCTCTCTCTCTCTCTCTCTCTCTCTCTCTCTCTCTCTCTCTCTCTCTCTCTCTCTCTCTTTCACCTAATTGCACTTTATATCATTAAGCTCTTCTTTAGACAAAGGCATTATTAAAGGCTATCTAAAAATAAATAAACAAAAATTGTGAAATGCTTTTTGCGAGTGTCCTCGATGTAAAAATAGCCAGTCAGTAAAGGATACAAAGTTAAAATAAAATAAAGGAATAAAAATAAGACAAAAAGTAGATAATAAATAAATCTATAAATACTATATATAAAATATCCTCCTGTGGTGATCGAGACCTTTCAGACACAATGCAGTGGACAATGCAGCGAACCCCCTGCCGTGAAGCATGGTGGTGGTAGCTCCACACCCAGAAAGTTTCTTCTGGTCAATGTCTTGTTTATGTGCTATATTATGTTCATGATTTATAGCAGTAAGTGTGTTATATCTCCCACTGTGCCACTGTATGATTGTTTATTCTTTATTTTTATTTTCTTCTTCACTGTCTATTGATGCTTAAACACTTAAAAAAACACATAAATACTAGCTTTAATACTGGCTTTAAATGACAAACCTGCCTCAATGTTTACTTTTAATGCGTTTAGCAGACGGTTTCGGTCTAAAACTTTGTCATGGAGTAAGAAAATCACACAGACCTCAGGAGCAGGTTAGTCTTTAGACGCAGTTCTAGCGGAGGTTCGTTCCACCACCCAGGAGTCAGAACAGAGAAGGTGCAGTGTATCGTCACGACGATACGTAAAGATGAGTTGTGCAGAACAAAGGTTTCGACCCAGTAACACGTTTGAGTTGAAGATAAAACTTTGGATCATTAAATCATCAGAGACTTCCAGCTAGAGGTCTTCACGGGTCCACTTGTATCCCAAAACCCGAGGTCCGACCCGAGACCCGAGCGAGTTCGGATCTAAAAGTTTCACGTGTGCCTCGGACACGGGTCGGGTATAATAATAGCGGCATCGGGTCTCGGGTAATTTAAAATGAATGTGTTTTTACCGAACGGACCCGAGAAGACCCGAACTACTGTATCTCGCGTGTGTGCAGCGTCTCGAGTCCTTTTCTCTTCTGTTTGCCAAGACAGCTTGCGACGTGTGGCTGGCGGTCAGCTAATTTTCGTTGAAACAGACCTGTCAATCAATTTTGAATCCACTCTGTAGCGGTTACTTTAGTGTAGAGTTATGCAACATTCGGGTCCAGTCAGGTTAAAAGAAAATTGCCGTTGGGTCAGACTCGGGTCTAATTTTTTCGGGTGGGTCTTGGGTCGGTTCTTTCTTTAAAAAAAAAAAAAAAATGCATGTCGGGTTTGGGTAAAAAGTGATTCGGGTCACCTCAGGTCGGGTACATTTCTTTAGACCCGAGAAGACCTCTACTTCCAGCACTTACAGTGACATCTGCTGGACACTAGACATTATTACACCCCTTCTGTGTCCTGTGGTGACGAAGGGTGCTGTTAATTAAACAAAGCACTGATGCAGATGATATTTCATTATATGTAGTATAGATTGTGTAACCAGGTAGGAAATACTGGAAACTGGAAGTCAGTCGCATACAGAAACGATCATGAATAAATAAAAAAACAACAACTAACGATCGACACTCCGTTCGACTTTTCATGTACAGTATTATTTACATTTCTGGCATTTAGCAGACACATTTATCCAGAGCTACTTACATTTTTATCTCATTTTATACAACTGAGCATTTGAGGGTTAAGGGCCTTGCTCAGGGGCCCAACGGTGGCAGCCTGGCAGACCTGGGAATCAAACTCACAACCTTCCAATTGGTAGCCCAACACCTTAACCACTAGGATACCACTCATGTCGTGTCGTGTCCTGTCGTGTCGTACTAGATACATATACTATTTTCAAAACGAATTATTATACGTCAGTCAGCTGAGTTGTAGCGCTTTGGCTCATAGACATAAAGCTAAAATGTCGTTTATTTGTCTTTCAGCCCCTCGAGTTCATCTTTACCTCCCGGACTGGTGCGTCTGGCAACGAAGCAGATCAACTGGCAGCTAGTGCTAGCAAGGTGACGCTAATCTCTGATAAGGATAAGCACTGAAACTGTGTGTACTGTTGTGTGTGTTATACAGTAACCGCGCTAGGAAAACGGATTCGGACACGGTTTCTTTCAGCTTTTCGGTGTGTGTGTGTGTATGTGTGTGTGTGTGTATGTGTGTGTGTATGTGTGTGTGTATGTGTGTGTGTGTGTATATATATATATATATATATATATATATATATATATATATATATATATATATATATATATACAGTATATGAATGAAATATGAAGTTTGGCCTTTTAAGTCAAAGATTTTATATATTTAAAAATTTTTTTTTATTTAAGCTAGTAGTAATAACAATAATAATAATAATAATAATAATAATAATAATAATAATAATAATCTTTAAAGGGATTACATGCTTTCCCTGTATTTCATTTTCATATTTCAAGTATTTCATTTTCTTTCCAATTGTTTTATTTATTTGTTTGTTTGTTTGTTTGTTTGTTTATTAAATTAATTTAATTTTAAGGATTTCCAGTCAGCAGTTCTGTCTCTCAGGACATCGTAGTTTCTCTCATCTTTATGCTACTGCGGCATTGAAATGTAGGATGAAATATAGACATAGAGAACGTCAGGTTTTTTTTTTCTTGTAGAGTATATAAATGTTTATTAACTGCCCTAATTTATCATGAGGCTCCGTGTGTGATCATCAGATGCGTCGGTTAGGATAAAATGCATAAATCAATCCAAAAAAAAATGTCACTCCAGTCGACTAAGCGTCGTTCGGAGACAGAAAGCAACCTTGCACACAGTAACAGACTGTCTGTTGGATATGTAATCCTTCAGCTGTGTTTTCTCATTTGCTCTCTTTTTCTTTCCCTCTTCTTGTGTCTCCTCTGCAGTAATGGGAAGCTCCTGGCTGTGGTTCAGGACCAGTGTGTGGAGTTGAGGTAATTCTTCTCATCTATCATTTGGAGCATTTTGCCCCCTAACACGAGTCACTGTGTTTTTCACCTCGCTGTTGTCCGAGGTGTCGGACTCAGCAAATCTGCAGCTAGGATAGGATAGGATATTTTGCCATCAGTGCCTTTATGCTATCTATCTCTCTCTCTCTCTCTCTCTCTCTCTCTCTCTCTCTCTCTCTCTCTCTCTCTCTTTTCCTCTCTTTCTATCTCTCTCTCTTTTTTCTCTCTCTCACTCTTCTCTCTCTCTCTCTCTCTCTCTCACACTCACACACACACACACACACACACACACACACACCTTAAATGTCACCATAAAGGGAAACGGATGAGCGAGGGGTTTTGAAGAGATTTATCTTTGTTACCTGTAGCTGGTACAAATGTAAACACACTTCTCCTCAACGCTCAGGTTCAAATTGCTTAAAAGCCTCCGAACGCCTCGCATCTCCTCCTCCACCGCTTCCTTCTCACGCAGTTCTGTCGCAGTTACATACTTTTTTTTTTTTTTTTACTTTTATTGTAAGCATCTTCACTCCGGGGGATTTAATGCACTATATTTTTCAACCGTGATGAATGAGAACAGATCCGGTGTAAAGAACAAAGAAAAATAAACAGTTTAGTGAACGTCCAACGTTTTTGGGTTTTTAAGCGCATGTGAAAGGGGTGTTTATTTTTAAAGCAGAATGTATACAGAGGGGGAAAAAAAAACATTTTAAAACACTGTTATTTAGCTTCCTGCAGAGGTGGGGGACTCGACTTGACTTGAGTCAGACTTAAGTCGCAAATTTGAGACTTGAGACTTGACAAATATTAAAAAAAGACTCGACTTGACTTTGACTTGACAAGCATGACTTGAGTTAAATGATGCAGAGATGGGGGACTCATCTTGACTCGAGTCAGACTTAAGTCAGACTTTATTCATAAAAGGATAAAATAGTGAAATCTTTAGGAATTTTGTTTTTTAATAAATATACAACTTCAGCAAAAATCTGTTTCATACAACAAGATGAGGTCATAGTCCTTAGTACTTTTTTATTTATTTATTTAGTTAATCTGTTTGAATCGAAATGGAAAAAACTGGTAGTCCTCGTGTCTTAAACTCAGCAGTATTTTTATCCTGTTTTTATTTCATTAACACTTACCGACTGATCCAAAAGCACCGACACCGGAGACTCCTTCCATGTTAAATGTCCTTACAGAAAACGCCATGTACGTGTTTTCTTATTGTTGCCTAATAACAAAGAACTATCTCTAGGAAGGAGCTGTAACCATGGAAACAAGCAGTTTATTACCACTTTCTGACCAATTAGAGATTAGTCTAAGAGTTTATCAGTGCTGTGGTCCAATCGGGTGCATCAGAGAGCCGTCACATTTTGGTGTCCGATGGCAAAATAGCCCGATAACTCCCAAGTAATAACACATGACCCTTTCCTGTTTGTTTTTTTCCTCAGGTCAGCTCGAGATGAATTTGGATCCATCATTGGGAAGTGTCAAGGTACAGAGCCACCATGACATCAAACCTCTTACTGGATTTTTCTTAGTAGACTTCTCTAGGAATGACTTTTTTTGTTTATTGTTTAGTTGGTCAATGATGAAAGAGCGGTTTGGGTAGGCTGGTGGTGGTTTGGGTGTAAGTAGTGGTGCAGTTGTTCAAGGCTCTGACTTGTTGATTTGGAAGTCCAGGGTTTAAGCCCCAGCACCGTCAATCTGCCACTGCCGAACCACCGAGCAAGATTCCTAACTCTTCCTGCTCCTGGAGCATCATCATAGCTGCCCCTGGGCTCTAAACCCAACTTTCAAACCTAGGGTTTGTGAAGAAAATAATACCTCAGTGCTGTAAAGTACGCGTACCAACAATGATCATAAGAGTGACGTAAACTAGACATAGACGCAGTTCTTTCTTTCTGATCCTGATTCTGAAACGAAAAAGCAGCCGAGGTTAAAAACGAACCCCAAGGTGTTTGAACCTCAGTGCTCGCTCGAGTGAAGTTCTCACACTCGTGATGGTTATTTGGGAACGCTCGTGTCACTGCTAGCACCTTTGTGTGCGTCAGGTTCATTCCCACCCCCACACTCTCTATTATAAGTATTCTAAACAATGTGTTATCTGGTTACTTTTATCGAAGGAAGACGCAGAGACCTCGTTCTTCCTCTCGATGGTTTTTTTTTTGGTTTTTGTGTTTCGCATTGGCGGTTAATTATGAAACATGTTCAGATTGCTGACATGCTGTGTTGCCTGTAGCATTACTGTGTACAGTACAGGCTTCTGCACATACTGGGGGGGTAAAAAGTCTACACACCCCTGGTAAAACATCAGGTTTCTACAGAATGTATTGTAAAATTGCAAACAACCAAAAAAACCTCCCTCTGATCTCCAGCTTGTGTTCAGTACTAATCAGCATACACCTGCCGTCAGGCAACGTGACACGATTAAACCCTGACTAAAGTACAAATATAGCTGGTCCTGGGAACCACAGCAATTCCTGCCAATCAAAATAACACTATCTATTAAAACCATGTGCAGTAATGTGCTCCTCAGAGTGAAGCGTGGTGGTGGTAGCATCAAGCTTTCAAGAAATTAATCTCCAAATCAAGAAGGGAACGACTTCTCCAAAACGAGATCGGAGATAGAGAGCTTCTCCAAGGAATTGTTTTTATTTTATTTTTAACACATGGAAAAAGTAAAATGGCCGACGTCCCGACTAGCGAACTAGAAAGCGGGTTGAGACGCTCAAGCATCTGGTGCGACTTAGCGTTTTTTTTGTTTGTTTTTTATTTGATTTGATTAATAGACCAATTAGATCAGATTAATTCCCACTTCCTCTCTCTCTCTTTTCCTCTGCATCCTTTCTCACGGCTTTGTCCTGAATTTTCCGCAGCTCTTCCTCCTGCTCACGACAGCATGATCTTCTATCTTACACTGCGTCACCTCCACATTTCCTTTTCAGCCGCAGCCTTGTAATTTATAGTCTCCGAACTTTTTTTATTTCATGCTTTGTGGAGCGTAGGGAGGAGCGCAGACGAGCTCTCAGCACACACTCGCTCTCATTTCATGGCGATGATGGAGTTAATTTGCTTTAGAAAAGCTCTTTTAATACACAGAATAGTGTATTCTGGTTTCTCTCTCCCTACCTCTCTCTCGCTTTCTCACTGTTTTTCTCTCCGTCTCTCTCTCTCTCTCTCTCTCTCTCTCTCTCTCTCTCTCTCTCTCTCTCTCTCTCTCTCTCTCTCTCACATATCCACTTTATAGTGATTTAATAGAGATAAATGTGTGTGGCATCTGTTCCTCTACTTTCTCGCTGATAGCCCTGTCTCACTTTGTCACTTTGCACCCATAATGCACCAGAAACACCCCCGGACCCCTCCCCCCGCCTCTTTCGCCCCCGCCCCACCACGTATCATTCTCCTTCTCAAAGAAACAAAACAAAAAAACAATAGTCCATTAAAAAAACGGTATTAACATTTACTATTTCCCGGGTTTATGATATTTTATAGATTATTTAATTCTATACATTTGATGATGGTAAATGTATTGTTTAAGCGTTTATGACATATCGAATTTATTATTTCGAAGTATTATGAAATACAGAACTTGTTACCTAGATATAAGTTATACAGAATTGATTCTATACATTTTTATTTAATACAGACACATTTGTTTGTATACATGTTTAAAAAAAATGATTTACCTTTATTGACCTTACACACACACACACACACACACACACACACACACACACACACACACACACACATATATATATATATATATATATATATATATATATATATATATATATATTATATTATATTATATCATATTTATTATGCCAAATTTATTCAATACCGAATTTATTATATCCGTATTTAGAAAATACCAAATTTATTTTCGACATTTTTACTCATTACTCAAGACACATTTATTCTGCATAAATATTTATTAAAAAGGCATGATTTACACATTTCTTATTCAAAATGGATTAGATGCATGTTTAGGAAATCCTACATTTATTCTATATATTTTTATTCACTACAGAATTTTGTCAGATATGGGAGCGTCATGTGTTTAATCTCTCCGTGCTGCTCGCCGCACTCCAACGCTTCATGTTTACTTTGAAACTTGTTCGTACTCCGAGATTATTGGGAGTTTTTATCAGCTCTAGGGTTACCGAATCTCATTCTGTGACAAAACCCTGGATGATTGAGAGCGGCGTGCTTTCTTCGTAGGCGCCGCTCTTTAAGTCAGGACGGCGTTTTTATTGCGAGTACATCACAGTGCTGACTCCACACATTTCGTCTCCGTATTTCTTTCTTTCTTTCCTTTCCCTTTTCCCTAAACGGAGATTTATGACGAGTACATCTGGCCCGGCTCTGCCGCCGCACGCTCATCACGTGTACTTAGCCATATTAGTTCCAGCGCTCAGTCCAGATTAATTAGCCTTTAGCAGAAGAGAGTTGATTTATGGTCTCTGCTGAGCCCTTTCTTTCCAGGTATTTATCTTAGGAAAGCATCATCGCTCATCCGGAGTTATCGAACCTTCCTTATTTCTAACATGTTCTGTTTTTTTTTTTATTTTTTTTTATTTTTTATCCTGAATAGAAATAGCAAGCTTGCCTTTTTTCTTCTAACCACTGCACTGCGGCAGAGATAAGAATCCTTCATTGCTTTTGATTGAAATTCCCATGATTTCCGACTTCACATAACAGAAACATCTTTTTTTTTTACGCTTTCTGAAGTATTGGGTTCGAGTGAAGGGAGTTTCTATTGTGCGAGTCGAGTCGCGCGTCCTCTTCTTACTTTTCCTGAGCGGGTGAATAGGATCCACATAACCCACCTCTTCACAGATTTTACTTTCAGTAACATCGCAGCTTCCACACCGGTTCCTCACTGCTAGGAAACATCAGAGGGGACAGGATTTAAAGCCGCGGTTCAGAAAATGTTTTTGCGTAAATTTAACTGTGAATAAATTTCTCTGACCCTCACAGCGAGGGATGATCGATTGGACCAAAAATAAATAAATAAATAAATAAATAAATAAATAAAAATCATCTTCCAGTCTGCTAAAAGTGACACACATTGATTTCAAAGCTTTGTATATAAAAAAAATACATCAAAACTAAACCAGTCTAATTTTTTAAATTAAAGATTATATATATGTTTGTCGTACATTAAAATATAAACATTGGCGCAATATTTACGACAAAAATCAAATAAACTTTTTAACATCTGTGGCTTCCAGTTTGATTCTATGTTTAGGTAATTGGCAACACCTTAGAAAAGTTTAGCTAATCCTCAAAACTAAAAAAGTTGAGCTAATCCTCAACACTTTCAGAATCTTGCCGAACCCTTCGACACTTTCAGAATCTTGGCGAATCCTCGACACTTTCAGAATCTTGGTGAATCGCCAGACACTTTCAGAATCTTGGCGAATCCTCGACACTTTCAGAATCTTGGTGAATCGCCCGACACTTTCAGAATCTTGGCGAATCCTTCGACACTTTCAGAATCTTGGGCAATCTTACACACTTAAATTTTAGCTAATCATCAACACTTAAAAAAAGTTTAGCTAATCCTCAACACTTAAAAAAGTTTAGCTAATCCTCAACACTTTCAGAATATCGGATAATCCTCAAAACTTAAAAAGGTTTAGCTAATCCTCAACACAACTAGGAAAATCCTCAGTGAGTGAGGGAGTGAGTTAGGCAGTAAGTAACGGAGTGAAGGGACAATTAGGTGAGTAAGCACTTGAGCAAGTGAGTGAGGAGCTACTGAATGAGCGAATGAATGAAATAGTGAGTGAACGAGTAAGTACGTAACTGAGTACATAACTGAGGGAATAAGTTCAAGATCAGAAGATAAGATCATAAGATCAGAAAGATGTCTAATTTGTTAGTATGCAACTATTTCTTAGGACTGCATTGGGTTTCATTTATTAACCTTTATTAATCAATTATTAATCTATATACTGAATGTTTCGTGAGGAAACATCACGCGGTTCGTATGTGGGTGCTGATAGGATGCGACCGGAGAAGAACCCGTTACACTCACTGATAAATACGTAAAACTTTAGAATATTGTTAATATTGCTAATTGTTTTGGGAACTTGTTTTAGTTTCAGCTTTGCTGGCTACTTGGATTGTCGTGTCCTTCTAATAGTCTGGCAATTCAATCTGTTCCTCCTTTATATTAGATACACCGGCGCTGAACATGTGCAAGTTCATTTCTTTTTACTTCTGAATCTCATTCGCCTCTATTCCAGCAAGTGATTACAAGCCTGTGTAAGCAGCGAAATTACATCAGGTTACAGACTGCACTAACGTGAAACGCAGGCTTTTGCAACAGATGTGAGTGTGTGTGTGTGTGTGTGTGTGTGTGTGTGAGAGAGAGAGATGATGTATTATTAAGTTCTGAAGCCCGTGTGAATGAGGATGCTTTAGTGATTAATGCTGCAGGATCTTTAGCCGGAATGGAGAATATTAAAGTCACAGAACCCTAAAACAATCATTTTTTAAAGGTTGCGTCTTGTAACACGACATGAAATATTCATGACCTTGAGCAGGAATTGATTGCCTTTGGAGATCATGCAAACTTCTTAAATGGTGAAATGTGCAGGAAAAGTTTTTCGGCGTTTGACTGATTACTCCTTGGTGGTGATTATATACTGCACAGCTTCTGGAGTGGAACATGATGGAACAGAGAACTCCAAAAGGTTCAAATACTCATGCTGCGGCTTCTTACTGACTGTGACTCACTTTTTGGTTATTCACTCAGTTACTTACTCACTCACTCACTTACTCAGTTACTCAATTATTCACACACACTCCCAGTTACTCACTCACTCACTCACTCACTCACTCACTCACTCACTCACTCACTCACTCAGTTATTAACTCACTCACTCACTCACTCACTCAGTTACTCAATTATTCACACACACTCCCAGTTACTTACTCACTCACTCACTCACTCACTCACTCACTCACTCACTCACTCACTCACTCACTCAGTTATTAACTCACTCACTCACTCACTCACTCAGTTATTCAAACACTCACTCACTCACTCACTCAGTTACTCATTCACATACTCACTCACTCACTCACTCACTCACTCACTCACTCACTCACTCACTCAGTTACTCACTCACTCACTCACTCACTCACTCACTCACTCAGTTACTCAGTTATTCACTCACTCACTCACTCAGTTACTCAGTTATTAACTCACTCACTCACTCAGTTATTCAAACAGTCACTCACTCACTCACTCACTCACTCACTCACTCACTCACTCACTCAGTTACTCACTCACTCACTCACTCACTCAGTTACTCACTCACTCACTCACTTACTCAGTTACTCACTCACTCACTCACTTACTCAGTTACTCACTCACTTACTCAGTTACTCACTCACTCACTCAGTTATTAACTCACTCACTCACTCACTCACTCACTCAGTTATTCACTCACTCACTCACTCACTCACTCAGTTATTAACTCACTCACTCACTCAGCTATTAACTCACTCACCCACTCACTTACTCAGTTATTCACTCACTCACTCAGTTATTCACTCACTTACTCAATTATTCACACACACTCTCAGTTACTCACTCACTCACTCACTCACTCACTCACTTACTTACTCACTTAGTTACACACTCACTCACACACAGTTACTCCTCAGTAACTCACTCATTGGCATTGCTTGATGACATTAATGATTACCTGTACCATGTCTCACCTTGATAGATCTAGTCTTTTTTGTTTCTGTGTCTTTTAGTCCACTCAATAGTTTTACTGAGCTTCCTTTTTTGTTTCTCGTAGTGCTGCCTGCTTTGATTCTCATCTGATTTTTGTGGTTTGATTACAGATTATTCTTGTTTGGATTTTGATTCTTGGATTAAACTATATAACACAATGATTTTTTGCACTTGCATACCTCATTCTCTCTCTCTCTCTCTCTGAATAGCAGGAGTCACCATATGGTTGAGGAAAGTTTTGAAAATGAATAATACTGCACTCTAACAGCCACATGTTCACATTAATAATCCATTACTCCATTATCGTGGCAGCATGATTTATTTTACCTCCTCCTGTTTTGGGTCTTGAGAAAGGCGAGTGACTCGGTACAGAACATGTTGGTAAATCACAAGAAGTAAAATGGAACTTGAAGAGCTTATTGATCACTTCATGTCTAACTGGATCAGAAACTCTAACTAAAGCTGTCTAACTTTAGATGGATAAAATGCTGTTTAAATAGCTGCTTTCCCTATCCAAAAGAAAGCAAATCTCTTTCTTACGGAAGTGAACAGACTGAGTGAGTGAATGAGGGAAGGACCGAGTGAGCGAGTGAGGGACGGACCGAGTGAGGGACGGAGTGAGGGACGGAGTGAGGGACGGAGTGAGGGACGGAGTGAGGGACGGAGTGAGGGACGGAGTGAGGGACGGAGTGAGCGAGTGAGGGACGGAGTGAGCGAGTGAGGGACGGAGTGAGCGAGTGAGGGACGGAGCGAGCGAGTGAGGGACGGAGCGAGCGAGTGAGGGACGGAGTGAGGGACGGAGTGAGGGACGGAGTGAGGGACGGAGTGAGGGACGGAGTGAGCGAGTGAGGGACGGAGTGAGCGAGTGAGGGACGGAGTGAGCGAGTGAGGGACGGAGTGAGCGAGTGAGGGACGGAGTGAGCGAGTGAGGGACGGAGTGAGCGAGTGAGGGACGGAGTGAGCGAGTGAGGGACGGAGCGAGTGAGTGAGCGAGTGAGTGAGCGAGTGAGCGAGTGAGCGAGCGAGTGAGGGACGGAGTGAGCGAGCGAGTGAGTGAGGGACGGAGTGAGCGAGCGAGTGAGTGAGGGACGGAGTGAGTGAGTAAACGAGTGAGGGAATGCCTGAGTGAGGGAATGCCTGAGTGAGGGAATGCCTGAGTGAGGGAATGCCTGAGTGAGGGAATGCCTGAGTGAGGGAATGCCTGAGTGAGGGAATGCCTGAGTGAGGGAATGCCTGAGTGAGGGAATGCCTGAGTGAGGGAATGCCTGAGTGAGGGAAGGCCTGAGCGAGGGAAGGCCTGAGCGAGGGAAGGCCTGAGCGAGGGAAGGCCTGAGCGAGGGAGTGACTGAGCGAGCGGGCGAGGTGAGGGACGGAGTGACTGAGCGAGCGGGCGAGGTGAGGGACGGAGTGACTGAGCGAGCGGGCGAGGTGAGGGACGGAGTGACTGAGCGAGCGGGCGAGGTGAGGGACGGAGTGAGGGAAGGGCCGAGTGAGCGGGCGAGGTGAGGGACGGAGTGAGGGAAGGGCCGAGTGAGCGGGCGAGCGAGGGACGGAGTGAGGGAAGGGCCGAGTGAGCGAGAGACGGAGTGCGGGAAGGGCCGAGCGAGCGAGGGACGGAGTGCGGGAAGGGCCGAGCGAGCGAGGGACGGAGTGCGGGAAGGGCCGAGCGAGCGAGGGACGGAGTGCGGGAAGGGCCGAGCGAGCGAGCGAGGGACGGAGTGCGGGAAGGGCCGAGCGAGCGAGCGAGGGACGGAGTGCGGGAAGGGCCGAGCGAGCGAGCGAGGGACGGAGTGCGGGAAGGGCCGAGCGAGCGAGCGAGCGAGGGACGGCGTGCGTCACGGCCCGAGCGAGCGAGGGACGGAGTGCGGGAAGGGCCGAGCGCGCGAGGGACGGAGTGCGGGAAGGGCCGAGCGAGCGAGGAGGGACGGAGTGCGGGAAGGGCCGAGCGAGCGAGCGAGGGACGGAGTGCGGGAAGGGCCGAGCGAGCGAGCGAGGGACGGAGTGCGGGAAGGGCCGAGCGAGCGAGCGAGGGACGGAGTGCGGGAAGGGCCGAGCGAGCGAGCGAGCGAGTGAGGGAGGGACGGAGTGCGGGAAGGGCCGAGCGAGCGAGCGAGGGAAGGACTGATGTAACCGATGTAAAGGCATTTTGCAGTGACGTTTATTTCCTGTACTGATGACTGTCCTGTGATTTATTTGAAATGATTACAAAACCCTTTTTTGGCTTGCAGTGCCCAAGGACCCGTCACCACAGTGGAGGAAGGTGGCGTGGAGTCATGACTGCGCTCTGCTGGCCTACGCTGACAGCACTGGCACTGTGCGAGTCTTTGACCTGATGGGCAGCGAACTCTTTGTCATCCCACCAGTAAGAAGAAGTTAAAAATTCCCTCTACTGCCACTTCATCTATGGGTTTCCGCAGGTCCTGATGGTTCGGGTTTCCCAGTTGGACGTTTGCAGCGTTGTACAGTCTGCCAGTAAAACTGCTTATCATTCACAAACCGTATTTATTCCACAGCACTGTTGAATTCTTCACTCGGTTGCTTCTGGAGAGGTTTCTGTAAGCGTGATTGGACTGGGCAGGGTGATGATGTAAGGACTGCTGGAAGAATACGCTGGCATTTAGTTCACACAGGGCGAGCTGTCACTGCTAGTCTTCTCCCGGTGTGACTCCGTCCTCTCCTTTGTTTCTGGCTCCGTATCTGCCAGGATAAATGACATGATTAATCTCATCATATTATCATTGTAGGCAATTTCTCTGTGTTCCTTTTTACCATTCTGTCCTTCACGTCACACTGAGTCAGCGGTAGATCTTCAGAAATGCACTCTGTCTTGGAGCTTTCTTCTTTATTTGTAGGAAATGTCATATGCATGTCTAAAGCAATTGTACTGAGCAGCAGAGACTCGGCATTGAGACGTTTTTTTCTTTTTTAGAGTAGTACATTTACATTTTGGTTGCATCACTGTTTCTCTGTCTGTCTGTCTCTCTCTCTCTCTCTCTCTCTCTCTCTCTCTCTCTCTCTCGCTGTCTGCCCCCTCCTCTTTCTCTGTCTACTCTGTTCCTCTGTCTGTTTCTCTCTCTCTCTTTGTCTCTCTCTCTGTCTGCCCCTCCTCTTTCTCTCTTTCTGCCTCTCTGTCTACTCTGTTCCTCTGTCTGTCTGTTTCTCTCTCTCTCTCTCTCTCTCTCTCTCTGTCTGCCCCTCCTCTTTCTCTCTTTCTGCCTCTCTGTCTACTCTGTTCCTCTGTCTGTTTCTCTCTCTCTCTCTCTCTCTCTCTCTCTCTCTCTCTCTCTCTCTCTCTCTCTCTCTCTGCCTCTCTGTCTACTCTGTTCCTCTTGGTGTCCCTTGCTGTCTCTCTGTCTCCTCACTCTTTGCTTCTACCTTTCTCTCTGACTTACTCTTTTCCAATTGGCCTCCCCCCCTCTCCCTCTCTCTCTCTCTCTCTCTCTCTCTCCCTCCCTCTCTCTCCCTCTCTCTCACAGTTCCTGCACTGTTCACTGAATACAGTTTAAGTGTAATGAATAAACAGTGGATTATTTCAGTCAGATATCTGATCGTTAAATTATTGATGATCGATGAGTAACCGAGATGCTTTGGTAAACATTTTATTGCTGTATTTTAATGATACTAGAGTCAGGCTTCCTGTGCAGGTAAAATGGGTCTCCTGTGGCATTCTGCCTGCCAAGCAAAGGGAAGTCTGACATGCTGCGCTTTCTCCGCACGCTGACTTCCTTGATTGATGTCTCACTCGTATCACCGTGAGCCCATTGTTCATCTTTCTCTTTGCCACTTTCTTTTTGTCCGTCTCATCTTTCTCTTCCCTCAGGCTGTGAGTTTTCCTGGAGATTTCAGCTACGCTGCTGCTGGTTTGATCTTCCTGGAGTACACAGGTAGTGCTCAGTGGTCCGCAGAGCTGCTTGTGATCACCTACAGTGGCCAGCTGAGGAGCTACCTGGTCAGGTAACATTGGTGTTTTCTAAAGCTTTTCAGTGGTTTAAGACTTATTATAGACTGATGAGACTTATTATAACACCAGCGTTAAAAAGAAAACAAAACAGAACCCACAAGAATCCATATACTTCACTCATAATACTTGCCATGCTCTTCTATACTTATCAATTCTCATCATACTCATTATAGTAACCGTACACATCTATAGCTCTTCCTTACTCACCCATGCACACTATACTTACCCTTACTCACCCATGCACACTATTCTATACTTACCCTTACTCACCCATGCACACTATACTTACCCTTACTCACCCATGCACACTATACTTACCCTTACTCACCCATGCACACTATACTTACCCTTACTCACCCATGCACACTATTCTATACTTACCCTTACTCACCCATGCACACTATACTTACCCTTACTCACCCATGCACACTATACTTACCCTTACTCACCCATGCACACTATACTTACCCTTACTCACCCATGCACACTATACTTACCCTTACTCACCCATGCACACTATACTTACCCTTACTCACCCATGCACACTATACTTACCCTTACTCACCCATGCACACTATTCTATACTTACCCTTACTCACCCATGCACACTATTCTATACTTACCCTTACTCACCCATGCACACTATACTTACCCTTACTCACCCATGCACACTATACTTACCCTTACTCACCCATGCACACTATACTTACCCTTACTCACCCATGCACACTATACTTACCCTTACTCACCCATGCACACTATACTTACCCTTACTCACCCATGCACACTATTCTATACTTACCCTTACTCACCCATGCACACTATACTTACCCTTACTCACCCATGCACACTATACTTACCCTTACTCACCCATGCACACTATACTTACCCTTACTCACCCATGCACACTATACTTACCCTTACTCACCCATGCACACTATTCTATACTTACCCTTACTCACCCATGCACACTATACTATACTTACCCTTACTCACCCATGCACACTATACTATACTTACCCTTACTCACCCATGCACACTATACTATACTTACCCTTACTCACCCATGCACACTATACTTACCCTTACTCACCCATGCACACTATACTTACCCTTACTCACCCATGCACACTATACTTACCCTTACTCACCCATGCACACTATACTATACTTACCCTTACTCACCCATGCACACTATACTATACTTACCCTTACTCACCCATGCACACTATACTTACCCTTACTCACCCATGTACACTATACTTACCCTTACTCACCCATGCACACTATACTTACCCTTACTCACCCATGCACACTATACTTACCCTTACTCACCCATGCACACTATACTTACCCTTACTCACCCATGCACACTATACTTACCCTTACTCACCCATGCACACTATACTATACTTACCCTTACTCACCCATGCACACTATACTATACTTACCCTTACTCACCCATGCACACTATACTATACTTACCCTTACTCACCCATGCACACTATACTTACCCTTACTCACCCATGCACACTATACTTACCCTTACTCACCCATGCACACTATACTTACCCTTACTCACCCATGCACACTATACTTACCCTTACTCACCCATGCACACTATACTTACCCTTACTCACCCATGCACACTATACTTACCCTTACTCACCCATGCACACTATACTATACTTACCCTTACTCACCCATGCACACTACTATACTTACCCTTACTCACCCATGCACACTATACTTACCCTTACTCACCCATGTACACTATACTTACCCTTACTCACCCATGCACACTATACTATACTTACCCTTACTCACCCATGCACACTATACTATACTTACCCTTACTCACCCATGCACACTATACTTACCCTTACTCACCCATGTACACTATACTTACCCTTACTCACCCATGCACACTATACTATACTTACCCTTACTCACCCATGCACACTATACTATACTTACCCTTACTCACCCATGCACACTATACTTACCCTTACTCACCCATGCACACTATACTTACCCTTACTCACCCATGCACACTATACTTACCCTTACTCACCCATGTACACTATACTTACCCTCACTCACCCATGCACACTATACTTTACTTACCCTTACTCACCCATGCACACTATACTTACCCTTCCTCACCCATGCACACTATACTTTACTTACTCTTACTCACCCATGCACACTATACTATACTTACCCTTACTCACCCATGCACACTATACTATACTTACCCTTACTCACCCATGCACACTAGACTTACCCTTACTCACCCATGCACACTATACTTACCCTTACTCACCCATGCACACTATACTTACCCTCACTCACCCATGCACACTATACTTACCCTCACTCACCCATGCACACTATACTTACCCTTACTCACCCATGCACACTATACTTACCCTTACTCACCCATGCACACTATACTTACCCTTACTCACCCATGCACACTATACTTACCCTTACTCACCCATGTACACTATACTTACCCTCACTCACCCATGCACACTATACTTACCCTTACTCACCCATGCACACTATACTATACTTACCCTTACTCACCCATGCACACTATACTATACTTACCCTTACTCACCCATGCACACTATACTTACCCTTACTCACCCATGCACACTATACTTACCCTTACTCACCCATGCACACTATACTTACCCTTACTCACCCATGCACACTATACTTACCCTTACTCACCCATGCACACTATACTTACCCTTACTCACCCATGTACACTATACTTACCCTTACTCACCCATGCACACTATACTATACTTACCCTTACTCACCCATGCACACTATACTATACTTACCCTTACTCACCCATGCACACTATACTATACTTACCCTTACTCACCCATGCACACTATACTATACTTACCCTTACTCACCCATGCACACTATACTTACCCTTACTCACCCATGCACACTATACTTACCCTTACTCACCCATGCACACTATACTTACCCTTACTCACCCATGCACACTATACTTACCCTTACTCACCCATGCACACTATACTTACCCTTACTCACCCATGTACACTATACTTACCCTCACTCACCCATGCACACTATACTTTACTTACCCTTACTCACCCATGCACACTATACTTACCCTTCCTCACCCATGCACACTATACTTTACTTACCCTTACTCACCCATGCACACTATACTATACTTACCCTTACTCACCCATGCACACTATACTATACTTACCCTTACTCACCCATGCACACTAGACTTACCCTTACTCACCCATGCACACTAGACTTACCCTTACTCACCCATGCACACTAGACTTACCCTTACTCACCCATGCACACTAGACTTACCCTTACTCACCCATGCACACTATACTTACCCTTACTCACCCATGCACACTATACTTACCCTTTCTCACCCATGCACACTATATTTACCCTTCTCAGCCTTGCTCATCATATGTATCATACTCAACCATACTCTTGAACCTGACCCATACCCTTCAACCTCGTCCATACCCTTCAACCTCACCCATACTAATCCATTCTGCTCCATATTTGAACTTATCTAAGACTAAGACTAAGATTGTTACACTATACCACTGGGAGCTGAGGTGTTGGGATGAAGGTCTGAGGATGACTCATGTTTGATATGTCCTAATAGCTAGCTAACGTAACCAAAGCTGACACACTGGTAGAACTGATTTATAACAAACAACATTTAGAGGTGAAGACGTGTTTGTCTTTTCAGAACAACAATAATGTTATATGTTAAACAATTAACACCAACATAAGATTGGGTAATTATTGTTCTGACTGTATTGTCGGCGTGTTTAAACATCCGACAGGGCCGTCGGGTGTTGCGGTGTTCTTTCTGTATGAATAGTGTATCGGGGGCCAAAGGGAAAGCATGAATCAAATGAGGCTTAAAAACACAATCTGTGTTTGCGACAATTTGTTTTTATGGCGTGTTAGACCCCTTCTGTCAACTGTAATGCCATATAATTGGTGTGGAAAGCAGCCAAGCTGTGATGCACACAAAGCCCAAGCTCAGCAGCTTGAACATGGATTTCTGTTTATTTGATGCCTGCCGAAGTCACGCTAATGAATGGAGCCTTCGTTCCAAATCTCAGGACTTATTTTAAGAGGCAAATGTTAACAGTACATACATTTTTTTTTAATTTCCTTTCACTTTTACACACAGATCTGCAATCAGCCTTTACGTCTTCGTAGAGCCCTTATGCTCTACGACCTTCAGAATAATCTCAAGTGGATACTGTAGATTTTACAGACGTGGCTCAAGCTACACAATCACCACATTGAGAAAATTAGTTTAGGGTCTCCTTTTAGTACTTTTCCTAAACATTTACCGTCATGTTGCATCATCAGCTCTGTACTTTTCTCATATGTGGCCTCAGGGTGATATTCCAGAGGTCTAGGTAGCATCTGATCTCTCTTTCGTACTCTTTTCTGGCTACGAGCTTCAGGATCGTTAAGTCTGGCTGCTTTGGCTGGCTGCATTTGTTTTTGATGGGAGAACAGGAACAGGAAGATGACAAAATGACTAGAAAACAAGCAGAAACGTATTCAGTCTTGTTTGGAAAAGTAAACGAGATCTTCACGCGATTGGTTAAAAGTCAGCGGAAGGTCACAGGAGGTTCTCGGCCACATTTATTTAGGAAAAGTTCTAGAAATCATGTGTTCTAACTCTATGATAAAACACCATTCACACCACTCACTACGCTCAGCTAACAAGCTTCCTGTTTGTCTTTCAGTACCGGAACTAACCAGGGCTTCCAGGAAAGTCACACCTTCAGTTTCTCCACCCACTATAACAACGGTGTCACAGCAGCCATCTATCATCCGGGGCACAGGTGAGTAGACTGAAGAGACTATGTGTTCATAACCTTCTGGGAAGTCCGTATATTTAGGAGTCGGGAAGTCGTAATTATGACATCAGGTGCGTTCATGTCACTTTATTCAGAGGTGTCGCCTCAGGTGTATGTTGTGTTTTTGCTTTTGAGACGTTTTTTTTTTAATCCATTTGTGAAGCTGGTGTAAACTACGTTGTTGTATATTGTATTTTAATTTGCTTGGATTCGCTTCAGTGAAGAGGAAACGTTCGATTTGAACTCATTAACGTCGATTCCACCGTATTTTCTTTTCATCTCAGAAAGTTTGCGGTGCCGTTTACGTTAGTGCAGCTTTTAGACCTGGGTTTTTTCCGCCGTGACTCAAACGCACCATCAGACACGCGAGCGGCGCTTTTTATTCACTCTGCGTTATCATTCTGGCTCCTTATGTTCCTCCCAGAATGTAGTTTTATTACACAAACCAAAACAAACAGTAAAAAGTTTGAAAGCCGTACACACACACACACACACACACACACACACACACACACTCACATTTAAAAGTTATGCACTTTCACAGGGCTTATAAAAGATTTAACTTTCTGTTCCAAGTACATAAACTGACACTAAAGGCCTGAAGGGTGAGTAATAACACGCTCATAGATGTAGGAATCAATTTGTTCCTCCGATTCTAATTCACTCTGGACCTCCAGGTATGACCCGGATTTAAAGCGGCCATTATTCAAAACGGGGCCGTTTCCTGTTTGTCTTGATGTCACACGCTCGGCTGCCAGTTTATTAGGTACATGGACTGCTAGCTAGCCGCGTTACTTTCTATAAAACCTTACTGACTGTTTCATTGTGTTTCAGAAGCATGGAACAGTGTAGCAGTAAAACGTACACTGTACAAGACTGAACTGTTGTGTGCGAGACTTTTTTTTAAACTGGCCACTTTATTAGACGCGCCTGTCTCACCGGTGCAGCTTGTTCTCGCACTGTAGGCTGTAATAGTGATAGATTTCCAGCGCACATTTCTAGTTCATCTGTCCATTCTTTTATTTTGTAGCCAGACTAGCTAAGTGCAACCTCGGTTGTTTTTCAGTTCTTCTTCCACACTGATGCTTTATTTTCTCCCCCAGTGTAGAAAGATGTAGAAGTTCAGAAGGATTTAAGGGGAAAGTTTCACTTTAAGGCTGTATCATGAAATTTAAAGCACACAGCACATGCTGGACTGTCACCAGGGGGCAGTGTTAAACTTTAAGAGTGTGTGTGTGTGTGTGTGTGTTTGAGATTAGCTATGTGGTTGCCTACTTTCTTCTCTTATCGTCTCCTCACACTGGTCTTTGGTTTAACTGATGAGACGTTTCTGAGGGGAAGGTCTGGATTTGAGACACTTTTAGTCTGTCTTTCTCTCTCTCACTCTCTCTCTCTCTGTCTATCTCACTGTCTCTCCATCTGTCTTTCTGTCTTAGTCCACACTCTTTTCCATCTGCCGTGTGTTTTGATCTGTAATTATTTAAAACACACACGGTACATAATATAACTAATACAAATAGTTCTTTCCGAAATCCAGACTGCGTCCTCGCTTCACGTTTATCATGCAGCAAAGAAGACGAGTAACATGTTCCACAGCTTCAACGACGATGATATGAACAAACCTGTGTAAGCTAATTAAAGGGGAAGTGGTGGCTCAAGCCCTATTTGCCTATTTGCCACTGTTGGGCCCTTGAGCAAGGCCCATAACCCTCACTGCTCCAGGGGAGTTGTATCATGGCTCTGACCCTGTGCTCTGACCCCAGCCACCAAAGTTGAGATATCTGAAGATAGTGAAATTCTTTCTTCAGGTATCCCATATGTGACAAATAAAGGCTTCTGTTTATCTTCTGGTTGTTGTGAAAGGCTCTGAGTTATTGATCAGAAGGGCAAAAGTTCGAGCCCCAGAACTACCAAGCTGCCACCATTGGACCCCTGAGCAAGTCCATTAACCCTCACAGCTGTATCATCTCTCACAAGCTTCCTAACCTTTCCCTGATTGTTTCAGGCTTCCACCACTGATCGTGTTCACGTGACGAACATCTCAGCTCCTCCGATCCCTGAAGCACATAGTATTTCAATTCAAACTGTGTCCCAATGACTATGAGCAGAAATATGGTGTCTTGTTTATTTTTATTTGTTTTTAATCTTCTTGAGAGATCCTTCATGCTCCTAATTATTATACTAATGACCGTTTATTATACTAATCCTATAAAAACAACAGAATCCTATTCATAGTACTATTCATACATTGGCAAGGCGCTTCAGCGATTCAATGCCTATTCATTTTTATTATTATCCTCCCAAAAAAAGAATTCTTTACAGTGAACAGTTGATGCTTGACAGTCCAGCCTCTGAATTCATGAGAGTGAGATGTTTTAATGTTCATCTGCACCCGGCTCAGGTTGCTGCTGGTGGGCGGATGCCGGTCAGATGAAGGCTCCACCTCCACGGCTGCTCGCTGGGGCATCACGGCGTGGAGGGTGTTATCGGGCTCGCCGCATTATAAACACGTCACCAGCTATGAAGATGATGTCTTAGCGGTAAGACACACACACACACACTCACACACACTACTCAACTTTCACACTCCACTGAGATTTCTTCTCCTTCGTAATCTATGAGATGATGATGATAATAATAATCCTGAAAAGATGAAGGATGAACGTGGATGCTAATTAGCACCGATATTAATCTCTGTGTCTTGATTCTGTCCAGTCCCAGAGGAGAGGGCTTTTCCGAATGCCCACGTTCCGATTATTTTCCAGGCAGAACAACGAACAGGTGAATATCATCACTCATTCTCCCGTTTCTCCAGCCTAATGCCAATTCCATTGACACATCCGTTAGACTTATCTTCTTAGTACGTCCATTACTTTCCTCTTACACCACAGCGATTTATTTTAGTACCACATAAAAGAGCAGTCCCTTTGTTTCCCGAAGACTTCTGCTTAACACACCCTTTAACACGTTCAAGATTTATCATGTTTAAATGCACAGGTTATGCCGAGCGTCGACCGTTAAAAACCTCTTTAAACACCACAACACCTTCTGACCAATCAGAGCTGAGAATTCAGCAGCGATGTGAGAGATTTTTGCACAGATTAAAAGCTTAACTTCCAGTTCTAGTTGCAGTTCCACTCCAGCCCAGTAGATTGCATTTCTTCTCGACTCAGGGATGAGGGATGTGGTAGCATCGTGGTTCAGGTGTTGGACTCTTATTCAGAAGGTTACGAGTTTGAATCCCAGGTCCATTAATCTTCCATTGCTGGTCCCTTGATTTATACAATCGGGATTTATGCATCCGATTCTAGACGATGCAGCAAAACCGATCGTGAGTTTAGAAGTTACCATGAAAACGAGACATCTGTAAACACCAGTCAGTGTCTAAGTCTTCGCTTTTTCTCACGGACTATTCCTGTTTGAGTCGATAGAAGTTTTTTTTTTTTTTTTTGTCAGCTTGACAGCTTGATCTCCTGGGCTTTTCTGTCATATTAGTTATTCCACAAGAACTCACCAAGAAAAAAATAATCTTAAACACCAGTTGTGGGTCTATAACATGCCAAGGAAGGACATCAGCCAAGAGCTCAGAGAAGCCGCTCATCAGTTTGGCAAAGGTCGACAAGGTCGTCTCAGAACAGTTTAAAATCCACCATTCTGCAGTGAGAATGAAGGTTTACGAACCTGGATCCTCCAAAACAGTTGGCAGTCTTCCCTGGAGTGGGCGTCCTGCCAAGTTCACGCCAAGGTCAGACTGTTTACTGCTCACAGATATAAAAAAAAACAAAAAAAAAAACCCAGAGAGCTGCATCATGTGACCTACAACGGACATTAAATGTCTATCACGAACATAATGATGGCTAGAAAAAGATCTGTTTCTCCAAAAAAAGAATATGGCTGCCTGAGTTAAGTCTTAAAACTGCTTCTGAACAAACCACAAAAGTGTCTGGAACAGTATCCTTTGGACTGATGAGACCAAAGTGGGGATGTTTGGACATCATGTACAAAAAGGAAAAAAATCAACACTTCATAGGAATCCTGAAGCCCGGTAATGGAGGAATGATGATCCAGGCTTGTTTTGTAGTCGCAGGATCGATGAACACTTCATAGCAGAAAAATCTTGAAACAAATCTGAGGCCATTTCTCTAGCGGCTTAATCTGTTCACACGAGGACCACTAGCAAATGATGTATCTGACAGAAGAAGAAATAATCAAGGTGTTGGAACAGTTTTAACCCCGCCCACCTCCTCGTTGATACAGTTTGAACTCCGCCCACACCCGTTGATAGTTTTATCCCCGTCCAGGTCTTTGTTGATACATTTTAAACCACGCCCACCTCCTTATTGATACATTTTTAGCCCTGCCCACATCCTTGTTGATACACTTTTAGCCCCGTCCAGCCTTTATTAGTTTGTAAGGTTTGTTTACTTTGTAAATTGCATCTCAACAAATTTTTCAGAAATATTCTGTTCTGCTGTTAAAAAAAAAAAAAAATATATATATATATATATATATATATATTTCTTACATGCATGTGTTTTATAGCCAAGATGTGATTGTTATTAATAGACACTAAAGACAGTTCGCAGAATTTATTTTTAAATGGTTACAAAAGTTGTTATAAAGATGTTTATTATGTTGTAGAAGTTCAGTTCAGGTTACTGAACTCGTGGGAATCTTAAAGACCTCTGTGTGTGTGTGTGTGTGTGTGTGTGTGTGTGTGTGTGTAGGATGGTGTGTTTAGGATGAGTGTGTCTCCTAATAGAGCAATGTTGGCCGTGATCCATTTTTCGGGCGCTCTCAGTGTGTGGGACGTTCCATCACTCAAACAGAGGAGCAGCTGGAACCAGGAGGAGCAGGTAGAGCTTTAGACCAGTGTGTGTGTGTCCTTGTGGTACCAGTAAGATCTGTCTGATTAGGAAGATGCTGTTGACTTAGTCACTGTTTTTCTTCTATTCTCTTTCTTTATTGCTTGCTTGCTTGTTTGCTTGCTTGATGCTTTCCTTCCTTCCTTCCTTCCTTCCTTCCTTCCTTCCTTCCTTCCTTCCTTTCTTTCTTTCTTTCTTTCTTTCTTTCTTTCTCTTCCCTCTCTCTCTCTCTTTTTTTCTTTCTTTCTTTTCTCCTCTCTCTCTCTCTCTCTCTCTCTCTCTCTCTCTCTCTCTCTCTCTCTCTCTCTCTCTCTCTCTCTCTCTCTCTCTCTCTCTCTCTCTCTCTCTCTCTCTCTCTCTCTCTCTCTCTCTCTCTCTCTCTCTCTCTCTCTCTCTCTAGCCTGGCCATGAGGAGATAAATCCGGAATGGAAGACTTCGCTAGAGAAGAGAAAGAAAATCAGAGGTAACTCATGGTTTCAGACAATGTTTAATTAACATTTTAGTAGAAAACACACATACACACACACTGTACTCCGGTGTTGGATGGATGTATTTACAGATTACACCAAAAGGTTTATTTATTTATTTTTATTTTTTTGGCAGCACATTTAAACAGCACTTTTTCAACACCCAAAGCACGATGTGTACTATTAAATAACAGACTACTGTTTATTCTTACCATAATGTTCCCTTTAATGTGCACACACACACACACACACACATACACTGAAGCTATCATGTGATGTGAGATGTACAGTTTAATAAAACCCTTCAATTAAAATCACAACATTTTGATGAGGCATTTTCATACTGCAGCTCCAGCACTTCCTCTCTGCCTTTCCTTCTCTGTCAGGCTCCAGAGTGAAGTCAAAGCGTACTTTTCCTCAGTACTTCACTTCTAACTCAGACACAGATGAATGCTTTACCATAAGCGTACCGACAGACTGAAGTCATCTTTTAGCTTCTAACTGCCTCTGTGTTTATTTTCTGCTCTTTTACACCAGCTAGTACATAATGATCCCTTTTCTTTTTAAATTCTTTCTAAACTTAGGTTACGCAAGTATCTGTACATTATTTTGATTTTGTTTGTGTTCCAACCTATACTGCTGTTTCTTTTTCTACTAATACTGACTTCTGATTCTACCATTGTTATTACTACTGATGATAATGATACTACTACTACTATTACTGATACTTCTATTACTACTGACTACTGATTCTACTACTACTACTGATAATAATTATACTGCTACTACTATTACTATTAGTACCACTACTACTGACCCCTGATTCTACTATTATTACTAGTACTGATGATAATGATATTACTACTACTACTACTACTGCTAAAACTGACTACTGATTCTACCATTATTACCACCAATAATTTACTACTACTACTACTACCATCACTATTACTGATACTACTACTATTACTGATAGTAATACTACTGATTCTACCAATTATTTCTACTAATGATAATAATGATACTACTACTACTGATAATAATGATAGTACTACTTCAACTGATTCTACACTTATCAATACTACTACTGATAATAATGTTTTTACTACTACTATTATTGATACTACTACTACTGATTCTTCCATTATTACTACTACTACTGATAGTGTTTTTACTACTACTACTATTACTGATACTACTACTACTACTACTGATTCTACGATTACTACTACTACTGATATTAATAATAATACTGCTGCTGCTACTGACTACTGATTCTACCATTATTACTACCACTACTGACAATAATGATACTACTACTGACTACTGCCTGCTGATTCTACTATTACTATTACTAATAATAATGATACTACCACTACTGTTACTGATACTACTAGCGATTCTAGCGATTCTATCACTGTTAATACTACTACTACTGATAATAATGTTTTTACTACTACTACTATTACTGATACTAATACTACTACTGATTCTTCCATTATTACTACTACTACTGATAGTGTTTTTACTACTACTATTACTGATACTACTACTGATTCTACCATTATTACTACTACTGATAATACTATTACTACTACTACTGCTGCTGCTGACTACTGATTCTACCATTTTTACTACTACTACTACTGATATTAATAAGGATACTGCTGCTGCTACTGACTACTGATTCTACCATTATTACTACAACTACTGACAATAATGATACTACTACTGACTACTGCCTGCTGATTCTACTATTACTACTGCTAATAATAATGATACTACCACTACTGTTACTGATACTACTAGCGATTCTAGCGATTCTATCACTGTTAATACTACTACTACTGATAATAATGTTTTTACTACTACTACTATTACTGATACTAATACTACTACTGATTCTACCATTATTACTACTACTGATAATACTATTACTACTACTACTGCTGCTGCTGACTACTGATTCTACAATTTTTACTACTACTACTACTGATATTAATAATGATACTACTGCTTCGACTGACTACTGATTCTACCATTATTACTACCACTACTGACAATAATGATACTACTACTGACTACTGCCTGCTGATTCTACTATTACTACTACTAATAATAATAATGATACTACCACTACTGTTACTGATACTTCTAGCGATTCTATCACTGTTAATACTACTACTACTATCACTACTACTGACTGCTGATTCTACAACTAAAAGAACACTTTTTTTTTTCTATTTTGTTTGTTCCAACTGCTTGAGAAACTTGACGAGTTACATATTCGAAACCCTTCTCTCTCTTCACCGAGCGCCTTTCACTTTAAATAATAAAAAGCAATTAAGTGGGATAGTGTAGAAATGCCACAGATTTTGCTCCTAACCCTGGCAGTATTTTAGAAATTTGCCTGTACGTCTAAGAGAGTAAAGACATTTACCTCTTCGCTTTACTAGAAATTAGACATGATTTTTTTTTTTTACTCATTTGTTCCCCCCCTCATTTTTATTTTCTTTTTGTTGCTTTGTATCTAGCACTTTCTCAATATTTTATTTTTTCATCAAAGGAAATTTTTTTTATTTAATCACAGCAGAGCAGCTTAATGCAAGAGGTGAAGCAGAAGACTGTAGAAGCACATTGATTAAAAGGGCAACTTTTTTTTTTAATAAGTATAAAGATTACTCAGATTATTGGAAATGTATTTTGTATTAATAGAGGATTTAAAATGTATTTTTTATTTTAAAAATACGTGATATAACTTGGGTGAATTGGTAAAATCATGAAATCTTTTTTGAACTGATAAACATGCATTTATAACAGGTTATTATTAACTCTCTCTCTCTCTCTCTCTCTCTCTCTCTCTCTCTCTCTCTCTCTCTCTCTCTCTCTCTCTCTCTCTGTGTAGATAAAGAGCAGTATCAGTCTTTGATGGATGTGGGTTGGTGGAGTGATCAGGCTCTGATTCTGGCTCGTTGTTCCGGCTCTCTCACCGTTTCCTCTGTGCGAGCTCTCACTAATCTCCTGGGAAAATCGTGTGAATGGTTTGAGCCCTCGCCCCGAGTCACCTCGGCTCACGATGGAGGATTTCTGAGCCTGGAGGTAGGGGTGTGTGTGTGTCTGCACAAGCACTGCCAATAGCATCTTTATTATTATTATTATTATTATTATTATTATTATTATTATTATTATTATTATTATTATCAGTGCTCCAGTGCTTCCTATCAACTACTATAGCTGCTACTACTACTGACTACTGAAATAACACTTAAGCAGTAGTAGCAGCTCAGCATTTAAGATACTGGACCACTAATAGAAAGATGTCATATCACAGCATGTAACTATAACTGATATGAATTTTATATCCCTATGCATAACTGTTCCAACATATGCTACTGTTTCTTTTACTAACTACTGACTACTGATACTACATTGTTACTACTACTGATAATAATACCAATACCACTTTATTACTGATATTTAAACTACTACTGTCAGTAATACTACTGGCACTGGTACCACTACTGATTCTACAATATTACTACTGACATTGATACTACTACAGACTATTGCTTTCCCCACTGTTACTACTAATACTGAAACTACTACTATTACTATTATGACTACTACTGCTACTGACTGCTGATTCTATAACTAATATGTCTGGCACTGATACTACTATTATTACTGATACCATTACTTCTATTACCATTAGCACCGATACTACTACTATCACTACTACGACTGACTACTGATTCTACAACTAATACTACTGGCTCTGATACTATTATTACTACCAACGTTAACACTACTACTGACTACTGCTTCTCTCACTGTTACTACTAATCCTGAAACTACTACTACTACTGACTACTAATTCAATAACTAATACTACTGGCACTGATACCACTGCAATTACTGTTACTACTACTGACTACTGATTCAAACAGTTATACTACAGGCACTGATACAAGTACTGATTCTACTATTATTCACTACTACGACTGACTACTGATTCTACAACTAATACTACTGGCTCTGATACTATTATTACTACCAACGTTAACACTACTACTGACTACTGACACTGTTACTACTAATCCTGAAACTACTACTGCTACTACTGACTACTGATTCAATAAGTAATACTACTGGCACTTATACAAGTACTGATTATTACTACCAATGTTGATAATACTACTGACTACTGCTTTTCTCATTGTTACTACTAATCCTGAAACTACTATTACTACTACTGACTACTGATTCCATAACTAATATTACTGCCACTGATATCACTGCTACTACTAGTACTACTACTACTGACTACTGTTTCTTCCACTATTACTACCAATGTTAATACTACTACTAGTGTTAGTGATAAGTACTCGGACTTCTTCTCTTACTACCACTGCTGGTTTACCTCAGTAGTTTTTCCAGCCATCTTGCTTGCCATCTCCATCCCAAATATCTTCTATGTAGGGCAAAAATGAAAGGCGTAGTGGAAAGAATGATCTGTTGTTGTTGCTGCTGCTTCTGTTATTACTTCTGACCACTATAGCACTACAACTATTCCCAGCTATACTACTCCTCCGATTGCTTTTATTGCTTGTACTAGCTTTCAGTGGGTGCTAGTACTGTTATAACGGGTATTTATTATTAATATATTACTGTTACTCATACCTATAATACACCTGTTACTACTGCTGAAACTCCATTGTTCATGCTTTTCTTACATCTAGTACTTTCTGATTTTATTATTTGTGCCTCAACAAGTTGTATTGTTAGTACTAGTTAAATAATATAAATGTGATATTGTAAATGATTAGAATTATTAAACAAATATCTGGAAGTTATTGCGAGTTTTAATTTCTGTCAGTCAAAGATATGCTTCTATAAGATAAAAATGACAATTTTTTTTTTATCCTTTTTGTATTTTTTTTTGTACTTTTCCCACAGGAATATTTTTTTTTCTTTAATAAACGATCATTTTATTGTAACTAATAAAAATAAAGGTAATACTAAGCTTATCTGTGACCAGCAGAAAGGTTAAAGTTTAAGTTTAAAGTATATAATTTTTTTCCGGCCATGTGACCCGTCGCTCGACGTATTAAAGCCGGGGCGACTGGAAAAGCTCTTGAGTTATAGACGGAGCTGCATTCTTCCTCTCCTCCTCTCCAGTTATCTCTCCCACAGCTTCCAAGTGAACCTGAGGTTGTTAAAATTCAAATGTAGCTCAGGAGTAAATAAAAGGCAAGACGTACACAGACTTTTGACAGCTCGGATCGAGCGCCGCAAGGGTAGGGGAGGAATACTGCTTAATGGATGCTGTGCACACCTGATCTGATGGGGAAGAGGGACAAAAATGGACAGATGGCATGTGTGTGTGTGTTTAAAACGTGTTTTTCCCCCACCGCAAGTTCTTCTTCATCACACCTCTCGTAAAGGAAGCGATGTGGTGGCGATATCCCGCTTTTATCTGCAGGCCATCTTCATAAAACCGATTCACAGTCTGACGTCCTCTTAAAAAAAAAAAATCGTCATCTTTTATCACGTCCTTCTTTTATTATCTCCTACGTATCTCTGTCTGTTGGCCTTTTATGCCGTGATTCTTGTGCAGGAGGTGTGTTAAAAAAAAAAAGAAAGAAAAGGAGCTTGAGGGCAGGAATGAGTGATGGAAAGTGGAGAAAGAAAAGTGTGTGTGTGTGAGAGAGTGTGTGAGAGTGTTTTTCTTGCTGATGCATGTTTTGCTCCGGGGTTTTTCTAATGATTGAAAATGGCAGTAAAATGCAGAGTAGGCGAGATTTGTGCAAGTTTGTTTGTTTGTTTGCTTATTATTCATTTTGCACAGGACAATTTATAACTCTTTCTCTGTCCCTCAGTGTGAGATTAAACTGGCACCAAAGCGTTCACGCCTGGAGAGCAGCGCCTCCAGCAACGACGATGACGATGTCGAGGAAGACTCGGATTCTGATGAGGAATCCTCGGCGAAGGCACGTTATTTCGGTTATGTAAAGCAGGGCCTGTATTACGTGACCGAAATGGAGCGATTCGCTCCTCCCAGGAAGAGGCCACGCACCGTCCTGAAAAACTACAGACTGCTCAGCCTGAGGTCTACCACACCTGAGGAGCTCTACCTGAGGAAGGTGAGGGGGGCAGGTGTGGGGTGGGAATTTGTATATTATCCATATTTTTTTTTTTTTTTTTTTTGCTGAGAATATGTGGATAGTTGGATATAATATATTCCTCCAAGCAACGATAGAACGGTACGATATTCCTTTGTTTCTTTTCTTTGTATCTGCTGTTTCACTTCAGGTTAAGTGAAACTGATAATTAGTATTTAAAGAGGTGGCTGAAAGACACCACCACCCTCGACCCGCTGGCCTCGTTAGCGGTCCTGTCAGCACGGCGCGACTGAGCTCAGCGTAGCTCGTCGAAGCCGATCGGAACACGCGCTGCCCCATTAACGCACTACAGGACAGCTTCAGAGTCGAACAGGATGTCGAGTGGCCTGTGAATATTGAAAGCCTCTGTGGTTTCGGTCCCCACAGTGATTTGTGAGAGCAGAAGCTTTCATTGTGGCCGGACGAACAGAGGCGATAATGCTTTGTTTACGACACACGGACATAATGAGGAGCCATGGGAGCTAAGCAAAGACATGTAACTTCTCTCTCTCTCGATTCCCCCCCACCTCCCCCACTCTCTGCCCCCTCTCCTCTTTCCCATCCCTCCCCCTCTATCTCTCTCTCTCTTTCTCTCTCTAACCCTCTCCCGCTCTGTCTCTCTGTTTCTCCCTCCTCTTTGCCCTTTGCCCTGTGCATGCAGATTGATAATGAGGAATATGGGGAAGCTTTGTCTTTGGCTCACGTCTACGGTCTGGACTCGGACCTGGTCTATCAAAGACAGTGGAGGAAGTCGTCTGTGAGCATCGCCTCTATACAGGACTATCTGGTAAGAGTCCACATGTATGAGTAAGTTTCACATCGTAGCATCCAGATCCTGATTGGTCAGTAGTACTGGGATGTAATTCAAATCACCTGCCATTTTCTCAATATATCTTTTTTTTTATTTGTTTATTTATTTCTCCTCTTAAAGACAGGGACATGTACAGGAAAACGTAAGTGGTTACAACTATAAGCTGCTGAAAAGGCTGACATGTCATGCCTAGATTTCATAGCAGTAACAGATTGCTGTAGCATGAGAGGAATAAAACAGGACCCATTTTGGGTAAACAAAGTTAACGCCGTTAGCCTCAACACACCCTGATGATTATTTTCCTAAATATAACTGCACGCGTCTATGAACCTAGAACTTTTTCTGGACACACACAACCTCTATCAGACATTTTTATTTTAAAAGAAAACAGTGTATACTGTGCTGTATGTGATCTGTGTGTGTGTGTGTGTGTGTGTGTGTGTGTGTGTGTGTGTGTGTCTTCAGAGCAAGATAAAAAAGCGGTCTTGGGTGCTACACGAGTGTGTAGAGAGGGTTCCAGAGAACGTAGACGCCGCCAAGGAGCTCTTAGAGTACGGCTTGAAAGGAACCGACCTGGAGGCCCTTATCGCCATTGGCAACAGAGAGGATGGAGGCAGGTGTGTGTGTGTGTGTGTTTGCAGGTGTTCTAACACACCCTTCCCAATCCAAACACACAAACAATCAAGGGTTCAATTAAAAATCAGTGATCTAATCCACTTATGCATGTGCTTAACAACAGAGTCTCATGATACACGTACCGCTCGGATTGTAGCGCGTCGTCAGCGTAGCCGTTCTTCAGCCTCGAGTCT
>NC_062526.1:21456851-21486851 GCF_022655615.1 Tachysurus fulvidraco | reverse complement strand
CACACACACACACACACACACATGTGTGTATGCACAGATTGCTTAGTGCAGTTTGCTGTTGTGATTATGGAGTGGAAAACCAAAGGCCATCATTTTGTTAATTCCTTTTTAACTGCACAGCCATTACAGCTGCACAGCACTATCGATCACAATGCTGTGTGTGTGTCTTTGTGTGTGTGTGTGTGTGTGTGTGTGTGCGCATGAGCTCATTGGCCAAGCTTTGTTTTCTCACTCAACTAATGCTCAACATGGTGCAATTACCATTAAACCTGCTGTTCAGAACTGTGAAAGTACAACTTGAGGGAGTGACCTCCATCACACACACACACACACGTGCACACACATGTGCACACACATGCACACGCAATTGGTTAAAAAATGAAGATTGCAGAGATTACCTTACTTTGGTTTTCCTTTCTGTACGCTTGCTGATTGTAGTGGTTGTGTACTGTATGCTGGTTGTAATTATGTACATCCAGTGTTCGTGTACACCTGTTGTGTATACCTGCTGGTTGTGTATGTCTGCTGGTTGTGTATGTCTGCTGGTTGTGTATACCTGCTGGTTGTGTATGTCTGCTGGTTGTGTATGTCTGCTGGTTGTGTATGTCTGCTGGTTGTGTATACCTGCTGGTTGTGTATACCTGCTGGTTGTGTATGTCTGCTGGTTGTGTATGTCTGCTGGTTGTGTATGTCTGCTGGTTGTGTATGTCTGCTGGTTGTGTATACCTGCTGGTTGTGTATGCCTGCTGGTTGTGTATGTCTGCTGGTTGTGTATGTCTGCTGGTTGTGTATACCTGCTGGTTGTGTATACCTGCTGGTTGTGTATGTCTGCTGGTTGTGTATGTCTGCTGGTTGTGTATGTCTGCTGGTTGTGTATACCTGCTGGTTGTGTATGTCTGCTGGTTGTGTATACCTGCTGGTTGTGTATGTCTGCTGGTTGTGTATACCTGCTGGTTGTGTATGTCTGCTGGTTGTGTATGTCTGCTGGTTGTGTATACCTGCTGGTTGTGTATGCCTGCTGGTTGTGTATGCCTGCTGGTTGTGTATGTCTGCTGGTTGTGTATACCTGCTGGTTGTGTATGCCTGCTGGTTGTGTATGCCTGCTGGTTGTGTATACCTGCTGGTTGTGTATACCTGCTGGTTGTACACTCAGTACACTGCTGGATGTCTGTTGATCTAATGAATAGGGTTTGATTTGATTTCATTACAGCTGTTACACTGAGGACTAATTAAAGATGTATATTTCTCTCTGTTCAGATTAACACTGGAGCAGAAGGAACTGTGTAGAAGCAGACTGAAGCTCTTGTGCTATTTGGACCGACTGGCCACCTATGAGGTGAGAATAAAGACACGGTCACTTAACATTGAACACAACACAACACTGTCATCACTCAACACCGAACACAACGCAACACTGTGCCATCACTCAACACCGAACACAACGAAACACTGTGCCATCACTCAACACCGAACACAACGCAACACTGTGCCATCACTCAACACCGAACACAACGCAACACTGTGCCATCACTCAACACCGAACACAACGCAACACTGTGCCATCACTCAACACCGAACACAACGCAACACTGTGCCATCACTCAACACCGAACACAACGCAACACTGTGCCATCACTCAACACCGAACACAACGCAACACTGTATCATCACTCAACACCGAACACAACGCAACACTGTGCCATCACCCAACATTGAACACAACACAACACTGTCATCACCCAACATTGAACACAACACAACACTGTCATCACTCAACACTGAACATAACACAACACTGTGCCATCACTCAACACCGAACACAACGCAACACTGTGCCATCACCCAACACCGAACACAACGCAACACTGTGCCATCACCCAACACTGAACACAACACAACACTGTGCCATCACCCAACACTGAACACAACGCAACACTGTGCCATCACCCAACACTGAACACAACACAACACTGTGCCATCACTCAACACTGAACACAACACAACACTGTGCCATCACTCAACACTGAACACAACGCAACACTGTGCCATTACTCAACACTGAACACAACACAACACTGTATCATCACTCAGCACTGACCACAACACAACACCGTATCATTACTCAACATTGAACACAACACTGTGTCCTCACTCAACACTGAACAAAACACTCAACACAACACTGTATCGTCACCCAACACAACACTCAACACTGACCACAACACTGTATCATCACACAACACAACACTGAACACAACACTGTGTCTTCAGTCAAAACCGAACACAGCACAACACTGTATTGTCACTCAACACTGGACATAACACTGACATTAAATAACAACAAACACAACACTGTATCAACAGTTAACACAGCACTTTATCATCAGTCATCACTCAGTCATCACTGCTAGACTGCATAATTTTTTAAAGTTAATGTAACAGTTTTTTTTTTTAAATGTTTGTTTTAAACAGTGTTTGTTAAAAATATTAAATATCACATATTGTGTGAAGTTACGTAACTTCCATAAAGCTATTCCTGATAAATCTACATCAGGATCTTATAGCACTGCACCAGTGCTGTGTGGAGGTGCTGAAGGATTCGACTCTAAATAGTGCAACGTGCTCTCAAACAACAAAGGACTTGATCCTCCACAGCTGTTACCATGGTTACAGCATATGTTAGGGAATTTGTTAAGGTGTAATCTAACACCGTCACGACACTACACATTATAATTATACTTAAGAACAAAAAAATAAGCATAATATTTGCATAGCGTGATACATAATCAACATGTCTTTCGGATATACACCCACCGGCCACTTTATTAGGATACATACTAACGACTGTAAGAAATAAAATGTAAGAAAATAAAAGGATGAAGGTGAAGATCTTAATAAAGAACAAGAAGTGTATTACAACCTAGCAGTGACAAAATACAGGATGTATTTTGGGTTCATCGGAGTCAGTAAGAACACTGGACAAATCCTGCTCAAGCTTTTTATACTGTTTCCCTCTTTGTTGTACAAATGGCGTTTCCCTTTAAATGTGTATTGAACTGCATAAGAACTGACTGTCTCCCAAATGGCTGGGATTGTTGTCTAGCCGGATGTCTTTAAATGTTAATCATGGTCACGTACACCTTGGCTTGGTATTGTTACAGTTATCACCCAAAAGGTTACTTTAAATGGCAATCATGATCACAGAGCCTTTGTTTATCGACGGTCCTTGATGTCCTGCTGCGGCTCCCATACTAACGATTTAACCAAGTTTATACATTTAGAGTTCTAAACTTTATTACCTTATGATACTTTAGCCTTTTTTAAGAATGATCTCGTTCTGATGTGTATCTTGGAGTGGAATCTGGGTACATACAATCTGTAATTTCTTACATGACCCTGCTTAGCTCTCAGAACAGATGAGGAAATTAGAAAGGTGCCAGAGTCATCACTGTCTCAGTATTAAGTGATCCAGAGTCCTTAGGAGTGCTCCAGCACACATAAACCCTAGAGTGATTCACCACCTAGGGATCTAGAGAGCTGATTGAGAAATGAACGTCATCAGCAGGAGAGAGAATATCACACACTTTGGAGATGTTTATGATGCGATGATATGCTGTTTTCCAAACATTGCTAATATGGAACGGACGTCACCATCCAAGTGATTACTAAATTTATCCGGAGGTGGGATTTGGAAAGTAGTTACAGCATCGAGTTGCAGCATGAAGTTTAGTCTTTGTATTTAAAACTTAACTGCAACTTTGAAAAGGCTGTCTCATTAAACAGATGCTAATTTGTGTCATTCGTTCCTGTTGGTCTTAACCATGGTGTTGTAATGACACATTAACTTTAACTACCATCACTGTGACCGTGCTAGTCATCTCTCAAGTCTGTGGACTGAATTATTCTTTTTTTTTGTTTTGTTTTTTCCCCTCAAGCATCACCAATCTGCATTTTTTTCTCTTTTCCAAATAAACTTAAAATCCTTCTAACTGTTAATGTTCACTTTTAATTGCATGCATTCATGTAGTCTATTGAATAATCACTTGAGTTGCTGTGATGAGAAAATTAGCCCTTTGTCGAACTGCTCGGTTTGAGATAATCATCAGCGATTTTTAATCAGTTTTTTCCTCAATTGCGAGGCATGTAGGATGCTTTGAGATTTGACCCCAGCCCCCTGGCATCAGCTCTGACTCCAACATATTAGAAGAAAAGAATTACAAGAGGAATGTTTTTTCTCTGAGAAACCTGAGTCTATAAGCTAGAATCCTTTTCTGTGCTATTATGAATGTACATGATGGGGTAAAAAAGTTGTTGGATGCTTGGATACTCAAAATGCTCAGTAGGTGTTGGGTTCGTTCTCACTCACAGTGGTTCCAGCTGCAAAAGTTCACGTTAATGCGTTGTTTCTAAGGTTATCTGTGGTTTTTATAGTAACAACCTACACAGCTGACTTTTATGGCTCACTAACAGATTTTTTTTTTAAAGTGTAAATGTTGATCTGGTAAAGTTTCTTGGAGGAGAGATTTGTTTAAAATTTTATTGTATTAAACAAGAGTCTATTGTGTTTCTGTCAGGTTTCTTTTAACATCCTTGCTGCTTTTTTTTTTTTTTTCTCTTTCATGAACGTAAAGACAAAAGAAGAGAGGTTAGAGGATATAATGGAAGTTATAACAGGAACAAATTTCCATAACCTTTAAATGTAACTGTGAATTTTTTTAAAACTGTTAAATTCTGAATTTGAGAATGATTTGTGGTTTCACTCATGGTTTACCTTGTGTTTTGTCCACAGTCAGTGACGGAATTCTTTAAGGTATTGGAGAAGATGTTAATAAAGAGAAGAATGATGATTGGCACTTTCTGTTGCTATGACGTTAGCCACGACAAAATTTGGAGGAAAAGTAGCAAAAATGGCAGTTTTTAGTACATTAAAACTTTTAACTTTTAGAACATTTGACCAACAGGCAATGGCACAGACCTTGTTGCATGCTTACAATATCTTTGCATCGCTATGCAAAGTTGTTGCTAAGCTACTGTACAGACTCACTTACTGGTAGGCGTCTTCATCGTCAGAAATGGCCGCCTATTTTGGACAAACCATTTAGAGCATCAAAATGCTTTTGATAACTTTTGTGGAGCTTACACTGGAGATGACTTGCACCAAATATGTTAAGAATTAGATGAAACTTTATATATATATTATAGGAGGAATAGTGATGCTGGAAAATCCAGTTCAACAGGCATTTAAATCATAGGGCATGGATTACAAATTTGGTAGTGGTGCTACAGCATTGGCAGGACTTTGACCAAATTTGGTGAGAATGTTTCTTAAACCCTCTGCTATCAATATGCAGAATTTCACAGTCTTTATACTGGATGGTTCTGTGGGCTGCCATAGACACTGGAGCCAGAAGATAAAGAAGAGTTATAATAACAATAAGGTGCCTATACACCTTTGGTGCTTGGCCCCCTAAAATCACTGCTGTTATTGGAAAATAATTCAGTGTTCATCGCAAGTGATTTACGAGGGTGTATTAATGGATGGAGTTACACGACTCTGACTCACACACTCGCTCACTCTCAGACAGAGACACTAAAAGACAGAGACTCAGAATATACACTAAAAGCTGTGGTGTAAAGTCAGACGATATCTGTTTTGTAAAGCGCATTTCGAACAGTAAATGAATTCAAGAGACAATAAGAGAGCCAGATTCAATCTAAAAAAATAACACAAAGTACAAAACAAAACCTGTGTAAAAGGTAAGACGCTGTAATCGGCTCATAAACTCCACAGTAAAAGACAGGAACACTATCCCATCACTCCACAAGGCATCACGATAAACGTGCTAAAAGCAGACAAAACGAAACACAGAAAAAACAAAGGCACTTAAAGCATAAACAAAGGCACTTGAGGTAAGAAAAATAATCACAAGAAGGTTGATTGACAATCGTGTCAGGTGATGACGAAGAGATAAATATTACTGGTGGTTATTCAGAGGATTTAATCAAAGTGTGTGTGTGTGTGTGTGTGTGTGTGTGTGTGTGTGTGTGTGTGTGTGTGTGTGTGTGTGTGTGTGTGTGTGTGTGTGTGTGTGTGTGTAGGAGATTTTGGGCGGCCCCCATGCAGCAGAGGAGAGGTACGACTCAGAATTCTTCAAGAAGTTCCGCAGTCAGAATATCGTGCTGTCAGCGAGGACCTACGCCAGGGTAAAGCTCACATCTTTTCTTCTCTCTCGTGTGTGTGTGAGAGAAAGAGAGAGAGAATTATATGTAATGGTGTAACCTCATTGTGTGCGTATTGTCTAAAATATGGGATTTTCCGTTATACCGTGAAAGTATTTTTAAGTCTGGCTGAAATATGGCTACTTAGAAAGACTATTAGTGGTGAAATAGCTGCAGGGGAAAATGGACACAGCCATGAATTTGACTCGTATTAATTATTCATTTATTACTCTCCCTCTCTCTCTCTCTCTCTCTCTCTCTCTCTCTCTCTCTCTCTCTCTCTTTCCTTCTCCTAGGAGAGTAACGTTCAAGCGCTGGATATTCTCTTCACTTATCATGGCTCAGAGTTGCTCCAGCATCGACTAGCCATCCTGTGCAATTTCCCAGAAACCACCTCTCCACATGAGTACACAGCGCTGCTGCCCGAGGCCTGGTACAAATCACACACACACACACGCATACAAATGCTTTGAGAGGAATCTGAACCAAAACATTCCAGCTTTGGCTTCTATGGCTGTCTAATACACTTTGCCCCAGCGTTCAAACCCGTTTGCAAACAAATTACTATCATTGTATGCTTTTGTGTTGAAAATCTTGAGCTGTAACGAATGTTGCAGGTTCAACGAAATACGATCTAGAGCTGGTTATAAAACCTAAAGTTCAGGTATAAGGAACATCCAGGGTCATGGATGTGCACGAATCGGTGCAATCCTTTTTCATGCTTGTTTTAATAATAACTTCGTTGGAAATGTGCATCTGAAGCATGTTCGCCTCATCTATGGGAAAATCTCTCATGCTCCCTGGGTTAGACGGGGCATTCCGTCTCTTCGCCTGTCAATCACAGCGAACTAGCCAATCATGAGTGTCTGTGTGCTCATGCATGCGAAAGAAGACACATAGCACTTTCCGCTATGTGTTCTTGCTCTCATGGACTCTTATGTAGTCTCATGTAGTCATTTGCTCTAATCTCTGGTCTATCACTGGTTAGAGGATCTGACTTATATAATTTGATCGATTCAGGTCAGTAAATAGAGGATCATCTTACTGTCTAATCATGTGGCACAGCTCAGGACTGAACCCTTGTCGAAAGAGTGCCACATTTTCCCGATAAACCTCTACACATTATATAAGCATCTGAAATGCGCAGCGTGAGGCTCGGGGTCTCGCTAGTTTTTGCGAGTCTAGCCTATAACACTACTTGTGATGAAGTTGTGGTGTCACCTCTAGAAATATGCAGTGTGTCTGCGTGTGCACCGACACCCTCCAGTTACAGAATTTGAAACCCGATGTGTGGAATCGCACTTCCTAAATTTACACTCGACGTCAAAGCAGACGAAGCAATAAAGCCCAGGTTCACGCTCCAGCGTTTTGCGTTTGCGCGCTTCTTTCTTTTGATATAAAGCTGCATAAGACATCGTTAACTGCCGGTGGTGTGGATTTAGGAGACAGCCTGAGGGAGTATTTGGGAGGTGTTTTGTGTGTATGTGTGTGTGTAGAGGAGGTAAAAAAAAGAGGGTGCATCTGTCTTTTCCCCCTACCGTCTTCGTAATGAGGGTGGTGGAAGATTTAGGGCACATTGAGTGTGGCGGCCTCCCATTTTCTCCCTCTGTTTCTCTGTTTCTCTCTCTCTCTCTCTCTCTCTCTCTCTCTCTCTCTCTCTCTCTCTCTCTCTCTCTCTCTCTCTTTCCCTGGAGGTCAGCTGCCTTAGTAGTGAGCATCCATCATGGCTCAACAGCTGGAGGCCACTTTCTCATTTCTGCAGGTCTGAGAGGGTTTAACTGCGCTGTGGTTTTTCTCGCAGGCAAAACGGCAGGTCTCCCGCCATCTGCCACTGAGAAAACTGAAGCGAAATGAAGTCTTTTCAATATGTTTGAGGATTTTATGGTCACCTGCACAGGATTTAATTAGGAAAAAAGTAACTATTTCATCATGGATAGTCATAAACAAGCATCCAAAGTTTTACTCGTTTAACAGTAAACTACGGAAATTAAGACATATCGATGGACTCCAAGTGAAGGAAGGATGGATAAGACGGACAGACGGACGGAGACGGCTAGTCGGACATTGAGACAGATGACTAAATGGGCAGCAAAATGGACACCTGAATGGGCAATAAAAAAAAACAACAGAAAAATAGGCAGCTAGAGTGAGACAGACTGTTAGTAAGACAGCAATAGTGTGTAGGATAGACAGGCTAATGGATGAGTATGTGAGCTATGAGATGGACAGCTAGAGACCGGTGGCTCTATGGGCAGTAAGACATGTCTACAGTAGCAGTGAAGCAATAAGACGGGCATGTACAGAAGCTGCGAGACAGCTGTCTACCGAAGCAGCTAGACGGATGTCTACTGAAGCAGCGAGACAGACGTCTACCGAAGCAGCTAGACGGATGTCTACTGAAGCAGCGAGTCCAACGTGTACCGAAGCAGCTAGACGGATGTCTACTGAAGCAGCGAGTCCAACGTGTACCGAAGCAGCTAGACAGATGTCTACTGAAGCAGATAGATGGATGTCTACTGAAGCAGCGAGTCCGACGTCTACCGAAGCAGCTAGACAGATATCTACCGAAGCAGCTAGATGGATGTCTATCGAAGCAGCTAGACGGATGTCTATCTAAGCAGCTAGACAGATGTCTACCTAAGCAGCGAGACTGGCGTCTTCCAAAGCAGCGAGACAAGACATAGAGAATCATAGACATCTGCAGAAGTAGTGGGATGGAAGTCTACAGAAGCAGCGAGAAGGACAGATTTTATAGAAGCAGTAAGACTGGTGTCTACAGAATAGAAAGAAAGATGGCTACAGAACAGCGCTGTCAAATGTCTACAAAGTCAGTGAGACAAATGGATGTCTCCAGAAGGACAGAGATAGAAGCTGTGAGCCAAAGTATTAAGAAAACTGAAGCAGTGAGACAGAAATAAGCACCAATAAGCAGCAGCGAGACAGGTACCGTGACAGACATCGGTGATTCAGACATATAAGCGCTCAGGAAGCCAGACACTTTAGTAGCTATGCAGATCTTTTCTTCCTCCAGCCCAGGCCATGCTGTTGTAGATTACAGAGAACATGAGCAGAATAACTCAGCCGTATTGATCCCGTGTGCATGCGTGTATGTAAACGTCTTTCCTTCGAGCCGAATTAAAAAAGAAGAAAGAGATTATTTTCTTGTAATTAAGTCTCTGAATCAATGATCACTGTCTTTCTGACCAGAATAGAAATAATCCCTTTTCTTCAATCCAGAAGACTTTTTTTTTTTTATATTCAAATTCTTCATTACAGTGTAATTACGAAGGTGAATGGCAGTTCGTGTCTTTGAAAGACTGGGATTCATTATTGAATTTTGTCCTCAGGATCTGGACCTACAACTGCGCTTGGTTAGTTACGCTGAGCTCAGAGCGGAGGCGTGTGAACGATATAGGAAAATATAACACCATTAGTGTATTGAATGTGGCATCATCTGTATTACTTTCTGTACTCCGTTCTTACAATAGCAGGAAGGAATCATTTGTTCCAGTCGGTAACTTCCTGTCATTGGGGCTATTTTGTTCCATTTATGCAATAAAAAATGAAGAAATTTCTTCAAATTGTACCCAGCGTCGTTTTTTTTTTTTTTTTTTTTTAGCTGGGGTTTTAATGAATAGGCCAAATAGCTGTTCTTTAGAGACTGCAGAATGAAGCTTTCACCAATTTTACTCCAGAACTTTGACAGCTTTCTGTTGAACACCGTGTCATTTTCAACCAGTCTGGCAGGGTTTGTATTTGCTATTACATTCTAATTTCTTGCTCATGCTTAAAAGTGTTGAGTTTAGGATGAGGTTAGAAGGTTTCCTTGTTCCGAACTTTAAATCCATCAAAATTACTCTTAACGGCTTTTGGAAATGTTTCTTTAGCTATACATAGACGCGATAGAAATCCGTGGAACTTGGTTTAACGGATGAATAAAACATAAGAATATCAGTCAGAAAAGTCACCAGACACCTCTTCTGGAGCTTTGAAACAAGAAATATTCCTTCTCTGTGTGTTTTAACGGTGACGTCGGACAACGCCGTCTCAGGCGCCACTCTAAAATCCCGTAAGTGTTCACTTTGCTCGAGCTCTGACAGTGAAAGCCGTAGAGTATAATTTACACTCATCAATATACTCATCAACCCTTCATGCTGGACTCCCATCAGGTTAGAAATGTTTCCTCAGACTTTATATTGATTTTTCGTGACTCTTCAGGGAAAGTGGACAAGTGAGGCCAGGCCTTGCCAGCTAAATGCTCCCTACAGCAGAACAGTGCCAGTACTGTTCTCATGGTGATGCCATCCATGCAGGCGAACAACTCCAGTTTGTTGATGATTTATCTGAATAATTCTTATTTCCATAGTGACATAGGTCACTAATGATCTCTCAAAGCTCCGTAACGTTGACCTTTACAAACGATATTTCTGTGCACGAAGCAGCTCCATGAAGGTTGGAGAAAGCTGAAGAACACGAGTGTCTTGCACAGATCCCTGACTCTGACTCAACCCCACTGCACCCCTTTGGGGTGAACTCAAACTGGAGTCTCATCGACATCCCAACATCAGTCTGATCTCGCTAATGCTCTTGTAGCTAAATGAATCCCCACAAAGCCAACAACTAGTGAGATCATTCCAGAAGAGCAGAGTGGAGGAGGTTATTATAACAGCAAAGAAGGACCAACTTTGCATCGTCTGACGTCGCCTTTGTTTTTGGAGGACGCATGCTTTAGCTTTGACGAGTCCAGATTACTAGCTTTCATTAGACCCACCTATCGGGGGGAAAAACGGCTGAGAGAAAATTTGGTTTAAAAATAAAGCGAGATAAACTGAGCAGCAAGCACTTGGAAAGTCTTCTTGTGTCTAATAATCGCATCACCAGCTGCTGGTGGCGGTTCTGACACGTTCGTCAGTTGGGAGCAAGCGGACTTGGCAGGCTGTTGTTTGGCTGTTCCGTGCCGCCAGCAAGGCAGCGTGCTGTTAAAAAAGCAAAACGGTGCAAGTTGTCACAAGCGTTTGGCTCACTGAGCAGCACACCGACTCTTCTGGGAAGTCATTTTAGCCAAGCTTATTTGGAAAATTAGGTTCTGAATTCATGTTTTTCTCCCTTTTTAGTAAGGACGAGATGTCCAGCGTGGTGTTTATTCCTTGGGATGAACAGAGGCACAGAGATTTGGACTGGTGTGAAGATCCACAGTGCAGGTGGGGGTTTGGCACGACTTGATGATTTTAATGGGAAATGTGAAGTTATACTTGGGAAATAATAATAGATGCTATGCTTGTGTGTGTGTGTGTGTGTGTGTGTGTGTGTGTGTGTGTGTGTGTGTGTGTGTGTGTGTAGGGCTGCGATTGAGCCATGTATTGTGGATGATCCTCATTTCCTGTATGAGGAGCAGCCAGAGTTGGAGAGATTTTGCACGCCCAGTCCATCCATCACACTCCTTACGGACTGGTACTTGAGCAGAGCCCAGGAGATCGAGCACAACTCACGCCAGGTACACACACACACACACACACACACACACACACACACACACATCCATCATTGCCATACTGTCACACTAATCACTGACTGGTTCCTTTCCAGTACTCAAGATAACTGATAGCAACCGAATATTACTCATAAGACGTTCATTAATACGAACAAGGTTCAGGCTAAAGACTTTTAACAACTTGACTTTCGTTCACACCTGAATAACAAAATCTGCTCTTATGCCACTTTTTTGGCTTAAGCGGAAATTAAAAGAAGGCTCCAGGAGGTAATCCAAAATGGAGGACTTTCTGTTCTCACGTCGATTTCTAGAAGTCATTGTGCAAATGGTAAAAAAACGGCACTTGAGGAGGACCTTATCTGAGCTCGCACTCCTGTCTGGCTCGCTTCTGGGAGAGCTGATGTTAATGAAGTCTGAGCTTCTTAGAGCAAACCTCGCTTAATTTTTTACACTTCTCTACACCCTTTAAATAAGGATTTCCCTGAATTAAAAGAAGAAGAGAATGCAAAAACTTCTGCTTTCTTTCTCTATCACTGTGTTTCTTTTCCCCAGTAACACCAAATTGCTAAAGGACGTCTTTTAGAAACCAGTTTATCCCACTGATATAGATCTCTTATCTTAAACTGAACTTGAATTTATAGGGCATTTCTAATCGCTTTACGGAAGCTGGGATCGTGTGACATGTGCGGCATCATTTTCCCTGTTTTTTTTTTTTTTTGTCTCATTAAGCCTCATTTTATAAAGTAAATATAGGAGTGATGTTCTTCCTGTGTGTCAGGGGTTGTAACGATATGAAAACGTGTTGATGCACCACTAATCATCCTAGTTATCTAGTGGTGTGAAAATGCGCATAAACAGACACTGAACTGAACATTATATGTTTCTTTGTAATCTCAGAAGCAGGAAGAGAATCTGCAAGTAGTAACTCAATTCTATACAGTGAGGGAAATAAGTACGTTTTGACTTTATACTATCGTATGCACAAGCTATGACTAAGGACCCTCCATAACGACACCATCACCTTCTATTGTACAAACCGGTCTTAAGTTTGTCTGTAGCTGTAAATTCTCTTCTCTTCTCTTCTCTTCTCTTCTCTTCTCTTCTCTTCTCTTCTCTTCTCCTCTTCTTTATTCTCCTTTCTTCTCCTGTTCCAGTCTGTTCTTTTTTCCTTCTCTTCTCTTCTCCTTTATTCTCTTCTCCTTCAGCCTCTTCTCTTCTCCTTTATTCCCTTCTCTTCTCTTCCCCTTTATTCTCTTCTCCTTTATTCTCTTTTTTTCCTCTTCTCCTTTATTCTTCTCCTCTCCTCTCCTCTTCTTTATTCTCTTCCCTTCTCCTTCATTCTCTTCTCCTATTCCCGTCTGTTCTTTTCCCTTCTCTTCTCTTCCATTCTCTTCTCTTCTTCTTTATTCCCTTCTCTTCTCCTTTATTCTCTTCTCATCTCTTCTCTTTTATTCTCTTCTTTCCTCTTCTCCTTTATTCTCCTCTTCTCTTCTCCTCTCCTTTATTCTCTTCTCTTCTCCTCTCCTTTATTCTCTTCTCCTCTCCTCTCCTTTATTCTCTTCTCTTTTATTCTCTTCTCTTTCTTCTCTTCTCCTCTCCTTTATTCCCCCCCCCTCCCCCCCCCGAAAAAGGATAATCAGCTGTACAATAATGAAATACGGTACTGATATTATTATTGAAAATAATCTACTCTACTCAGACATAAACTTAAGACACGGTAGGATGTAGTTAATTGTGCGGACCGAAAGAAGAGGAAGAGATTATCTGTAATTAAAAGATGTAATGTTTGTTCGTCTCGTCGTGGTTGTTTCCAGCTGCTGGAACCCTCAGAGCAGACCGCGCGCACACGGAAGTGTAGATCGATATTTTCTATTTGACTTCACTCTAATTACCAAGGTTGTCTATTCGTGTGTGTAATTGGCTGTCTGTTGGGGTTTTTGTTGTCTACAGGGGTAGTAAGACGTGTGTTTGCTACTCCTGTAACCCTCAGCGTTTCATCCCGGAGCGCCGTGTCGATCAGCGTATTTTGTTGTTAATGTCGATAAGAGGAGGTTCGTTGTGATGAATTTGCGAGTCTTCCTGATTTGTATGAGCCACGCAGACGAATCGTTACCATTTCTCTCCTGACCAGACGTAGATCTCTCACCGATTGGCCACCAGCGACGTCTGTCAACAGGTAGAAGGGTGATTATTGGTAGGTCGGGATGCGGAACAGATAGAGACAGGTGATTTTAGTTTGCCGGTTTTTCGTTTTTGAAGATTTGTCGTCCCCCCCCCCCCCCCTCCCCCCAATTCATGTCATTTTCAGACATTATGTTGCTGCGTGTGTTTAAATCAAAGCATTTCATCCACTACTAATTTTCACCTGTTGCTATGTGGCTTGGGAGTTTATTCCCATTCTGATTGGCTCTCTTTGTTGTCGTGCGGTGTCTGATTGGTCAGTCTTCTAGCAGCCTGCTTCTGCTTGGCTGTGAGTTTCAGTATACTGCTGTTAGTGTTTGCATTTTTAACCTGTGTGTGTGTGTGTGTGTGTGTGTGTGTGTGTGTAGGTGGACTGTGCACTGTCTCTGGTGCGTCTGGGAAAAGAGCGTGAAATCCCCGGCCTGGAGCAGCTGGGTGACGACCTGGTTACCATGGAGACCCTAGTGTACGAGACATCTTGCGACCTGAGCATCAGTCTGAGGGAACTGCGGCAGCTCAGTGACATCGACAAGCTTCGCCTACTTATGAAAAACGTATGCAATCAGTCCAGGCTTGTTTCATCTTTCTTTACACACACACACACACATACACACACACTTTATTGAATATTCTTATATCTTTTTTCCTGCTGTTTTTTTTTTCAGAATAGCTTTCTGTTATTAGCAAAATATTCTAATTAGGTATTTTCTATCAATTTCTATTTTAAAATACATTTATCTTTATCATTGGAAGCTATTTTAAATGATCTAAATGAACAATTTGTCCCTTTTTTGTTTGTAATACTTCTTTGTCACTCTAATAATCTTCCTAGATATTTAATACCTTTATTCTATTTTTCTTTAATGCAAACTTTAGACAGAATTCCAAAACAAAAAGTTTGTGCACCCCTGGCCATAAAGCGCACACACGTTCTTGTTGATCCAATTTCTAGATATGCTGTTATAATAAACTCCACAAGTTTCTCCACAAGATGTTCGATTGTGGCTTTGTGGGGATTCATTCAGTTCCAAGAGCATTAGTGAGAACAGACTCTGACGTTAAGGAGACTCAAGTTCCAGTTCATACTAGTGGGGTTGAGTCAGAGTCAGGGCTCTGTGCAGGACACTCGACATTGATCTTATTCCCGGTTAGTTTCATGACCACCGTTAAATCCTTTACTCATGATTACTCTCTCTCTCTCTCTCTCTCTCTCTCTCTCTCTCTCTCTCTCTCTCTCTCTCTCTATCTTTGTGGTTTTCCCTCCCAGTCAAGTAAAAAGTTCTACATAAAGAACACAATCCAGTGGATGGTTCCGTTTCTCCACCGCTGTGAGAGTCAGAAGGAGGGATCGGCGGCAGGACTCCTCAGAGAATACCTGGTGTCCCTCGCTAAGGAAGATCTGACGCTCCCACTTAAAATATTTCAACATTCCAAACCAGGGGTTAGTGTCTTTTATTCTTTCTTTCTTTCTTTCTTTCTTTCTTTCTTTCTTTATTTCTTTCTTTCTTTCTTTCTTTCTTTCGTTCGTTCTCCCTCTCTCACACACTCTCACATGTGCACACACACACACACACCACACAAACACTGAGAATATTAGCTCTAAACATTTAAAGAGAGAATGTGCAACCTGCTTCCCCATTGGAATCATACAGGTAGCACTTTAAAGGTAGACACACACACACACACACACACTTGCACACATGCGGAGAGATACACTCCTGTATGCACACACACGGGGAGACCCATTCCTGCATGCACACACAGGCGGGGAGACGTACTCCTGCATACACACAAACACACAAGAAGACACACTTCTGTGTACACACACACACACACACACACACACACACACACACACACACACACACACACACACACACACAGACAGAGACACACGTTTGTGCACATACACTCACATGGCACATACACAGACAGGGAGACGCACTCCTGCGCACATGCACACACACACAGGGAGACACTCCTGTGCTTGCACACAAACACTAGCAGAGACAGCCCCACACACAAGCACACTAATATGCGCACACTCAGGCAGACACATTCATACACACTTGTGCAGACAGACCTTTATACACACTCCCATACACACACACACACACACACACACACAATCTGTCAGGCAGAGACCTCCCACACTCCCATACACACTCTCAAGAAGACACTCTCTGTCTCTCTCCCACACACAATCAGGCAGACAGACTCTTATATACACTCCCATACACACACACACACACACACACACACACACACACACACACACACACACACACACACACACACACAGAGCCAAGTAGATACTCTTCCACATACACACACACACAGACTCACTTCTACATCTGTAATAAAGTTAAGGCTCATTCACCCTCACCAGCTGTCACCAGTTTTTCTCTGAGAAAAGTAGGACAGCATTTAAAGCGGGAATGTGTGTGATCACGTCTATCTTTATTGTTCAACTAGGCAGAATAATGAGTCTAATAGCAGCCCGTGGAAGCGTAGTACATGACCGCTCTCTACCCTGTCAGAAATGACATGACATTTCAAAGCAGATTTATTTTAAGGATTTACATTTTCTCACGCACAGTGCATTCAGGATTTCTACAGTCATTAAGCAGAAGATGCGCAGTGACCAAAAATAAAATAAAGTTTTCGCTCTATTCCGTGACTTTGGAGTGAATCTGGTGTCATGGTAACTCTAAGTTGGTGAGGCAGGGGACTCAGTAATGGGAACAGTAATAAGATTGTTTTGACTTGGTCACTTCAATATCAGGTAACCATCAGTGAATCTGTAGGGCTATAAACTGTACACACCCTATACTGCTACGGTGACTTCTGATTTCATCCAGTGTGGCTTACAGAAATGCTTTGAAGGCTCTTTCAATGAAAGCCTCCTCATACTGGCTCACAAGGTCAGGCACTAAAAAAAAGCACACTGACAAGAAAATAAAAGCACACAGCCACTTTTTTTTAACTGCTGCTACAACTACGACTGGTTCTGGCACTGCTACTACTTCTATTACTTCTAGTACTGCTACTGCCATTTCTACTGCGACTTCTACTATTATTACTATTATTACTTTGGCTATTACTACTACTACTACTACCTCCGTTACCACTATTACCACCACCTCCACCACCACCACTACTACTTCTATTACAAATTCTAATACTGCTACTATGACTTTCTTTTTATTATTACTACTACTACTACTATTACCGTCACTACTACTACTGCTAGTATTACTGTCACTACTGAGAACTGCCACCAATACTTCTACTTCAGCTGCTGCTACTACTATCACCCCCACTACCACCACTACCACTAGTACTACTACTATTACAATTAGTACTACTACTGTTCACACAATTACGGCCACTACGACTTCTCCAATTACCATAACTACACCCAATATTACCACTACTGCCACTATGAATACTTGTTCAGTTACCATCACTGCTAGTACCAATACTTAGAGTTCTACTACTAGCACTACTGTTACTACTTCCATCACTTCTGCCATTACCACTACTGTTTCTAACTATCACCACAACTAGTAGTACTACTGATAACACAACACAGCTAATGCCACCATTACTACTACTTCTATTATTACCGTTACTACTTCTACTACTACTACTACTACTACTGCTAGTACCGATACAACTAGTTCAACTCCTATGACTACTGTTACTATTTCCAGCACTACCCCACTACCACTTCCAATTATACGATCACTAGTACTACTATTAATATTACCACAACTAGTACTACTGTTAACACAACTACTGCCACTACCACTTTTACTATTACCATAACTACATCCAGTACTACTACTAGTTCTGTTGTTGCCATTACTATTACGACCGCTACCGGTACTACTAATACTGCTACTTATTACCACGTATTACCACCGCTACTACTAACGATAATACCAAACTAATTTACGAACTAGCCATGAGCAGTAATGGTTATAAATGGTCACATTTCTTTTAACGCCTGAGTCAATTCATCTCATCATTATGTTCAAATATGTATCATGTTAATACCTTGTTCAATATAATCAATATAATTCAGTTCATTTCATCCATAAGTAAGTTGGTATTTGGACTTGAGTTTTCTTTTCTATCGCTGCTGCTTTGTTGAGGTATACAGTGTTTTGTTCTGTTCCAGCTCTGCTACTGTACAGTACGCCATGACATGATGGAATACAAATGATTTGAAGAAAAAAAAAGTGAGGTGTGTGTGTGTGTGTGTGTGTGTGTGTGTGTGTGTGTGTGTGTGTGTGTGTGTGTGTGTGTGTGGTGTGTGGGGTTTCTCAGTGTCAGCAGAAGATCATCAGCGATCCTGACCAGCTCATGTCTGTGGCACTGGAGTGTATCTACACCTGCGAACGAGACGACCAGCTCGCTCTCAGTTACGATATTCTGGAGTGTCTACCTCAGAGAGGATACGGGTTAGCACACAGCACCACACACACACACACACACACACACACACACACACACACACACACACACACACACACACTCTTTTAGATGCTTATAAGGGGCACCAATATTTCTGAGTAGTGTATTATTATTAGTAGTAGGTGTATTGTTTATTAACTGTTTATAACCATATGAATGCAGGTTCTTAGGGGTGTGTGTGTGTGTGTGTGTGTGTGTGTGTGTGTGTAAACCTCAGTATAATCTCCCTCCTGTCTTCCTTCAAAGAGCAAAATCTCCAAACCTAATTAGACGGCCTTATTACCCCCTTGATCTTTATTCTCACTGCCCTCTTCAATTTAACTGGAATTAAAAATGCATGATAATGCTAATCAACATTCTCCTGCTATACGAACACTCAGATGTAATAAAACACGCCGATCCCTAAACAGCAGGAAAAAAAAGCAAATGTTGCTTAAAAAAAAAAAAAAAAAAAAAAAGTTTAAAAGTTAGTTAGTTGCCGGAATCGTGTCCAAGATTTCTTTCTCAAACTATTATGAATTTATTCTTTTTTTATTTCTTCTTTTTTTCTCGCTCTTTATTTTGAATGCCTCAGAAATCGAAGTCATTTCTCAGAAAATTGAGCTCAAAGTGCTGCTGCAGATGAAGGCGTAGGGGGAAATTTGTTTCTCGGACAAAAGGGAAAAAAAAAATCTACATTTCAGTCAGAATGTAATTTTTTTTGACCATTCACCAAGACTTATTTGTTCTTTTTCACACCTTCTGCACAAACAACAAATCATCCGGGTTCTGAGGAAAGGCTGGATCCGGATGTTGGGTCCTGGTTCAGTGGCATGCACCAATTTTGGGAGACATGAGGACCTTTTTTAAGATAAATAAATTCCTCATCCTTTAACTCCACCCAATAGGAAGTCAGTGCTTTGGGATTTTTGTAGATTTTCACTGGTACCAAACTTAAATCTTCCTCCTGGGTGATTTTATCAGATTTAAACCAACTTTGGTCAGAATGATGATATCCCTGATATGCTGTAATGAAATTTATTTATTTATTTATTTATTTATTTATTTATTTATTTATTTATTTATTTATTTATTTATTTCGGATCTATCTTACAGGATTGTACGGGCAATTTTTTTTCTCTTCCCTTTTTTTCCCCTTTCTCCATTTGGTTCAATCCATTAGGATAGACGAAGATGATGTAGATTGGGAAAGAGACCGTAAGGCTAAACCGAAACTTCTATCACTTACATGTTTAAAGCAAGAAATTAAATAAATAAAAATCCTACAGTTTATTAAATGCAGTACATTATCAGTAGATAACCGTTTAACTTTCATTCTTTTCCAGATTTTTCCTCCAAGGCCGTTTTAGACGAGCATAAAAGCAACATCTTATGTACCCCATTGTTTTCTTTTCCATATGGGAATTACAAAATAATGATAATAATAATAATAATAATAATAATAATAATAAAATGGAAAAAAACCTTGTATGTTATTTAAAAAAAAATTTGTCTATTTTATCTATTTGTAAAAAATTGGTTTTGAAGGAAGTGACAATAAATGAAGTAATTTTTTGCAGTATAAGAGGAATAAAATTATTGCTGAGTCACACCGTCATATATCGGATACTTTTCCTCTAACAGCATGAACTGTAGGGTTTTATTCCTGCTGCTCACGCTAGGATACTGTCTGGTGTTAATTAGTCAGTGTTCAAGGTATAATTTCTCATTTATTCTCATTTCCAGGCCACAGACTGAAACCACGAAACGGCTGCACGATCAGGTCGACTCCCTGGAGAAACATCTCAGGTAATGGCAGAGTGAAGGACGGCAAGAAGGCCATGGTGGGAAGCGAAAAACAGATGCCCTGGAGATGGAGGCTGAAGGGCGAGAGAAAAGATAGAGGGTTTCTCTGGGATTTTCTTTGCCTTTTTTTTTCACCTTTCCAGAAGTTAGAAAGTCTGAAATGAGTTTTAGCTGGACGCTGCGGGCGAGACGCCGACTGTATGTTCGTATCTGTCACAGAGTTTCCCCTTTTAATTTGGACGCGTCTTACATCAATGTCTTCCCCCGGATCGCTTTTTCTTTTTAATGTGACTCTTAAGAGGTGTTACGGGACTTCACATCACACCGCATATAATTATCATCGTGCTTGAAGGCTAAATTATACGTCGGGCGTCGATGAAAACCCTGCCGAGGAGTGTGTTCGTGGGTGCACATGTGTTCTAGTCAGAGATGGAGCGATGGAAACCACACACACACACACACACACACACGCACACAAAAGCCCATATTCATAATTCATGTAAACGGTGATAAGTTGGTAATAGCTTTTATTATATCGTTATCCCCCATGGTGCACTGCGCGGCCTTAATATCTAATAATGACATGAATCATTTTAACGCAACGGTCATATGTTTAAACAATTCTAAAAGCGTCCTAAACAACACACGTACTCTAATTCTAACAGCCCACAGACACGCTGTGATCGTGATGAAGACCAGAACACTCCGGTGCTTGTTTTCGCTTAATTCCTGTCTACGTCGTCCCTCACATGCTGTTAACGACGCACGATAATGTAGCTGAACATTCAGTTCGTACGTAAAAGCGGTGATGAGAAACGGCTTCACTTCCTGTGATGGGTGACTTCACTGTTAAAATTCATTCACCAAAAATAGAAAAGGTGTTTGTTCAGGTTCTTCTCACGATTCACGTTTAATTAGGATGTAGAAGAAGAAGCAGGAATCTCGGGTGGCGTCATCACTTTGGGTCATGATTGCTTCCTAATTTTCTGTGAAATTTAGTTGTCGTTTTTTTTTCTTCTTCTTCTTCTTAAAACCGTTCCCGAAGCAGTGACTCGACCTATTCAAGACTTCAAAACCGTATCAGATCAGTTCACACTTTGAGAATGAGAATTTTTTTCTTTCAAATAATTCAATTGACTTTTATTTCTATAACGCTTTTAACAATGGACATTGTGTCAGCTTTAGTTCTGCTAAATTACCTATTTTATTTGGAAGCGCTTTGCCGTCTACAGGAAAGCATCAGAAAGAAAAAAATCAACACAAACGCTTTGAATCTTTTCAACTTCAAGCTCACGTTTCATTTTGGGAACAAAAAGAAGTCGCAAGAATCGAAATCTGGCAGCGGATGTGAAGATTTGTTTTTTGTTTTGTTTTTTTTTAAACAAGTTTTTGTTTCTCCCTAATGCTTTCCCTCAGAGGCCTTTAGGGTAAAAAACGCTGATTAACAGCTCGCCCTGAGAGATCGAACTCTCTTTGAACAAGTCTGTCAAATAACATGATCATCATTGTAAGGAGGTGAGATTTAACCTGACCTGCTTTTTGGTGTCTGTTCATAAAACTTAAAATGGACTTTGTTTTATTAAGAAGTCTGCAGCTTCCAAGGAACCAACAGAATGGTTGATGTTGAGGGATTGTAAAGTTTTGTGTAGCGTTACTAGATTGTGAAGGATGGTGCCCAAAGAGGTGAATTTTTGGTCACATCATTGCTGGGATATGTCAGAACCTCCTGGTGGTCCAGCAGCAGGATCCAGTGCTCTCAATTGCCACGGGCTGGGTTCGATTCCCGGACAGGGAGCTAACAGAGTCACTGAAGAGTTAAAGGGGAGGGTTGCGTCAGGAAGGGCATCCGGAATTTTGCTCCTGATGCTGTAATGCAAGTTTGGTGGAGATTCTTGTATTATCCATCTGTTCTCCATAAGTGTCCTAAATTTGCTTAAGAATAATAATTGGAGGCACAGTGGCTATTTGTTTCGCACCTCCAGGGTTAGAGGTTAAGGTCCTGCCTCCACTCTGTGTGCACACACTGTGTTCTCCCTGTGCTTTAGGGGGTTTCCTCTACCGCCCAAAGACAGATTGGCATCTATACATTGTCTGTTGTGTTTGTGGTTGTGCCCAGTCCAGGGTGTTGCTTACCTTGTATCCTGACTTTCCTGGCAAAGTCTCCAGGCTCCTGGAAGGATGGATGGAAAAAAAAATAATAAAAATATTAGAAGAAATAGAAGTTGCAACTTGGGATATTTGCACCTTTGGTGCTTGGCCCCCGAAAACATGGTTACAGCAGGGTGCTTGTGCATCTTTACTGCTGAGCCTTGTAATAATTTATGATACGAGTTTCTTAAAAAAAATCCAGTTTCTCTTCCTTTTCCTGCACAATAATTTCTTAGCATATTGCTAAAAAAAACATTTTGGTCTGTATTTTTCTATCAATTGCATATTCTATCCCCTGTATTCTAATATTCTTTCCTATAATACAGTTTTCTTTCTTTCTCTCTTCTTTTCCCGTCTCCGATTTAGTCCGTATCATAACTAGTGGGTAGATTTTGTGTCTCTGTAAATCACATCAAACCCTACCATGCTCCTTCACAGCTTTGGCAACACCACAAAGCAGTAAGTCTTTTCATGGCAACTCCGGAGACAGATGGAGAGAGCGTAAAAGGCAGAGCCCAATCTGTATCAGTAAAAACGAGAGAGACAAGTGTCTGTGCTAATGTGTGTGTAAGCACAAAACATCTGTGCACTAAGAAAGATCCCCATTTACTGTGCACTTCCCAGCCAAGTGCTGCGTTTGTTCGCCTGACTGCACTGACTGATGAGACTCTGATTTATGTCGACTCATTTTGTGCATCGCAGTTTCCCAAATTACACAGTTAAGCTTCCCTGGCTGGATGTGTGTGGAGAATAGAGTCATTTAACGCTGGATGGAAAGACTAATGAAGGGATAGTGAGAGGATGGATGGATAAATGGATGCATTGATGAATTGATCATCAGGTGAACGGGTTGATTTGATGGTTCGGGTTGATAAATTTGATTGATATTTTTATTAGTTAATTAATCATTAAAGGAACCGGTACTTTGGATGGTTGAATTTGACTGAAAGCTTAATGTATTAGTGGTTGAATAAGTGAGTGGTCATGTGACTGGGGTTGATGGGTAATGTAGTTCTATGCCAATTTTGGCTCATAACCATAAGTTCAACGGGGATCCCGGACAGCTCGACGAGTCGCTCGGTTGGCATCGTGGAGCTGGCAGAAGAAATGACGTCCTGTACCCAAGCGAGGCAAATACCTCAGGGGTGGAACGACGTCCAATGTGTCGCAGGACCGTGGCGTGATGACTACCACAGAGCTAGCAGGGGTGTGAGCGAAGTCCCAGGTGGAGGCAGTGGGAGAATTAACAACCTCCACAAAGCAAGAGGCAAAAACAAAGAGTAGGAGTGAGAGGCTGTGACGACAAAATCTTCTCAAATCGTATAACAACAAAATCTTGACAAAGACACACAGGAACCAGAACTAATGAGGAGTAATTTGAAACAGGTTTGATTGATGTAACCTGCTGGGGATGATGTAGTTGGATGGACAGATCAGTTTACTGATTGGATGGATTGAATTGGTGATTGACTGGTTGCTTGGTTGGTTGGTTAACTATTTGGTTGGTTGGTTGGTTGGTTGATTGACTGGTAGGATGATGGGTTTCTTGGTTGATTGACTGGTAGGTTGATTGGTTGATTGACTGGTTGATTGACAGAGGGGAATTGACTGGCTGATTGACAGAGGACTGATTGGCTGGTGTAATTTGCTTATGGATTGTGTGCTTGTATGGACTGGTTGATTGACTGACTGAATGGTGAATTGACAGAGGACTGAATGGCTGGGTGGAAATGTGGTCTAGATCGACTGCTTGGATGGGACTGTTTGATTAAATAGAGGATTGACCGGAGGACTGAATAGGCATATAGATGAATGAAAAGAAAAGTGTGATGATTGAACAGTGGATGAATGGACTAGATGAATGGAATGATTAGACTGGGCAAAACTGATAAAATATAACGATGTTGGTTATTAATGTTAATATTTTTAAAAGTGCTGTACAAATAAAAAAAAACTCAGTTGAATAAATGAATGGCTTTATGCATGATGGATGGATGAATTGAATGGATATTGATAGATCGTTTCTTTATCGGTTGTGCGGTATTCGAATATGGATGCAGTGATGGTAGTTAATGTGTGTGTGTGTGTGTGTGTGTTTGTGTGTTGAAGTGTTGCTGAGGTACTGGAGAAACATTGCCTACAGAAGCCAATTTCATACATAAGAAGTAGTCAGAGCAGCAAGGAGGAGGCTCATCAACTGATGGTCAAACTCACCCGCCATGTCGGGCGCAAGTAAGACATGCACTGTATCATTTGTTCTCTTTATATACACACACACACACACACACACACACATACAGAGAGACAGAATATATCAATGTGTATGTAATAATGAGTTTATTCAGGTATGGAACACACTAATCATCATTTACTTTACAAATACACACAAATAAACACAACAAAATCACACTACATACACACTACATACACAACTAGTCTTAAAATCTTACAGGCGTACATTATGCTCCTGGAACATCATTTTTCACACATGCACATGGTGACTGGATAAACCACACACACACACACACACTGCACAGGATGAATCAACACACACACTGCACAGGAGGAAACACACACACACTGCACATAGACAAATGACCCCCACAGCACCGGACAAATCATACACACCGTCACAGCACAGGATAAATCACACACTGCAAATGACACACACACACACCACACACACACACACACACACACACCACACACACACACACATTGCAGAAGAATAAAACACTTCCTGAGGTTCTGTTATTGGAGAATAATCGAATTCACAGAAACTTTTTACGGAAATAATCACTGATTATTTTTATATAAGAAGTGTTTTATCAATTATGTATAAAGTCGTATGAACTTTTTCTTGGTTAAGAAAACCTCCGGCGAGTGAGAGTGTGTGGAGAGACCTACTGCAGGATCTACTGGACATGCAGCAGAATGTTTACACCTGTCTGCAGCCTGCCACCTGCCACCAGGTAACACACACACAAACACACACACGCACACACACACACAAAATAAACAATCGCCATTTATTGTCAATCGTTTTAGACAATTTGGCTAGGAGCTCCAAAAGAACATCCTGAGTATTCAAGGTTGTTGTAGATGAGTAAATGTGGTAGCTAAATGGTTAAGGTGTTGGACTACCGATCAGAAGGTTGTGAGATCTAATCCCCGGTCCACCAATGCTGGCTTTGCTGGGTCCCTGAGCAAGGCCTTTAACTGCTCAACTGTATAAAGTCATAAATGCTTAAAATGCAAATGATATTAAGACTTTGTAAGGAAGCCCCACCCCCCTTCCCTCAGATATTCTGTCCATTATTACTGTACATTCAATTTAGACGACGAAAGACGAGGGGAAAAAAACGGTTTTATGTTTGTGTACGATTTTATATCTAGTCCACTTTCCTTTAACATCATTTTTTAATTTTTTTTTTTAACGGTTCCGGAGTTTTCCGTCATTCAGTGCGATAATTCAAAACTACATCGCAATCAGGGGAAAAAAAAATCATAATCACACACTATTTTAAACCGAGCACCAATCTGTAGCTGGGATGAACTCATGATTCAGGTCATGATGAAAGATAAACAAAGCTCACACTCTGCACTTCACCTCTGACCGCGATTCAGGATGGACTTATACAGTGTGTGTGTGTGAGAGTATTTCTAGATGTCTATAGACTCTACTGATGCAGTCAGAAAGATACACAGTATGGAAACAGATACGAATAATGAGTCACCTGCTTGGGAGTCATAGAGAAAACAGGGAACCTCCAGTCGCATTAACGATACTGTTATAACACAAAATTGGGGATTGATTTGGGATGACTGAGGGTTGGGGAAGGTTCTGTGCCAGTTAATTAGCTAGCATATTAATCTCCATTTACTTTTATGGCATTTGGCAGACCAACGGTCTGAAGGGGCTTCTGTTATTATAATTCCTGTTACATGTTTAAGAGGTAGGTCTATAGCTTTTTAAATCGATTCTGTAGCATGCATTAAACAGGAAGAAAAGGAACGTAATAACACCTTTAATTTCCCGACTTTTCCAATCTTCACAGCAAGAAGAGAGAAGAAAGAGACATTTTTAAGCTGGCGTGATTTTTACACTTATTATTAACCTTCCCTCTTTTATTGGAGGTAATATATAATATAGATCAATTAAATGCACAGAAAAAGATTCCCTCAGCTAGAATCTCGGAGCCTTATTTCTGGCTGTCGACGTCACGTTGTGCAGTTTCTGGCCCGACGAAGCGCGTTCATTAGAGGGAACAGTAAAGATCTTGATCAGATCTCGCTGCTTTTTCTGGTCTGCTGTCTGATCGTGTGTCTGATCGTGTGTGTGTGTGTGTGTGTGTGTGTGTGTGTGTGTGTGTGTGTTACCAAATACTCAAATTGCTCAAATTATGCAAATAATTAAAATATTCGAAATACTCAAATGTCAAAATACTCAAATGACTCAAAATACTCAAATTACTAAAATACTTAAATGCTCAATATACAAATAGTTAAATACTGTGTGTGTGTTGCCAAATACTGTGTGTGTGTTGCCAAATACTGTGTGTGTGTTGCCAAATACTGAAATACTCAAATCATGCAAATATTTAAAATGTTCGAAATTCTCAAATTACTCAAATGACATAAATGACTCAAATGACTCAAAATACTTAAATTACTAAAAATACTCAAATTATGCAAATATTTAAAACATTCCAAATACTCAAATTTCCCCAGATCTGTTAAATTATGCTGTGATTATCTCCAAACAAATCCCTCTGAAATAGCTGTTGCTATAGAGACGATATACATGCTTATGGACTATAAACGTGGGACTCAATTCTCAGCCTACATTCTGACGAATCAGAGCGTGGTATTCAGTAAACAACGCAGCATCGTGTCGCAGCACAACATTTTGTGTCTTCTTGGATCAAATCGCATTCAGCGGGAAGACGTCTCGGCTTCGAATCGACGCCACGCTAATCGCCGGAGCGTGTCTCGCCGAGCAGAATTCCTAATGAATTTGTCCAAACTCGAGCAACCAAACACAATCCGCCCTCATTCCCCTCGTGAGTTGGGTATTAGATTCAGCTCATCGGCTCGCAGACAGAGTGGGAGTTGATATTTCATTTGCGGCGTAATTGCAGTTAACCACATTACGCTGTTAGGGATAACGTGTGCCGCAGATATTGCCTTCCGTAATGGAGACTAATGAAGGCGATCATCATTTTTATTTATTTGTTTATTTTTTTTCCCACTTGCGCTACGTGGGCCGGAATGAAACTCCATGGCAATAAAATATTCCGTGTCTGTGTGTCTCGTGTTTTCTTTGTCGCTCTCTGGCTGAATGGTTCATGGTTTCTGTAGGACAGAGAAGTGAGAGAGAAGTGAGATGGAAGAAGGGAATATGAATAGAGTAATGAATAGAATTGAGAGAGTACTGATTTCCTCACCCCAAAGAGAGACGCCAGAAACCCAGATGATGTAATGTCTTTTGCAGGAATATCAGGGATGACCTTTTTTTTTTTTTTTTTTTTTTTGTAAACCCCTGAAATATTTTATAGGCAAAAAGATTTATTTATTTTTAATAAATTTATTTTTAGTGCTTCCCCCCAGTAATCACAGATCCTTCAGCGTAATTCACATCATGCATTTATTTTTTGAGATCTGAATTTTTGATCTTTTTGAAATTTTGTATTTTTGATTGATTCTAATCATTTTGAACTGTTCGTTTTTAAAGGAGAAAAAAAAAAGTTTATTAAAGAAACCACAGAAAAACGGTATAGAATTAAATGAGCAACACCCATGGTGTAGTAAATAGATTTCTGGTCAAAATTAAAAAAAAAAATTCAAATATGAGATTTTGCTTTGTGTATTTATTTATTTATTTATTTATTTATTTATTTCTTTATTTATTTATATTAATTTGGGATTTGTTAATTTTTATGTACGGGTGGATCCATAAAGTATGAGAAATAATCTTTTAAAAAAAATAAAAAATAGATAGCAATCTAGCAAATAATAAGTCTGTATAATATTTAGCCTCATCTGTGTCTTCACTAATTTGTCCTCTGGACTGTGCAACGTCTTTCATTGTTAAGATTGTCCTCCCCGAGAGAGACAATGTGCTTCTTCTCTTTCTTCACATGAGCTCTGAATCCTGCAGGTGACGGTAGATGGCACAGTGACATCAGGAACATACTGTACATGTGATACCTGTAACACCTCAGAGGGCAGCGCGCGCGCGCGGCGCGACCGCGCGCGGCGCCGCGGCGACCGCGCGCCTCGGCGAGACCGCGCTGCGCGCGCGCGCGCGCTCGCGCGGCCGGGCGCGCGATACAGCGGCGACCGCCCGCGGGGAGGGTGAGCGATCGGCAGCGCGCGCGCGCGCGCGCGCGGCGCGGCCGGCGCGCGCGCGAACCTGGCCGGAGTGGCGCGCGCGAGAGCTCTGGCCTGGCGAGCGCGAAGAGCGAGGCACGCTTCCGGGGTCGCTCGCGCCGGCGCTCGCGATGCGCGCTCGCGCGCTCGCGTCTCGCTGCTGGCGGCGACGGGCCGGGCGCGCGCGGCGAGCGCTCGCGCGCGCGCGAGAGGCGCGCAGCGCGAGCGCGCGCTCGCTCCCGCGCGCGCGGTCTGCTCGCTCGAACAGCGAGACGCCCGCGGGCGGGCGAGCGCGCGAGAGACGGCGCGCGCGATACAGCGTGACCGCATCGTGCGGGGTGAGCGAGCGCCTTCGCGCGCGCTCTAGCGACGGCTCCGCAGGGGAACATGGACCGAGCGCGAGCGCGAGCGAGAGGCGACGCGCGAGACCCGCGCACCGGCCCGCGGCGGTCGGGTCGGGCTGGTCGTGAGGGCTGCGGGCTGCCTTCTTTCTTGCTTCGTTCGGGAGCGTATCCGAACTCTATCTCTCCCTCTCAGCTCTCTCGACTCTAGCTTAGCTCGCTCGTCGCGCGTCGTAGATGCTCTCTCTCACTCGTCCTCTCTCTCAGCAGATGTCCTCTGTCGATGTTCAGTAGTGTGAGGGTGTTTTACGGTCGGGGGTGGGGGGGTGTGGGGTGTGTGGGGGGGGTGTGTGGGGTGGGGGGGGAGGAGGGGGAGGGAGTAAGGACGGCCGGAGCGGCCTGGAGGGGGTGCATCAGGGAGGGCTACTCTGGAAACGGATGTCGACCCGTACATCAAGTGAAACGAAGGAATCAGGGGCAGGAAGGTCTGGTCGGTCTGTAACGTGCTTCGGGGGTAGGGTATGAGGGAGGGATTGAATGGATGGGGGACCAAAAACATGCTTTTTTTTTTTACTTTTCTTCTAATTAACTTTTAAGTTTTTTTGTTCTCTTTTCCCTTTTTTCTATCCTCTCGTTTTCTCTCTGTGTGTCTCTTTCTAAGTAATGAAAAAAAGAAGATTTGACATGAATACAGATGAAGCACAGAACGATGTTTGTGATCAAATCAATGGATATAAATTATGTAAAATTTATGTAAAAGTATTAGAACAGATTTAGAGCTGATCTGGTTATCTGTCGCTAGAGAGATAGGAGAGAGAGAGAGAGAGAGAGCGAGAGAGCGAGAGACGGAGAAAAAAAGGGAGAGAAAAAACCTCTTTTATCTCTCTCTCTCTCTCTCCTTCTCACCCCCTTTCTCTCACCCCCCCCTCCCACCCTATATCTAATTCTAACCCCTTTCTCTCACCCCCCCCTGTTGTCTCT
>NC_062526.1:21444351-21451851 GCF_022655615.1 Tachysurus fulvidraco | reverse complement strand
CTGTGCCTCCCTGTAGATTTGGAAAGTAAATATTTAATTTATTTTTTTTTATTTTTGTTAGTTAGTTTTTAAAAAAATGTAATTCTAAATTCTAAGATCATGATGCTCTTAAAATAAACCGTGTTTAATTATTATTTTTTTTTTTTGGTCGCTCAAAAAATGCGTCATAACTGCCGAATTGCGAAATCCGACACACAGAAGTAGGCGCATTTTTGATTTGCTGCAGCCGGCAAGTTAAATTTTTTATGTCATGCAGGGCTGTCAAGTGCCACACATTGAGAGTGACAGTCACGCATGTCGGTCTTTTCTCACGCTCTCCCGCCGCACATCATATTCTCATGCAGAAAAACTTTTTGACTATCATATATTTAATAAGCCGCAGCGCCAAAATGTATCAGTCCGCACCGCTGTCTCTATGGAAACGGGCAGGAATCAAGCGCGTGTCAGTTCTTAGTCGAGCCTGACACTTATCAGCCAATCAAAAAAAAAGAGGCTACACAATAGCCAATCAGAAAATAGTACTATCTGGGAAAGATTTAACGCAACATCCAATGAAAAAAAGCGAGGGGTTGGACATGTCACGCTTGCCCGTCTTCAAAAGTTGAGGTCCCTGGTCATGAATACGAAGGACTCAATTATATATTAAACATTTCATTTGAAAGTAACTTTCAACTTCAAGCGTCTTTTTTCTTAAGGTTAGTTCAAACTGTTCAAAATATTTTTGTTTGCCTGCAGAAATAAAATTGCGTTTAATCTGTAATTGATTTCATAAATGCAACACACTACAGTTTTTTCTACACTTTCCATAAAGGTAAAAAACCTTTGCAGTGTTATCTTCATTTTAGATGTCAAAAGGGTTTTGTGGCTCCCTGTGGTATTTTTTCTGTGGGAAACTGGTCCAAATGGCTCTTTGAGTGTTTAAGGTTGCCGACCCCTGGTATAGTGATTCAGGAATGATTTATAATCACACTCTCCGTTGTCACCCAGTTGAGGACGGGGTTCCTTTCCAATCTCTTGAGGTTTCTTTCTCATGTCGTCTCAGGGAGATTTTCCTCACTGTCACCGTCGACTCACCACGATCATCTGGTGTACAGTTATCCGTTTAAAATATACATCCTGATATACATAAATCTACATCAAAACCAATAAAATTGCCATAGAAATAAATGAAATGAACCTTGTTATTTTATTTTTTTTTTTAAGAACATCAGCTCTGAGTTTTATTCCAACTGCAAAGTTTTAATAGGTCATTGTTCTCGTAGTAAGAGCCGACACAGGAACACACCAAAAAAAATGTATAATTGATGTTCTGATAAATTTTTCTGCATGGTCTTTTTTTTACATGGAGTCTCCGTTTTTTTCCATAATTAATAAATCTTCAAGAGAGCATGAAATGGAGGCTGGAGAGGAAACGACTAAATGTAAATGAAAAGATGTTAAATAAAAAGATATGTTCTAATGACTAACTTAATCGTTAGGGTGCAAATTGCTGGGATATAAGTGGAATAAAACACTTCAGGAAAAAAGGATCAGCTTTAGGCTGGAAATGCATCCTACTAATAAAGTAATAGGCAATTTTAATTTGTTTAATACATAAAGAGTTTGCTATTGAAAAGTAATCCAAAGCCCTCAAACATGTGTGTCGCAAACTGTTTATAATCTCTATGTGCAGAACGTCAACTACATCAACAAGGCTAACGATATAATAATAAAATAACAGCAATAATGTTACAAGATTAACAACACTAACAATAATAAAATAGTATGAACAGAAATAACAATAGGGGGCAAGGTGGCTTAGTGGTTAGCATGTTCGCCTCACAACTCCAGGGTCGGGGTTCGATTCCCGCCTCTGCCGTGTGTGTGTGGAGTTTGCATGTTCTCCCCGTGCCTCGGGGGTTTCCTCCGGGTACTCCGGTTTCCTCCCCCGGTCCAAAGACATGCATGTTAGGTTGATTGGCATCTCTGGAAAATTGTCCGTAGTGTGTGAGTGTGTGAGTGAATGAGAGTGTGTATGTGCCCTGCGATGGGTTGGCACTCTGTCCAGGGTGTATCCTGCCTTGATGCCTGATGACGCCTGAGATAGGCACAGGCTCCCCGTGACCCGAGAAGTTCGGATTAGCGGTAGAAAATGACTGAGTGAGTGAGAAATAACAATAATGCTACAAGCTCAAGACCACGAACAACAGCTACAATAACAAGACCACTAGCAACCCGCACAGCAACAATAACAAGACCACCAGCAATAAATAACAACAAGACTTGTGAATTGAGATGGAATTGAGAATTGTGATGGATATCGGAGTCCTCCAGATGGAGGAGAATCTGTCATATTATATATATAAAAGATATGATCTATCAGTGTCTCCCCAAAACCATAGCTTTGTGAGCATTAGCTGTTAGATGTACAGGTGTACAACATGTATTAAAGGTGTTTATTAAAGGTTCATTCACTAAATTACTGAAAGAAGAGTTCCATACAGCTGGAGAGCCAGGGTCACGTCCCTAAATCCTTCAAGTTGGCAGTTATTAAAAAACCTAATTTAGATCCCAACGTTTATGTATAAATTTGTAGAAAAGGTTGTGATTGTGCAACTGCGCTCCTTCTTACAGGAGAATAATATCTTTTGAAGAGTTTTAATCAGGCCTAAAAGTCAAACAACTGGTTAGCTTCGGACCTAGACTTGCATCTTACTTTTAGTTTTGCTTGATTTCAGTGCTGCAATCGACACTATAGATCACGTCATTCTCCTAGATCGCTTCCAAAATTACAGAGTTATTTAGGGACAGGCATTAAGTTGGTTTAAATCCTACCTTTTGATTGTTACCATTTTGTAGATTTAAATGGAGAATACACCAGTTTAAAGCCAACAAAATATGGAGTCCCTCAAGGGTCAGTTTTAGGACCGCTGTTTTTTCCAGTATATATGCTTTTCTTGGGAAACACCATTAGAAAGCATGGGATTAGTTTTCTGTGGTTATGCTGACAATAACCAGTTATAAATCTCATCAAAACCAGATGAAATATCTAAATTGGCTTTGCGTTGAAGATATAATTGATTAGAGGACCGGTCATTTTTTATTGTTAAATAAAAACCAATACATACAAGCTCTCAAGGTTCAACTACTATTCAAGGAAAGATCTTGTTAAAGGTGTTGTATTAGACAGCAACTTGTCTTTTGAAAATCATATCTCCCATATTACAAAAACTGCCCCAAAATAACCCCAATTTTATCATCTTTACACTGGATACCTGTTAAGGTTAGAATTGATTATAAAACTGCTGCTATTTACGTACAAGGCTCTAAAAGGTTTCTTTCTCATGTATCTAACCAGTCTTCTAACACGCTACAATCTTTCATACTCAATGAGATCACAAAACTCAGAACTTCTGCCGGTTCCCAGAATATCAAAGTCTAGTGTTTATAACCGTTTATAATCACACCCTTCAGTGTCACCCACATGAGGATGAGTTTCCCTTTTGAGTCTTTGTCCTCTTCCATCTAAGCGAGATTTGGACCTCAGGCTTGTTCATTGGGAATAAATACAAATGTATGTAAATATAAGTATAATATTAATCTTGAAACTTTGTATAAATCTTTGTATAATTTGAGACGATGTCCATTGTCAAAAGCGCTATACAAATAAATTGGAGTTAAACTGAATTGTTGGTCTAATCCACTGAACTCAATTCAATGTGTGTATTCTCAGGTCATGTCTGCAGCTCATTACAGATTGCCCTCCTTCAATCCAAGAAGAATTGGATCTCATCAGCGCCCTCTCTAGACTGGAGGACTTCGGGGTTAAAGTTCTCCCTTTACAAGGTAATGCTAGCTTTTATTTTTGTTTTTTTTTTGTCAGTGAGGGTCAAACTGTCCCTGTTTCATCTGGGTTACTTGAAGGTGCAGTGAAGTATAGGAAGAGGAGGAGGTAAAAGAAATTCAGTACTGATAGAAATAAATTCAGAAGCTGAGGGTTTTCTTCTTTCTGGAACTTTCATTCGAGTGGAAGCAAAGAAAACGATCACGATCGCTCCTAACTTTCCAGGAAACCAGTCATTAAGCAGCAGCTGTCACATCGCTGAACGAGAGTCATTTGTGTGTCTGTATTGATGATGTCATCTTTGTTGGAATAAATGGCCTTATGGTCAGTACTCACTGTTTTTCCTTCTTTCTTTAGTGGTTTTCTTTTCCCCTGACATGTAGAAGAGGAATCGGTGATTCTCTTGAATTTTATGAGAAAAGTGCAGAAATTACAGCAATAATGTGTTCCTGCATAAATGCTCTGAGATTCACTGAAATCCATCATCTTTGACGTTACTGATGTGTATTAATCTGTTCTCAGGAGATTCTCTCTCTCTCTCTCTCTCTCTCGCTTTCTCTTTTTCTCTATTCTCTTTCTTTCTTTTGCCTGATTGATTACGCACCATTGAAACATTAAAGAGACAAAGAGACCACTCTGTGAGTTTAGAAAAAATGTCTTTTTTTTTTTATCTGGACTGAAGGCGTTTTTTTTTTTGCCACTTTGAAATAAAGCTTTCTAACGGTTACATTTTCTCTTTTTTAATTATTATTATTATGAAGTAAAATGTGGAGCTGTCAGAGATATAAAAAGAGGCAGCACTAAAAGGAACCAGATGACGATTTTTTTAGAAAATGTAAAGACAGCAAAGCAAGAGACTCGTTTTCTTCTTCTCTTTATCACCACACACACACACACACACACACACACACACACACACACACACACACACACACAAATAAATCTTTGATCTCTTTTCTGTCCATTTGGAGAGATCGAGTTTGCGAGAGCACGGCACGAAGAATGAAAGCCGAAATCAAAGTTTGCAGTCTTCTAAATTACCCACAATGCTGTTGGAGTACTTGATTTAACCATGAGAGCATCAGTGTTTAAGTCCTGTATTCTGTCCATCTGTCTTACCTTCTCTTCTTACCGATCACTTTCTTACACTTCCGCTGTCAATTACATTTAAAATAACAATATCAACAACAACAAAAAAAAAACCCCACAGAACTGAAGGAAAAACGTCTTCGGAAAGAGTTATCTCAGGACGGAAGTCTCCTCCGAAAGTATTGGAACAACAAAGCCTTTTTATTTATTTTTTGTGGGAACATTTAGGTTTCAAATTTTACCAAGCTTAAAAAAAACACCCATGACTGTAGGGCAATAGATCAGGACTTCGGCTGCCATTTAGACGCGTTAGAACGATGCACGTTTTATTTGAACCCACCCATTTTTCAAGTGATCAAAAATATTGGAACATGTTCGATCAATACATGAATTAATATCCGCTCTTGGGTCAAGTCCTGGATTTCATGTGTGAAGTTTAAATTTGTTGGTAAAAAGGGAAAAAAAAACTCGACCAGAGAGTTGTCTACAGGAGAAAAGTGAATTATTCTGAAGCGGGTTAAAAGAAACAAAACCAAGGAGTCGTTGCACAAACATTGGGTTTATCCGATACAACAGTATTCTTAAAAAGATAGAAATTACCAGTGTATTAACAAACAGAGATCATAGTGTTTCTGTTAATCAGTATGTTTTGAGGCTTGTGACCCAATCAGTGTGGCTTGGAGGAAATATTATGCACCGTTTAGAGTAGAGAAATGTGTCGAATTTGAGTTTTTAAACTGTCTATTAAATGAAGTATTAGGAGACATTTCGGTAAGTTTGGGGGATTACTGATCGTCGAATAAACTGATCATCCTAAAATGTGATTGATGGATGCCATTAAATCTTTTATCTTGTTAACTCTTCCCTTTCTCTCTTTCGCTCTGTGCAGTGCGGTTGCGTGATGATCGTCTCTCTTTAATAAAAGAGTGCATCGCTCAGTGTCCTACAGCCTATAAACAGTCCACTCTGCTGCTGGAGCTGGCCAGGTTACTTCGTGTTGCAGGTAACGTTCTCACACCTTTCAGAACATACATCCGTTTATCCTTCACGTTTATCACTCTAACTTCTACGAACACGTGATTTCAAAGGCGTGAACTTAGCCGCTCGCGCTTCCCACGTAATTCCATTTCTGTGATCGTGTAGCTGTCATACAGAGATACGTTTCCACGACGTCGTCACAAAGTCCTCCGACAGCATCGGTACGCTTGTCAGGTACACGCAGCACAATCTGATTCAGCTGCTGCAATTCTCCTGACGCAGCTTTGCAGCTCCACAGAATAAGGCTGAACGGACCGACGGCTCATTTCTAGTCCGTAATATAATAAATAAAAATGTGCAGCTAAACAGAAAGGACAATAAAGCGGAGATGAAGTACAGTACACGCTTCATCACCAGAGAGATCAGAGCTGTTGTCTTGTTTATTAAAATAGGAAATCTGCTCCCAATACAGGAACAGGAATAACACAACGGCAGATGTAGCAGTCATCGTTATAACAGCTCTTACTTGTGTGAAGGCCTGGGGAAAGCCTACATGTGAACTTTACCAGGATGTGCTGGTCAGAAGTAAAAGTGGTCTGAGAAATAGTCTTCTAGACCACAGGAGCTGTGAAGCTGGTCTGTGTAAACAAAGGTGTCATAAAATGGTCATACACACACTTCACCAGTCATACAGATACATTTATGCAAAATCATTTAGAATTTGAGTTAAGTTGTGGTTTTGTTAAAACGGTTAATGTTTTATAATAAAAAACAAATGTTTTTGTCAGGTGTGTTGCTTTGGTTTAGTATTAATTTATCTTATTTAAATGCAAGCATGTTTAAATCTGTTACTCTGGACATTAGCCTGAACTAATAATTAGTCTGATCATTTGTATACAATCAAAATTTTCACAAGCTCTCAAGAAAAAATCCGCGGGAGTGGACACAAACATTGCAGACCTGGGGACACCTCGATTACGCAAAAACAGACCTGTGGACACCCCGATTACGCAAAAACAGACCTGGGGACACCCCGATTACGCAAAAACAGACCTGGGGACACCCCGATTACGCAAAAACAGACCTGGGGACACCCCGATTACGCAAAAACAGACCTGGGGACACCCCGATTACGCAAAAACAGACCTGAGGACACCCCGATTACGCAAAAACAGACCTGAGGACACCCCGATTACGCAAAAACAGACCTGAGGACACCCCGATTACGCAAAAACAGACCTGAGGACACCCCGATTACGCAAAAACAGACCTGGGGACACCCCGATTACGCAAAAACAGACCTGGGGACACCCCGATTACGCAAAAACAGACCTGGGGACACCCCGATTACGCAAAAACAGACCTGGGGACACCCCGATTACGCAAAAACAGACCTGGGGACACCCCGATTACGCAAAAACAGACCTGGGGACACCCCGATTACGCAAAAACAGACCTGACGACACCCCGATTACGCAAAAACAGACCTGACGACACCCCGATTACGCAAAAACAGACCTGACGACACCCCGATTACGCAAAAACAGACCTGACGACACCCCGATTACGCAAAAACAGACCTGAGGACACCCCGATTACGCAAAAACAGA
>NC_062526.1:21429351-21439351 GCF_022655615.1 Tachysurus fulvidraco | reverse complement strand
GAACTTAAGAAACGGTCGAACAGGCATTGACGTTACATTCTGTACTACTTCCATAAGATCGGCTGATTGGAAAAGCGGTGTTCCTAATAAAGAGGACGCCGCTCGTATACGCACTTTGCGGAACTGGGTGGAGCATCGGGTTACGTTAAATTATTAGAGGCTGATAATATAATAATAGAGATGAAGACGTGACAGACGTGTAATTTGCTCTGTCTGTCTCTATCTATCTATTTGTATATCTGTCTAATTGCCTATCTATCTATCTATCTATCTATCTATTTGTATATCTATCTGTCTGTCTGTGTTTTTCTGTCTGTCTGTTTTTCTATCTATCTCTATCTATCTGTCTGTCTGTCTGTCTGTCTGTCTGTGTTTTTCTGTCTGTCTGTCTGTCTGTCTGTCTGTTTGTCTGTCTGTCTGTGTTTTTCTGTCTGTCTGTTTTTCTATCTATCTATCTATCTATCTATCTATCTATCTATCTATCTATCTATCTATCTATCTATCTATCTATCTATCTATCTGTCTGTCTGTCTGTCTGTCTGTCTGTCTGTCTGTCTGTCTGTCTGTTTTTCTATCTATCTATCTATCTATCTATCTATCTATCTATCTATCTATCTATCTATCTATCTATCTATCTATCTATCTATCTATCTATCTGTCTGTCTGTCTGTCTGTCTGTCTGTCTGTTTATCTCCAGCTTCCTGGACTATTGCATTGAGTCCTAATTCGTATAGACTCTACACATGCTCAGTAAACATTTATCACTCACCTGCTTGTATCATCTGCATCTCTTCAGCTTCTTTTTAAATTTGAACTGAAGTGCAGAAGCGAGTCGTTTTCCAGCCGAACGCTCAGACACGACTCGTGACCTACAGGAAGGAAGAGAAATAACACTGAATCATTTATCCCGAACGATACGAAACGGCGGAACATCAAGTAATAGCAAAGCAGCATCTCGTGAAGCAACTGTGAAGGATGTAACTTTGTGAGGAAAAAAAAACTGAAAGGTGTATTTTGTGTGTTTGTTCTATTTTAATTCATTTTATTTTATTTATTTTCAGATTCTTTACCAGGCAGTGAACTACAAGATGGATTCCACTCGGACCCCGGCTTCGGGGAACGATCCAGATCAGGTATCCGTGTGCGAATGGCATGTAAATCTCCAGTCATAAAACTCCTCCCGCATTTTTCATCCGCTGTAAACGTGACGGTCTTCAGCCCGAGCCGCTCGATTCACAGCTCACCGTTAAACAAATAGCCACGAGAGTGTTTAAAGATTCATGCACTCACTGACGTGTGCGTTTTATTTATATGTTTGTTTGTTTTTTACACGGGTCTGAACCCCTCAAGCCGTGCGCTTATGACCTGTCGTTGGGTTACATCAGGGTTCTGAGGAGGAGTGTGAAAATATACAGCCTTCAGATGTAAAAACATCCTCTCGTCACTGAAATAAAGAAATAAGTAAAAACATCACCGTTGTGTCGTAGATTCGTTGTCCTTGAGTTCGGATCTTGCATTAAATTTACAGACAAGGAATGAAATGATGGGGAATTTATTTTGACTGTAGGGTATAAAAGATTATGTACACACAAAAAAAATATATAACAAACATTTACTAAAATTTATAGGCTTTCTTTATTCCCCACAATAAACACACATGACGACGTAACTGGAAGCCCCGCCCTCTTTGTGTCCATCAGTTTAGCGACCATTAGGGTGGTGTGCTCATCTTTTGCTCGAATTTCCAGCCTGAAAACAAAACAAAACAAACAAATAAAAATGCCACTTTTACATCCGAATCGAAAAGTAGACGAAGTAAAAGTTCGTTTTTTGATCGATTTCGACGTGCTATAGAAATGATAGAAACAGGATTTGACCAATCAGAATCGAGACTGTGCGACTTTTTTTTTTTCCTTCAGAGTTCTTCAGAATTGAGACTTTTTTCTTTAGAGTTCATCCACGTCTCTATTTTTCCTGCCTCATAACCTTTACAAAAAAAAATAGGCCAACTTATTGAGAAATGGCATGGCAGTAACCTGTTAACCTGAAAAGCCCCGATTTAGTAAGCACATGCACTGGAACATTAATCAGCCTCCTCATTATCATTCGTTCCTGCTGTAGGTTCGGGGGAAATAGCCGAACTTTTGGGTGATCATTCGTAGAGCCGCTGCTCTTTAGTAAAACACAGAGTCCTTTTTGTCGGATGAAGACATCCAAAATATGACCTCCATCCTTATTGAATCGGTTTGTTCCGGATTAGATTCTTTTGGGAATACGTGACGTTCATATAGCCATCCTAAGGATTCAGAAATTAGCCTCGTCTCCAAGGAATGATCATTTTCTCTGCACAGTGTCTAGCGTTATCTTTTTCTCGCACAGCGTTTTCTCTTTGGTTGTCCTTTACACTGGACTATAAAGTGTGAGATCTGATTTCAGCAGGGTGGAGGTGGAGGTACAGGGGTCTCTCAGCCCTCAGCGCTTCTCCAGAGAACAACCGCCCGCACCATTGAGGTTCTGACCAGCACCACGGTAAACACCAAAGCTGTGCTGAACACCATCAGCGACTCCCAGTGGTGGAAAGATTCGGTCAGCTACCTCCGCCCACTGCACGTAAGAACACAACTCCGCCCACTTCCTGTCAGATTAAAGCCTGCTACAAACTTCTGCTAAATTGGGTTTTGGTGTCTCTTGTCAGGGGCAGGAATCGGATTCGGACCGCACCGGATCGGCCAATCAGAACGCAGAGCTGGAGAAACAAGGCTGCAGCACGTTCTACGAGGAGCTCTTTGAAGATCCCTACGTCAATCCCGTTAGTTTTTTCCTCCATTCTGTCTTCCTGTCACTTTCTAGTAGTAAAAATCTATGCACTCAAAGAACTCGTCAAAAAATAAGATAACAAACTTTAACCACAATATATACAGAAAAACTATTCTTTTTTTTTGTTTACACCCCAACAAACACATTTAATAACACCCTCGGAAGCCCCGCCCGCTTCGTGTCTATCGTCTTGGCAGTTTTTTCCCCAGTGTGATGATTATCTTTACTCGAATTTCCTGCTTGAAAAAGATTAAAAGAAAAAAACACCACCGCTTTTAGCTTCAAAGCGAGAACCTTGTTTTACACGCTATCAGTCTTTTAAAATGTATTCGCGTTTTAGATGGACGACGTGTACTCTTCATACGACTACGTCCCTCAGGAAGACTTCGCAGAAGTTTTGCTCCGCACCGGAAAATTAGCCGAGACCAGGAGTGAAGGCCATCAGCATCTTCCAGCGACTGAAGGTAACCGACGTCCGACGAGACGGATTTTTAAGTACGGTCCATATAAACTCAGTGTACTGTAGATGAAGGAGAGCCTTTTATCTTTTCTTTTGGCATCCATTTGGACCCTCATCCCTTTTTTTTTTTTCTTCTCATCACCACTTTCTCCACTCCCGAATCTCGCGGTCGATAATCTGGGAGTTTTGATACTTACCCTCTAATCTCTTAGGCCAGGGGTGTCAAAAACTCAAAGTCACAGTTGGACAAAATATAAAACTGAGATAAAGTCACGGGCCAAACTGAATATTTATTGAAAAATGAACTGCAACTGATCTGTAATGTTCAACCTTTTTCATATGGAAACAAACTTTAGTTTTGCTTAAACACAGGATTTGCAACAACCAGAGCTTGATATTACAAACACATAAGAAATTTAATTCGAAATAAGAGACACATCAATGGTGTTCATTTCGCAAAATTTGACCATAGACTTTTTGACAAACTCTCCCTCATTAAAGGGCAGATTTTGCAATCTCTGCCACCACAATAAAGCTTTACAGCAGCTTCACTTTTTGATTTTGCTTTCATGAACATACTGTAGTCTGCCGGGAAACCAGACTATTTTTTTCATCTCTTCTGCCTTCTGGAGCTTCTGCTTTACGTCCAGGTCCTTATACTTCTCATACTGTTTCGTTTCATAGTGTCTTCTTATGTTATATACTTTCGTTACAGACACGTTAGCTCCGTTAGCACACAAGGTCTGTCCTTTATATTCGTGAACAGATAATCTGCCTTCCACCTGTCTTGAAAGCTCCTATTGTCAATTTTTCCTTTGGCCATTTTAGTGGAGGGTGGAATTAACTCGCCCGATGTGACTGTAACGTGGTTGTTAACGACTGTCAACAAAGAATGATGGGTGCTTGCTGTTCATGACTACGCGTCAATACAGTGGCAAGGCATTCTGGGATTTGTAGTATTAGCGGAGCATGCGGCTAGCCAGCTGTAATACACATTTGATATGATCCCGCGGGCCAAATATAATTACATAATAATATAATTTGGCCCGCGGGCCAGAGTTTGACATCCCTGTCTTAGATCTTCTCAAAGTGGTGACGCAGCCCGAAGACGGTCGCTAAGTTCAGGTCGACGTCTACGGCGTCGGCGGGTTCGAAGTACGTAGGATGTCGTTAGAATGAATACAGCAGTGAAACTCTTTTGCACAACAGATTGATCTTTTACACATTTTACAGCATCACAACCTGGAAATAAAATGGGATTCATTGGGATTTTTCTTTACCATTTAAATTGTCCAATTTTTTAATAAGCTAAAGGTTTTATTTTTGATTGCTTTTTTTGCAGCCAGATGCTGAGTTTTTTTTGTCCATCGTTCTCTGTCATGTTGGACGGAGAGTGTCGTCGATCAGCAGTCTGATCTTTGATCGGTCCATTCGAACACGTTCAGCTTCTCAGCGTTGAATCAATCCAGTGTAGTTTTGGTCGTATGCTTGGTGTCATTCGTGAGCGGCCTTGTATTCGTCCCTGCTGATTGACGTCATCTCTGCTGCGACATGCTGCCACCACCATGCTTCACTTCATTATTATGTTGTCACGGTGATGAGTTTTCACCAAGGCCATAAAGCTGAACTTTGGTCTCACGAGACTGGAGAACAGTTGTCCATATGTCTCCAGAAAGAATTGAATATTCTTTGTAGTTGCCCATAAAGGCTAGACGTGTAGATTGTCTAAGCTACGGTTGTCCTGAGCTCTGGATCTCTGCACTTCTTTCAGTAGGCTTTGGTTGTGGTAATAAGATTGGGTTAAATAAACGCTAGACGTTATGTGGGATACATGAGGTACAGAGCGCTACTTTTTCCAGAACGTTCTCACAGCTTTCACCCTTTGTGTTTTGTATCGTTATTTATCTATTTTTTGTCTCCCCGCGATGCTAATTTGACCGTTTTGTGAATCATTTCCCAGATGCTAATGTGATATTAGCATTCTTCTGATGTTACACGATCCTTTCTGTGATGTTCATTTGTTGCCCGTCTTCTGTGTTCCGCTTTCATTTCTACAGTTTTTATAAATTTTAATTTTATTTATTTATCTTTTTATTTATTTCTCCAGGTGCAATCTTTCCAAGCTGCTTAATTTGTCCTTGCTCTTTCTACTTCCTATTGAATTCTGGGGATGAATTATTTGTAATTAAATGATTTGGACCTAAAAAAAAAAAAAAAAGGAAGGAGAACAGAAGGAAATGGAGAAGTGTGACTTTTCAGGTTTCTCTTCAGTCTGATCAGCTCACGTAAACATGAACGGGTTCTTCCTTCCTTCCATTTATCCATCTATCCATCCACACCTTGTTTGTACATTCCTTCCTTACTTTCAGTTCTCCTTCCTTCCTTTCTGTTCTTTTTTCAATAATGCTTTTCAGCCAATAGTGAGATGAAATTTCTCTCTCTCTCTCTCTCTCTCTCTCTCTCTCTCTCTCTCTCTCTCTCTCTCACACACACACACACACACACACACACACACACACACACACACACCCCCCTCTCTCTCTCTCTCTCTCTCTCTCTCTCTCTCTCACACCCTCCCTCTCTCTCTCTCTCTCTCTCTCTCTCTCTCTCTCTCTCTCTCTCTCTCTCTCTCTCTCTCTCTCTCTCTCTCTCTCAGTTCTGCTCCAGTTGGCTAGTGATGCCTTTCCCAGGGATATGACACTGGCTCTGGCCTATTTGCTCGCTCTGCCTCAGGTGAGTTTGTTTGTTTGTTTGTTTGTCTTGGTGTTGTGTCATGTGTTCATCAGTGTGTGTGTATGTGTGTGTGTGTGTGTGTGTGTGTGTGTGTGTGTGTGTGTGTGTGTGTGTGTGTGTGTGTGTGTGTGAGTAATAACTTAATAACAGAATAACTTCTTAAATAATTATCATCATCTTGTAACAAAAGTCTAATTGTTGTCATATTAACTAGTAGTTTTTATTGACTTAACATGTGTTAAAACATCAGACATAAAACAACAATTACTAGATGCTTTTAGGGGTGCCAATATTTCTATTTTGTTGTTATTAGTATTAGTAGTATTGGTTGTATTATTGTTTATTAACTGTTTATAACCATATGTGTGTGTGTGTGTGTGTGTGTGTGTGTGTGTGTATGTGTTCGTACTTTTCCTCTCTCTGTTGGAAGCATGTTTAAAGTGTGAGCTTAAGTTGCTGTGAAAACCGACTGAGGCGGATTTGGAAGAGAGAAAGCAGGAGGAATGTTAAAAAGCTGTGAGTGGGGTGTGTGTGTGTGTGTGTGTGTGTGTGTGTGTGTGTGTGTGTGTGTGTGTGTGTGTGTGTGTGTGTGTGTGTGTGTGTGTGTGTGTGTGTGTGTGTGTGTGTACACGCTTGAGATGTGCAAATTAACCCAAGATTGAGGCTGTTAACTGACTTTGTTACTTTGCCAAGAACAAGAAGCATGTAGTGCCACATCACACACACACACAGAGCAGAGAATCCACACAGCAGAGAATCCTCACTCACACACATATGCATGCAGCAGAGAACCATCACACACACACACTCTCAAACAAACGCACACACGCACGCACACGGCAGAGAACCATCACACACACACACATACAAACACAGAGCAGAGAACCATCACACACACACACACACAGGATAGTTGTGTATTTACTGCTGGTTATAATAATACCACTACATTATCTGTGTGTTTCAGGTGTTGGATGCTAACTCATGTTTTGAGACCCAGCCTCCCTCAGCTCTGTCTCTCCAGCTGGCTGCATATTATTACTCTCTCCAGATCTACTCTCACCTTGTGCCCTGCTTTAAGGACGAGTGCAGCCCGTTGTACAGGGTGAGCAACCACTGCATCGCACATCCAAACCATCACCAAACGTCACCAAACTTCTTTACGCTCAGCCGAGGTGTGAAAAAATAAGTGAGGCACAGCGTGTGTGTGTGTGAGTGTGTGTGTGAGTGTGTGTGTGAGTGTGTGTGTGAGTGTGTGTGTGAGTGTGTGTGTGAGTGTGTGTGTGAGTGTGTGTGTGTGTGTGTGTGAGTGTGTGTGTGTGTGTGTGAGAGAGAGAGGGAGACTGATACTTTTTCAAGCACTTGGTTTTAATCTGTAGATAAAAACATGGTTTTATTTGTCTGTCATTTTCACAGCTCTTGTCTCAAATATCAGAAAAACCCCAAAGCTGGAAAGTGTAAAAAGAAACAAAAACAAATCACAAGGTTTTTCTAGTCGTATTTCTAGTTTCTGTGCTTTTTATTAAAAGATTACTGTTTAAAGATTCAGTGTGGAAATAAAGGTTTTTTTCAGACCACTAGTTTAATTAGCGATTGACAGCGATTTATTTATCCTTTAATTTCGTTTTAATTTTTTCACACTGTCGTCAAGCTGACAATCCGTGCGTCCGAGAGAGAGAGAGACAGAGAGAGAGAGAGAGAGAGAGAGAGAGAGACAGAGAGAGAGAGAGAGCGAGAGAGAGAGAGAGAGCGAGACGGAGAGAGAGAGACAGAGAGACAGAGGGCGAGAGAGCGAGACAGAGGGCGAGAGAGCGAGACAGAGGGTGAGACAGAGAGAGAGAGTGTATATGAGAGATAGTGTGTGTGTGTGTGAGAGAGAGAGTGTGTGTGTATATAAGAGAGATAGTGTGTGTGTGTGTGAGAGAGAGAGAGAGAGAGAGAGTGTGTATATAAGAGAGATAAAGTGAGAGAGAGAAAGAGAGAGAGAGAGAGAGAGAGTGTATATAAGAGAGATATTGTGTGTGTGTGTGTATGTGTGTGTGTGAGAGAGAGAGAGAGAGAGAGAGAGAGAGAGAGAGAGAGAGTGTAACTGGAACTGGAGGCTCCTTCCTTAAATGCTTACAGTTCTTCTCTCCCATTCTGGCAGCTAGAAGTTTTTTCCTCCAAGTAAAGAACGAACTGATCTGTAACCCTAATAGAATTCCGTAGTCCTGCCTGAGCCCATACTGAGACAGGCTCCGCTCCTGTCCTGTCCTGTCCTCCTCCTCCTCCTTTCTTTTTAATCTATTTTCAGTACATTTGCTGAAAATGTTAGCTTGTAATGCAACTAAACTCTAAAATGCTAACAGAGCAAAAAAACCTTGCTGTTCCTTCTCATTCCTTTTACATCAAAGCCTTGTGTTATGAAGGGACTTTCATAAAGCTCCGTCAGCATCCTGTATTGTATTACTGGAAGCCCTTCATGGCTCCTGCGGAAAAGAGATTTTCAGTCTTACTGGGACGCTAAGTGAAAAGGAAAAGAAGAAAATAAAGATAAAGTGGTAGAATAAAGGGCAGAAACAGACATCTCAGGCCCGTATGAAAGGGTAATGTGTGTGACATTTTAAAAGGGACAGTTTATTTTATGTGCAGTTTAGTTTTTTTCCTCCCCGACACGCCGCAGTCGGCGATGACTAACTTCCTGTTGTGCTTCTTTAGATCGGATTGTAAGCGAATTGTTTTGCCGAGACGATTTCTGAGATGTTGTGACATTGTGTGAAACGCAACACCGTGAGTCGCTCCATCACTCCGAGGTGCTTTACTTTAACGACAGGAACAGAACATCCCAGTGTTGTGTGCGTACAGCTCCACTGTGCTGAGGTTGAGAGCAAAAACACTGTGTGAGAGAGTGTGTGTGTGTGTGTGTGAGAGGGAGAGGTTTTGTGTGTGTGTGTGTGTGTGTGTGTGTGTGTGTGTGTGTGTGTGTGTGTGTGAGAGAGAGAGAGAGAGGTTTTGTGTGTGTGTGTGTGAGCGGGAGAGGTTTTGTGTGTGTGTGAGAGGGAGAGGTTTTGTGTGTGTGTGTGTGTGAGAGGGAGAGGTTTTTTTTGTGTGTGTGTGTGTGTGTGTGTGTGTGTGTGTGTGTGTGTGTGTGTGTGAGTGAGAGAGAGAGAGAGAGGTTTTTTGTGTGTGTGTGTGTGAGAGAGAGATTGTGTGTGTGAGTGCGAGTGTGAGAGTGAGAATGTGTGTATCTAAGAGAGAGAGTGTGTGTGTCTGCGTGTGTGTGTGTGTGTGTGTGTGTGTGTGTGTGTGTGTGTGTGTGTGTGTGTGTGTGTGACTGGCACTGGAGACTCCTTCCGTAAACGTTCAACAAAAATGTTTATGTTTCTCACATACAGTTTAAGTTTCTCACACACACACACACACACACACCGCATCCCATGAAGGAGCCGTTACTATAGAAACGACTACAGTTACAGTGTGTGAAGTGTTCTAGCTTGATCTCAAGTGAGCGGCTTGTGGATTAAGAACACACACCCACACCCACACACACACTTCTATACTTTACTCACGTGAAGTGTGTTTGGAGTGTGTGTGTGTGTGTGTGTGTGTGTGTGTGTGTGTGTGTGTTAAAGGCCTTGTTATGTTGTTGTGGTTTTTAATAGATATCAGGTGGGTCTTAATGAGCGCAGCCCCGTCAGACCACGTGCACACACACACACACACTCCATGATGAAATGATTTGTGGGTAATCACCTGTGTACAAGCAGCGCTGCCATATTCTCTCTCTCTCTCTCTCTGTCTCTGGTGATTAACGAGGGAAGCGGCGACGAGCTCGTTAACGAGACCCTCAGCTGTGTTGTGTGTCTCCCCTCACCAGAAGCCTTTCAGAACCTGTTAGTGTTAGCGCATGTTAGCGCAGGTGCTAACCTCCTATAGCATGAGTGACATCTCTCTTATTATTATTATTATTATTATTATTATTATTAGTATTAGTATTATTATTATTATTAT
>NC_062526.1:21394351-21421851 GCF_022655615.1 Tachysurus fulvidraco | reverse complement strand
TATATAATAATATATAATAATAATATGCAATAATATACAAAGTATAATAATAATAATAATAATAATAATAATAATAATAATCTCAATATGTAAATAGAGAATCTATCATGATATTGCACATTTATTGTATATATATATATGTATATATATATATATATATATATATATATATATCTATATATATATATATATATATATACATATATATATATATATATGTGTGTGTAAATAAAAGCTTCATCATTCTGACTTGGATTGCTCAAGATCAGTAATAAGGCAGTAAATCAGTCAGAGCTTCACCTGAAACCACAAGCATTTCCCGAGTTAGCTGTCTGATTGGATAATATGCCGTAAAATCGAACGTGGTCCTGAACATAACATTCACAAATGACTCCGAGGTCTCACTTAAAGGTCTGATAGTTATTGTACAGATTTGATTTCTATTTCCTGTAACATATAGTTCATGTCAAAGATGCTCAAACGCTGACTAATGGAAATTCGAGAGAAATCTCTCGTCTCGGGACGAACTATTGACCTTAAGGTACGAGACACTTCAAAGCAATATCGTTACCCTCGGCCTAGTCCATGTAGGAAGCCATGTCGGTCTTTAATTAATCCCCAGTTTGATGATTTTTCAGTCCTCCCTGGTGTCCGTCTCTGCCCGTATCTGCAGAGTCAGAGTTTTTTTTTTCCGTTCCGTTCCTGATGATCCGTCTTCAGATAAGCAGTTTACACAAACCCATGCCAGTTCATTCTGCTGAAGTATTTTTCAGTGCGAGCTCCAGCAGCTGACGGCTTCATCGCTTGTGTAACGCAAGCAGGAAAAGTTCTGTTTGCTCGTGTGTGTATTTCATGCTATACACAGACCCACAAAAACAGTCTTTCCTGTTTTAATCATGCAACCTCCACTTGAAAGGGGCGGTGGGGGTTGGGGGTAGAGGGGCATCCAGTCTAAATGGAGGTGTTGCTGATCCTTTTTAAAGTCTGTATTAATAGGCTCATTGCCCTTAGTATTGTTGTTCACTCTCTCTCTCTCTCTCTCTCTCTCTCTCTCTCTCTCTCTCTCTCTCTCTCTTTCTTTTATTCTCTTTGCTGCCTTTTTTCCCTCTCCCCTCTAGACCTCTTTGTTCTGTCACTCCCTACTGCTACACTTTTTTTTTAATACTCCTCTATGATGTAGCTGTATCTCTGCCTCTCTCTCTCTCTCTCTCTCTCTCTCTCTCTCTCTCTCTCTCTCTCTCTCTCTCTCTCTCTCTCTCCCTGTCTCTCTCTTGGCCGAAGGCGGTGTGCCTGCAGCGAGCGAAGTGCCATCCATTAAACATGAACAGAAACCTACAGAGGTTACAGTTCAGAGCTTTTTAGGTTCTAAATTTTCCCAAAAAAGCCTTTATTGTCAGTTGAGGCATTGAACACACGACTCAACACGACTTGCACTCAAGAAGGTGCCGTTTCCAAGTGGATAATGGGCATCGTTTTTGTTTTACACACTGCAGACATAATGTTTGTCTCTCTCTCTCTCTTACTTTCTCTCTCTCTCTCTCCTCCATCTATTTTTTTTTTCATTTACACACACACACACACACACACACACACACACACACACACACACATTTACAATGGAAGTGCACTTGGCAGCCCGTGCAGGTTGATATTGTAATTTATTGATAGCGCGACCCTATAAAACATCTCCACGCATCAGAATTGGAAAGCTGCTCTCGAAACCTGTTCATCTTTCCCCAAAGTCTTTCAATTATTAAAAAAAAAAAAAAAAAAAAAAAGACAGACTCAATATAGATTCTGACAGAAACGTACAAATAAAATATGGAAATCAATCCCCAGCCAAAATAAAACAGGACGCCCCCCGAATAGGCGAGAGATGAACGAGGAGCTGAACAGCGAGCTGAACTGAGCAGTGGAGATGAAGCTGTAAAAGATGACTGGATGGCCTACAGAGTTTAATTCAACACGCATCATTCACAAAACATTTCCTGTTCATCCCAATAGGGGAGCTTCTGGTGTTGGATAACAGTTTAATCGTATTAGTTATTACATCAGAGTGCTGTGGAATTCTCATTCCTGTTTGGACAGAAGGTGTTGATTAATTTTTCTACAACAGCAGCTTTCACACCAGTGCAGCTGCACATCACAGGTTTATATTAATGCTCTCAGAGGGAGGGAGGGAGAGAGGGAGGGAGGGAGGGAGGGAGAGAGAGAGAGAGAGAGAGAGAGAGAGAGAGAGACTGACTCAAAACAAAGAGCAACAGCAGAATATTTCAGTCACTATGAGACACAGAGGCAGACTGACAAAGACCGTCACTGACAGGCCCAGACAGAAAAATGCACACTTACAGACACAGAGATAAATGGAGTCTAGAGAGAGACTGACAGACTGCTAGAGAGAGAGAGAGACTGACAGACTGCTAGAGAGAGAGACTGACAGTCTGCTAGAGAGAGAGAGAGACTGACAGACTGCTAGAGAGAGAGAGAGACTGACAGTCTGCTAGAGAGAGAGAGACTGACAGTCTGCTAGAGAGAGAGAGACTGACAGTCTGCTAGAGAGAGAGAGACTGACAGACTGCTAGAGAGAGTGAGACTGACCGTCTGCTAGAGAGAGAGAGAGACTGACAGACTGCTAGAGAGAGAGAGAGACTGACAGTCTGCTAGCGAGAGAGCGAGACTGCCCGTCTGCTAGAGAGAGAGAGAGAGACTGACAGTCTGCTAGAGAGAGAGAGAGACTGACAGTCTGCTAGAGAGAGAGAGAGACTGACAGACTGCTAGAGAGAGAGAGAGACTGACAGACTGCTAGAGAGAGAGAGACTGACAGTCTGCTAGAGAGAGAGAGAGACTGACAGACTGCTAGAGAGAGTGAGACTGACAGACTGCTAGAGAGAGTGAGACTGACAGTCTGCTAGAGAGAGAGAGAGACTGACAGACTGCTAGAGAGAGAGAGAGACTGACAGACTGCTAGAGAGAGAGAGACTGACAGTCTGCTAGAGAGAGAGAGACTGACAGACTGCTAGAGAGAGTGAGACTGACAGACTGCTAGAGAGAGTGAGACTGACAGTCTGCTAGAGAGAGAGAGACTGACAGTCTGCTAGAGAGAGTGAGACTGACAGTCTGCTAGAGAGAGAGAGAGACTGACAGTCTGCTAGAGAGAGAGAGAGAGAGACTGACAGTCTGCTAGAGAGAGAGAGAGACTGACAGTCTGCTAGAGAGAGAGAGAGACTGACAGTCTGCTAGAGAGAGAGAGAGAGACTGACAGACTGCTAGAGAGAGAGTGAGAGACTGACAGTCTGCTAGAGAGAGAGAGAGAGACTGACAGTCTGCTAGAGAGAGAGAGACTGACAGACTGCTAGAGAGAGAGAGAGAGACTGACAGACTGCTAGAGAGAGAGAGACTGACAGACTGCTAGAGAGAGAGAGAGAGACTGACAGACTGCTAGAGAGAGAGAGACTGACAGACTGCTAGAGAGAGAGAGAGACTGACAGTCTGCTAGAGAGAGAGAGAGAGACTGACAGACTGCTAGAGAGAGAGAGAGACTGACAGACTGCTAGAGAGAGAGTGAGAGACTGACAGACTGCTAGAGAGAGAGAGAGACTGACAGACTGCTAGAGAGAGAGAGACTGACAGACTGCTAGAGAGAGAGAGACTGACAGACTGCTAGAGAGAGAGAGACTGACAGACTGCTAGAGAGAGAGAGACTGACAGACTGCTAGAGAGAGAGAGAGACTGACAGACTGCTAGAGAGAGAGAGAGACTGACAGACTGCTAGAGAGAGAGAGACTGACAGACTGCTAGAGAGAGAGAGACTGACAGACTGCTAGAGAGAGAGAGACTGACAGACTGCTAGAGAGAGAGAGAGACTGACAGACTGCTAGAGAGAGAGAGAGACTGACAGACTGCTAGAGAGAGAGAGAGACTGACAGACTGCTAGAGAGAGAGAGAGACTGACAGACTGCTAGAGAGAGAGAGACTGACAGACTCCTAGAGAGAGAGACTGACAGACTCCTAGAGAGAGAGACTGACAGACTCCTAGAGAGAGAGAGAGACTGACAGACTGCTAGAGAGAGAGAGAGAGAGACTGACAGACTGCTAGAGAGAGAGTGAGAGACTGACAGACTGCTAGAGAGAGAGAGAGACTGACAGTCTGCTAGAGAGAGAGAGAGACTGACAGACTGCTAGAGAGAGAGAGACTGACAGACTGCTAGAGAGAGAGAGAGAGACTGACAGACTGCTAGAGAGAGAGAGAGACTGACAGACTGCTAGAGAGAGAGAGAGAGACTGACAGACTGCTAGAGAGAGAGAGAGACTGACAGACTGCTAGAGAGAGAGAAGGGAGAGAGGACTGACAGACTGCTAGAGAGAGAGAGACTGACAGACTGCTAGAGAGAGAGAGACTGACAGACTGCTAGAGAGAGAGAGACTGACAGACTGCTAGAGAGAGAGAGAGACAGACAGACTGCTAGAGAGAGAGAGACTGACAGACTGCTAGAGAGAGAGAGAGACTGACAGACTGCTAGAGAGAGAGAGAGACTGACAGACTGCTAGAGAGAGAGAGAGACTGACAGACTGCTAGAGAGAGAGAGAGAGACTGACAGACTGCTAGAGAGAGAGAGAGACTGACAGACTGCTAGAGAGAGAGAGAGACTGACAGACTGCTAGAGAGAGAGAGACTGACAGACTGCTAGAGAGAGAGAGACTGACAGACTGCTAGAGAGAGAGAGACTGACAGTCTGCTAGAGAGAGAGAGAGAGACTGACAGACTGCTAGAGAGAGAGAGAGACTGACAGACTGCTAGAGAGAGAGAGAGACTGACAGACTGCTAGAGAGAGAGAGAGACTGACAGACTGCTAGAGAGAGAGACTGACAGACTGCTAGAGAGAGAGACTGACAGACTGCTAGAGAGAGAGAGAGACTGACAGACTGCTAGAGAGAGAGAGAGACTGACAGACTGCTAGAGAGAGAGACTGACAGACTGCTAGAGAGAGAGAGACTGACAGACTGCTAGAGAGAGAGAGAGAGACTGACAGACTGCTAGAGAGAGAGAGAGACTGACAGTCTGCTAGAGAGAGAGAGAGAGAGACTGACAGACTGCTAGAGAGAGAGAGAGAGACTGACAGACTGCTAGAGAGAGAGTGAGAGACTGACAGACTGCTAGAGAGAGAGAGACTGACAGACTGCTAGAGAGAGAGAGACTGACAGACTGCTAGAGAGAGAGAGAGACTGACAGACTGCTAGAGAGAGAGACTGGCAGTCTGCTAGACACAGACAGACATTCAGAGACTGCTGGAAAGTATCCCATCAGACCCCTAAAGTTCTCATATCTCTCTTTCTTTCCTCTCAGCCTCTCCACAAAGGAGATTGAGAGCCGTAGCGAGTCGTTGGGTCTTTTCCAGACCCTGAAGGCCGAACCCCAGGCGTTCTACACACACATGAGCAAGTACGTGTACCCAGGCATCGCAGGCGTGGACCTGCAGCGTCTGCTCTACTACTACACTCTCCTGGAGAGCTGCTCGTGCTCCGACTACCTTCCTTCATCCACCATGACTCCGGACACACACGTCAAACTGCTGAAGAAGCTGAAGGCTGTGGCCAACGGTGAGTCTGAACAACACTGAGCTCCCAAGCTTCTACTGTGTAATTTCACTCTGCATAATCGAATTTATCAGTAATGATCAAGAGCAGCCATGAAATTGAAAGCTAAACATTGTGCTTCTTTAAATTCTCCTCGAGAGTTTGGCTTCTCGGTTGCCAGATAATCAGTGATGAAAAGAGTCCAAAAAACAAGTCCAAAGCTTTTTAAGGTCAAAGGATGTTACTCAAGCGAGAGTTAATAAGTCATCCAGTGAAAAGAATTTATTTTGGGGAATTACTTGAGAAATGATGTCTTCAGTTAGTATAATGTTTTAGTTGTTCCCCCCCCCCCCCCCCGCCCAAAAAAGTTCATTTATCCACAATTCTAGCTACAAAATAACAAAGGCAAAGTTTACACAGTATCTTAAAGGTTGCAGCAGCACTTATATATATATATATATAATACACTTTAAAATACCTTTCTGCTAAGTTGAAATATCTTCATTTTCCTCATGTCAGTGTTAAACGCAACGTTTCCCAGTAGAAGCGTATTTGTGCTTCGTCTGCTCCCATAACACCTCAAACTCTTTTTATTCTTTTCAAATGCAAATGAAGAAAACCCACACGGTTATAACTCCGTCATACCCGGCTAACGTAAAACAAAAACAATAAGTTCTAGTCGAACCTCGCTTCTGGGAGGCGACGGCAACCTTTCGCGAAACTTTTCCGTCTTAAATTTACATCTCCGAGCGTTTGCTAATCTACAGCTAGACGCAACAGTTCGTTTATTTCGATTGTAAAGCAACACGATCGCTGCTAACGACCGCGAGTGTAGAAAGAACAATATGCTGCAACACCTTTTGTAAAACCTGCGCGTTCAGTACCTGCTTACACAAACACGTAAACCAACGCCGTGACTCATAATTACAGCCTTCTCTTTGCCAACACTGATTTTCCGAAAGATTAAAAACAACAATAAAAGAAGTATAATTGCTCTGCAAACTCGTGTTTGATGTTCTTTTCCGGCGCTTGAAGAAGGGAAAATTAAAAAGGGAAACAGCGGAAATTGAAAGAGGGCGTACAGATAAGAACTAAATGATCTAATTAGTCTCATTCTCTCGCTCTCGACGGAGGCAGAGCTCTCGTGTGTTAATTGCACCCTGAATATTTCAGGAAGAACGCAAACTCGAGAAGTGGAACTTGTTCAGAACGGCACCAGGGTCACTTTTCTGGCACGTGGAACGGAGCTCTGTAATAAAAGGGAACGGTATGTTATTTTTCCGTCGCACGGATACTAAACGCTGCAACGTTGCCTCCTTATAAGGTACATTTCATTCAAACCGTCCAACCGATTTCAGTAGAAAAGTCACGGACAGTCTGTAGTTTGTTCTACTTTTCACCGCCGCACTCTATCGGAATAGTCGCACGTGATTAGTAGCCGCTTCTACTAATACTTTAGCCACTTTTGGTGTTCAAATGTAGTTGAATTCTCCTGATTTAACATTTCGCAATCATCGATTTAAAAAAAATGTAAAAGAAGATGAATATGTAAGGTACGAATATCATCATCGTGTAGACAGGAACCGCTTGCTAGCGGCGGTAATTGTTGAAATTCAGCTAGATATTGCACTGTAAATTTCGCAATTTTAGATTAGATTATATGCAACTTAAATCGCATTGTGCAAAGCTAATTCAATTTCAATTCAATTTACTTCTCTAGCGCTTTCAACAACTGACATCGTCTCACAGCAGCTTTACAGGAGAATAGAAACAGAATGAAAATTGTCAAGTTTAAAATGAAGTTCATCTTTATGTCTAACATCTATCACTAACGATCAAGCCTGAGGTGACGATGGTGAGGAAAAACTCCCTGAGATGATATGAGGAACCAGACACAGAAGTGAACCTCATCTTCATTTGGGTGACACTGGACAGGAAATAATATCAATGTCAATGTAAATAATGTCCTTTCTACAACAGTGTGTAGTCGAGTGGAATTGTGTAACCAAGAGCTCCTGAGGAACTAACAGGATGGAGCATTTTTGGCTGCAACAATCCAACCAAAAAATTTTATTGAAATGGGAATCATGGACAATAATAATAATAATAATAATAATAATAATAATAATAATAATAATAATAAGTAAATAAATAAATAAATTGGGGGGGGACACTTGACTTTTATATATGTTGAAGCTCTTCGTATTTTTGAATCGTCTGGTGTTGTACTAAATCCATTTACTATCAATCAACTATGAATATTTTTATTTCCTCACAAATGAATATCAACTACTAGTGGTGTTATTTAGCTTTTATTAACCGTCACACTTTCTAACATGCTACCAGTATCTGATTATGGCAGTGGCTACATCTCAGAAGGCATTTATCTGTTCTCCTGGTGATGGTTGCCATGTTAGGAAATATTGACCATTTTCCTTAATCATACATCATACAATGTAAGCTAAATAGTGTAGAATCTCTGAAGTTGAAAATTAGCATGTGTCACAAACGGTCACGTAAATCGGTGGAATAAAAACGAGCTTTTTTTTTTTTTTTTAAGACTTTGATTCTTTAAAATGACTGCACCATTTGCACGTGTACGAGTTTCTTCTTTTATATATATATATAAAATATTAGACTTGTATTGCCGAAGATGAATGGAAGCTATTAGAGGGCAGTTAGCATTATGGAAATGAGACTTTGCTAATTGACTCTCGCTAACTTTCATTCATCATTGCGAATCAAGGTTATCGTTGCTAAGAAACGAAACAGCTCGATTTTCACCGTTGAATCCTAAATAAATACGATCCGATCGTAAAAAAAAAATATTGTTCCTACTTTCCATCTGATTTGGTCCTCACTATCGCACATTTGTTCAATAGGTTGATGAAGGGTTTGTGAGCTACAGAGGACGGAAGATAAATCAATCTGTGCTCGGATAGATATTAAGAAGACGACCGCAGTGATTTGTTTGTTCGGGCTCATGAGCCATTCTTTTGTTCTCTGTACATACGGACCCGCGTTAGATCATTTACCATGGCGTACATGTTCATGCAGCATCCATACCCCAGAGCCTGATTCTTTCGAGGGCTGTTTTTTTTTTTTCTTTTCTTTTCTTTTTTGGGAACAAACGTCCTTGACCAAGGCTCGTCACGTTCATTTAACATTCATCTGTCCTGTAAGTGAGCGGTCCTGTAGTTGCGGTGAGCTGCCTGACGACATCCTCGTGACATGCTTCTGCTTTTTCCGCACCAGAAAAGAAATTTCTAGCCATGAGACGCTTTGTTTGAATTTGAACATCCTCGTGTGATGTGCTTGGTGTCGAAGCCTAGCTCAAGCTCTGTCATACCGACAGATTTTACGTCTAGTCGTCTAGCAGCGTCATGTCTCGTAACTGTGTGTTCTGCTTAACACATGCTTTATTTATTACATGGATAATGACATGAGGCTTATTTCTTCTTATCTCTTGCTCTCGTCTAAAGTCAGTCCAAAAGTAAGCGTTCAAAGCGTGTTAAAAAATGACAAGTATGTTTTATTGCCCAGGACTGAAATAGCAATTTATTGTCACTTTATTACAGTTCAGTAGACGAGTGCTTTAATTAATACAGTACAATTCTTTTTATGGTTACATCTCAGAAAACATTGTACAATGACATTAGTTTTAAACAAACAAACCATATTTATAGTCAGGTGTTCAATTAAAAAAAAAACCCACAAAAGTAAAGCTATCAAAATAAACAGAAAAAAACTCGTATATTAGTGAAGAAAACTTTTGCGAGAAAAAAATTATTTTTGATATAATCTGATTACAAAGCAGTTGTCCACATGGCCGTGACTTATTTTTGTGTGATAACTTGTACTAGCATGCTTCAGAGGGTAACGCTGTGTAACGACAGCATGTATGACTTATGTTAGGTTATGAAGTTGACCTTGTATCTTATATCCTGTCACTACACTTCGTGTCATATCTGACAGGTCTGGACTATAAGAAGCTGACAGATGAAGAGTCAGATCCTCTTAAAGCTCTGGAGCCGGTGTTAAGCAGCCAGAACGTTCTGTCTATCTCTAAACTGGCATCTCGGTTCCCTCCGAAAGGAGGCGGTGCTCTCACACCCAGCACCGTGCACGCTACATGGCTTCCCAAGCTCTTCTGGCAAGGCGACGCACAGATCCTGAAGAAGAAGCCTGAATCGGATCAGGACTTCCTCAACGCTTACGAGACCTGTGCCAAATACCTCGACCGACTCACGCCGTCAGACATGATCCACTTCCTGGATTCCATCACCTTTTCCATGGAAGCAACCGAGCAGGTGAGCACTAACTGAGCCGGTGTTGAGGTTTCAGTTTATTTTCTTCATTTTTTTTTTTTAACTCTGCAATTATTGATCTGTCTCAGCAGGAATTTACTTAACTCCTTATTCCAGCATGCAGCTCTCTGCTGTCTTCTACTTCAAAGAAACACACACACACGCGCACACACACACACACACACACGCACACACATTGATTGATGGTGTTGCATGGCAGATGTCATTCATTCTGTGTGTGCTTGTGTGTAGCTCTCTGTTGAGGTCAGAACACAGATCACCAGACGGGCTTTGAAGTCTCTGAAGATCATCAGTGAAAAGAGCAGAAAGAAGGCTAGAGACGACGAGCACGCTTTTCATTTTAGCCACGCCCACAATCACCTGCAACAGTCTCTCAACCATCTTGAGACTTTCAGCCAGCCTTTCCCACTGTCACTCAGAAACAGCCAGGAGGTATGTCTAAAACACACACACACACACACACACACACACACACACACACACACACACACACACTCTATATCTGCTGTCCCACTAGGTAAGTCATCACATAATAACTGTCCAGACACACAAAATGTCTCTCTCTCTCTCTCTCTCTCTCTCTCTCTCTCTCTCTCTCTCTCTCTCTCTCTCTCTCTCTCTCTCTCTCTCTCTCTCTCTCTCCCCCTCTCTCTCTCTACACACACACACACACACACACACACACACACACACACACACACACACACACACACACGCTTCCATCCCTCCTGTCCCTGTCCTTAGTGTAAGGTATTTAGATTTGATCGGCAGGTATGTAGCTGCAGGGGAGAAAAGCAGGTGGCTAGATTAAGCACAAACACACACACACAAACACACACACACAAACACACACACACACACACACCTGTTTTTATGCCAATTCTCAGGCCCTGTTTTGGTGTGTGTGATTTTAAGTGAGAATGTGAGATGCCAGAAGCTTTCACATACACACTATTGTAATAAACGCAGTGTATTTAGTGTATTCATTATGAGTTTAGAATATTTGCCTAGACTGCAAGTTTAAAAAAAAAAAGTGATTTTTTTTAAAAAAAATTTGCTTTAAAAATGTTTCTGGATGGAAGAAACGGTTGATGCTAATGATCTCTGTACCTGCCGATGTTTGGACAATAAAGAAAGCTTAGATCAAGTACGTGAGGCCCTGAAAAAATGAGTAACCTTTTTTTTTACTCATTTTCACCATTAACTGCTCTTTTTCTTCTTATCCAATTCTACCTTCCTGCACCATTAGGAGCGCCTTCGAGACTACAGTAGAGCCTTTGACCTCTCCAGATCAGAGGAGGTCAAAGTTCACAACCTGGCTGTTACTATGGTGCTGGATGGACAGCCGTTGGCACAAGTAGACAAGCTGCTGGCAGTCGCCGTGGGGACGAGCAGCCTTTCAGTGCACGGCGTGGTGCAGGACTCGGTGGCGCGGATCATCTCCTCACTCAGGTGCCTGTTTCACGCCACGTTGTTCAATCTGTTGCTTGTGACCGAGCTCTTTATTATGTGTGTGTTATTCATGCGTCTCTTTTTTCTCAGGCTCCCTTTGTTTTGTGCCCTCTCGCTCTCCTATCTGACTAACACTCTGGTGTACTGTCTGTCTTTATACCAGCACTTCTCTCACTTTTCTCTCTGTTCCCTGAGCTCCTTTTTTGCATCCGTGCCATCTCTCTCTGTCTCAGGCTCTCTCTTTCATGTTGTACCCTTAATGGCCTGTCCTTCTATTAACCTGTGGCAGCGAGGACCTGCTTTAGCCTGATTGAGTTAAACACAGCTTCAACCTCTGCCTTGTCCTCACGCGATCTCCGCCGCTCTTATTTCCTTCCTCATCCTTCTTTTTCCCTCCCACGCTTTCCTCGGGTCACGGCCTCCTTCACTGGCTGCCAGCTCTGTTTAGGAGCAGCTGTAAAACACACTCTCAGCTCCGAATCCTAGTGCCATCGTGCCTCTGCTCCTCGTCTTTCATGTGCTAACTTTTTAAATAGAAAGTGCCACAGCTAGTGCCCTATTACTCAGAATAACGATCACCCAATGGTGCTCACTCTGCAACGGTAAAAGGATTAAAGGGAGATGAGAATATAGTACATAAACTGAGGTGTAAAAATAGGAGCACAGTTATGAAATAAGGCTGATGAATGATGATGATGAAACACAAACTTTAACAGCTTGTAATGTTTTCCGAATCGTTTTATAAATTATGTGCATTCTCAGTTCAGGTAAGTTTATTTTCTATAGTGCTTTTAACATTGGACAGTGTCTTCGTACGGCTTTGCAGAAATATTTGGATTCAGGATAGAATTGTTATTTATATACGTCTACCTGACGAGAGGTGACGGTGACAAAGAAAAACAACCTGAGACCATATGAAGAAGTAAAATTTGAGAGGAATCAGAATCAGTCCAATTATAAATATTTCTTTTTAACTGTGTGCTATGTGGGCAAGAATTGCAGGTCCGGACAGCAGAAGGGGTCAAAATCTCAGGTGTAGCTTGACAGAGTGAGAGAAAAACACAGATTATTATGTATGCTTATGGTCATGTAATAGTTAGAGACAATGTACTGTACATTGTGTACAATTTGCAAAACCATGGAACTCTGCTCTGACATAAAGCTCTGCCCCCTTCTGTAGCCTTCACTATTTTAGGTGCCAGCAAAAAGCCTGCACTTTTTGATTGGGAGACAAATTATCTGTTATATGGTTATATATCTAGTTCTAGTCAGGACTCAAGTCAAGCTTGTTTATACACCTACTGAAACATCTAGATAATACGGTGTTACAGTAATCAAACCCAGAGCCAGCAAAAGCATGAACAATTTTTTTTTCCTGCATTGTGTTTTTCTTAGATTTCTTATCAAGATTTCTGAGATGAAAGAAGGCTAACCTAGTGATATTATCTATGTGAGTTTCAAATGAAAGACTGGAGTCAGTAATCACACTGAGGTCTTTTACTGCGACACATAATGAAACAGAAAAAAAACCCTTCAGAGTTTCTCTGTAAGCTCTATTTAACAGTCCTTATTTTTTCAGATCAAAGATGCTGCCTGTTTATTTAGCATGATCTAATTTTATGTTAAATTGGTTACTAAAACAATCTTTGAGTATTTCTACTATATTTTCTTTAGCTGGGGAAAAAGACATCGTCTCAGTTTTGTGGATCCTGAGTGACAACCGATTGCAGACAGTCAGTTTAACCTGTTTGCCTGCTCTCTGGCCTTGACTCTGGATTTTTACTGATTAACTTGGCATGATTTAAGACTATGTGCTCGGCTGTCAAGAAATGACAGCGGTATCATCCTGAGTGGAATGGATAAGCTCTTTCCCTAACAGACATCCTTGCCCTCAAACCTACTCCAATGATCTATATTGCCCACAGAACACCATCAGACCATCCATCAGTTCAGCGATCGTACAGTAACTTGCTATAATCCATAGAAGCCTAGAAGCCTTTTTTTTTTTATTATAGAAGCCTTTATTTTCACCACATATACATTACAGCACAGTGGAATTCTTTTCTTCACATACCCCAACTGGAGCAGGGAGGGTTAAGGGCCTTGCTCAAGGGCCCAGCAGTGGCAGCTTGGCTGTGCTGGGCCTTGAACCCCAATCCTCCGATCAACAATCCAGAGCCTTAACCAGTTGAGCCACCAATGACCCTGAATCCGCAAGCATTCTACTTTACTTCTGTTCATCAGAAAACCTGTTCCCAAAGCTTTTTCCTTCCACTATCATTATTGTGTTAATGAGTTTTAAGAGCCAGTGTTAGAGCTAATAAAATACAGCTATAAGCAGCAATTAAGGAACCAAGCACTTTCTGATCCTTACCCCTTTGGTGAAAGAGGAGGTCTAGGTAATTGTTTCCCAGGAGAAATACTGATTTTAACACATGTATTTGGCCTGGTTTTGTTTAAAATGTCCCCTGCTGATATGTCTGACACTAGCAGCGATGTACAGTATACAGTATATCATTCTCTTGAAGGTTGCAGTGGAAATACTAAGTGATGTGGAGCTCCATTTCCTGAAGACCTTTTTTTTAAGCCCGGAATACTGTTTACTGTCTCACTGTGCAGGCGACTGGAATTTTTTTGGACTAATTATTTCTACCTGACTATTTTTTCATGTATCTTCTATTGAAAAGAGTGGATTTTGATGATGGGGTCAGAATCACTGCTGAAAGATGGTTTCAGAAATGTTGTATAAGGCTTACTTTAAAGGTTAATGCCAGATATGATCCTTGCATATGATCCTTGCATATGATCCTTGCAAATTCCACCTGGCCTGAAATCTTTCAGTTGGTTTTTGTCAGAAGCTAATTTTCACTAATCATATTTATATGAAAAGCTACCCAAACAATCCCATCTTTCACGTAGCTTTCACTGATGCTCTCACGGTGTGTTTAGTTCTTTTTTGTTTTACCCAGCAAACTTGTGTCACCTAAAATAGCAGTTATGGATGCAGATATTAAATGGTATTTAGACAAGAGATTTTGTGCCTGCCCCTTTTCGAATTAAGCGGCTCTGAGGACTATTGATCATTTTTACTTTAACTGTAGGTCAGTTGGCTCATAATCAACTAGTTTGTTATTTGGCACCTTGTAGCTTACTTGTAAAGATCTTACTAAGCTCTGCTTCGAATTTTTATTTATGTTTAGTTAACCAAAGTTACACTGTTTAAGTGAAAAGTGAACGTCAAGAAAAAAGAGAGCCCTACAGCTGACACTATAGTGCAAGAATAGAATGGAGGTAATGATCAAACCAGCATGGGTTTCTCTCCTGCAATGGATCTTGTTTTTATTTTCTTGAATGTTCAGTGGCATTACAGTAAGAGGCTCCACCTTTTAGGGGGGTCGTTCGATCGCTCCATTGTTGTTTTGCTTGTGTCTCAAACCATTTTTATTGGCTTGTTGCCTTGCTCTCTTACAGTATGGTGGAGTTTTTCCTTCTTCAGGATCTGAGTCATTATTGTAAAAGACAGTTGTTATTTTTCTTTGCATTTGTTTCTCCTTGCACTCTGAAGGCAGAAATACACTTAAAGTGTCGATGGAGTCCGTTCCTATTGGACTCTGGGCAAAAAAAAAACTTTTGGTGGCGTTCATGGTCACAGGGGCTTCACGATCTCCTACACCCTGTTTGTTTCTCTGATTTACCCGAGAATTATTGAAAGCATAGCATAAAGCATATTGCATGGCATCATGGTATGGCAGCTGCAATCAGGCTGACAGGAAAATGTTGCTAAAGACATCATCAGGACCCACCTACAGTACAAGAGCTGGACTCAATGTACAATTCGCTCTGCAATGCGGCAGGGTCCGAGTATTATAAAAGATCCATCCCATACAAGCCACCACCTGTTTAACCTTCTGCCATCCAGTGAAAGTCCAGGAACATCACTGCTCAAACTTCTAGAAAGAAAAATATCTCCTTTTGTAGGGCCTTGAACTGTCAACTCTTATCATTGAACAAGTGTGTAGCAATTGTGTTTTATCTATCCATACATACATACAGTATCTAGCATTAGTGAGCTAGTTTCTAATGTAGATTTTACTACTCAGACGTCCAGACTGTTTGTCTAGTGATTGAATTACACATTTGTCTGTTGCATGCTGGGTATTGTAATTTTTGCTACATTGATCATGCTAAGTTGAAATCATGACACTAAGTGGATCAATGCTCGGTAACTTCTTTAAGTTGTCCCATGACTTAGCTAGCTAAATAATTTTTGCAACTTGTTGACATTCTTCAAGTAAGTATAACATGGGATTCATAGCTTAGCTACAACTTGAACATACACTCACTAATTTTACGTTTGTATAACTGGTTAAGAAATAATATTTCAGAAATGAAGTAATGGCTTTATTACATGTACAGACAAGCAATGTCAAATTTATTGACTTATTAGGGTCACTTTGCTATTCCGTCCTCAAAGCAACAGCAGTTTTACAGTGTGACATCATAGCACCTCAGACCACTTTTCTTTTACTGCCCACCCCCACCGTACCTCCTTGCGGGTTTTGAGCGATCTTATATTCCATTACACTTTGGATGAAGCACAGATTATTATGCAATAATCTTATATTATGTTAATTGAGTTTTTAAAACGACTATTATTGTTTCAAGATGTTTGACTGACTCAGGGAACAGACACAGTCTTACATTTTGTGGAGCCTGTGTGACTATTTAAATGGTCAGTTTAGCCTGCACTCTGTCCTTGGCTCTGGAGTTTCACCAATTAACTAGACCTGTTCTGAGAGAAGCACCTTCTAGACTAGGATGTATACCGTCCTGCCCTAACAGGCCTAAAACTACTCCAATTAGCCATTAAGCCCTCATTGTTTTCAGAGTGCCATCAGAAAATACGTCAGTTCAGGGACCATTTCTTTCTAATGCACTGTTTTCCCAGTGCCTGGTTTCATATTGTACCCAGTGCCCATGATTTATAATGAGCTTTCCTCCGTGGTTGAGACAACATAAAAAATCACTTACAGACAGAAAACAACCAACAACATTACAAAGCGGTGTATTGTGCATTAATTTGAAACTTCAGCAACAACAGACAACTGATAACTTCTAAACCTCCTAATTAGTTTTGCTCTCTGAGGTCCTGTGCAGATAATCGCTTTAAGTTCAGACCCCAGACTCACAGCTAGATTAGTGAAAAGAATCCATGTATTAAGCAGGAAGAAAGCCACAAAAATCAAGATTGATTAGGCTTTTAAAAATGTATGCTTCTCATTTATAGTCTCTCCAGCTCTGCTTTTCTTTCCTTCCCTCTGTCTGAAGTAGATTAATGACCGGAGTAATTGCAGGAGACTAATACAGATGTTCCTCTTTGTTGTCTCAGCCTGAGTGCTGATTGGTCGCAGCAGAGAGAAACACATACAGTATGAATGTGACTTGGTCTTAATGGACCTGCATCAAATGTGGTTTTTGTTTTGCAAACTTTATTTTTGAGAACGTTCTTTTTTTTGTTGTTGTTGTTGTTGTTTGCATAAGAACCAGACTTCTGGGAAGTTAGACAAAGCATCGGGGAACTCTGGATATTGAGATCTTACACACCATATGTACATACTTTTTATAACATCAGGACTTGCAAGTGACGCACATCCCATTTTCCTTAGTGCCTTGACCTTTGGAAGAGCTGAGGTGAATTGTTAATGTTCGTACGTGCTAATTAAGTGTAAAGCGCTAGATTAAGCGTGTATTACAGTGTGTACCACATGCAAGTGTGTGAGTAAACATCTTTGATTGACACTGGAGATTCTTTATGTCTGTATGTAAAATTGCCTAGCGTGAAGGAGGCCAGGACATCAAGCTCACCAGGGCATTCTTTCTTTTCTATGTGTAATCCCTAAAACATTTAAAAGGTTCTTACAACCATTAGCCATCAACAGAACCCTGACAGCTTGAGTTAATGTCAGTGTTGTGCTCATGTCACTTGCCAGCATGTCATATGCTTTCAAAGGTGTCAAGCCTGTCATGGTGTCTAGGTCCAGGTTGAGCATTGAATGGGCTGCAGGGTTGTACGCTACCATTTCATTCATGTCAGAAAGTGCAAAATTCAACAACATACTGTATATCAGATTAAAATCCAGCGTAAAGAACTGAAATGACAAACGTGGGAGTTTAGAAGCAACTAATGAAAATGTAGAACTTAGTTCATTTCTTTTTTCTTTTCGTGTAGCACATTTGAGAATGGCATTGTCGGAAAGCAGCTTAAACTTATGGGCAGGTCAGTGGTGGTGATGGTGGTAAAATAATATGAGGAAAAAACCTTGAGAAAAATCAGGCTCAAAATGAAGCCATTCTCATCTGGGTGATGCTGAAGCATGTGATTATAAATAGCTTCCTTTCTATAATTGTGTCCTACAGTATCAAGTATATCAGTAATACATAGTGTATATAAGGGCAGAAGTCTATGAGCACTCTATGAGTAGAAACATCTGAGTCATTTCTGAATTCATTATAGTTTAGCTACAGTATCCAATCAAGAACACAGCCAGCTTTGTGGTGTCTGTTCGGCACTGTTGTCATTTTATATCGCTGAGCAATTGGGGGATAATAAGTGCTCAGAGATGGTAGCTTGATGGACTAGGGATTTGAACTTGCAGCTTTCTGATCTGTAGCTTAACATTTTTACTATGCTACCACATCCCCATCAAGTTCCTCACCAAGTTCCTCATTTGGAAAACTGTACCAAATGGTGATATGTAGGGTGTTCATATGGGCTCCATCCTCATCATCAATAGGCATCAATATGGATGAAACAACTTTGAACTGTTGTACCTTTTAAATGTAATCATCGTAAACAAAAAAGTAACAGAATCTAATCGTGGGATGTATGTGAGAAAAACCTGCCATTTGGCCTGAATGAGGAACATGAGTTGGAAAAAGTTGCTTTATCAGAACTCAAAAAAAGTACAGTCTTGTCTTTCTCCTTTTTTCCAGAGCCAGCTAGTCACTGTGGATTGGCCAATCAAATTCAGAAAATAATTAAAAAGTCAAATACTGTAAGTAGCATGGTGCTTTCAGTGCATCTTGTGGTCTGAGGGGCTTTGTCAGGGAATACCCGTAGTTATGTCCATTTTAAGTGACGTGACATACGGCTAAGTACGGTGACCCACACTCAGAAATCGTTCTCTGCATTTGACCCATCCAAAGTGCACACACACACACAGCAGTGAACACACACACACCGTAAACACACACCCGGAGCAGTGGGCAGCCATTTATGCTGCAGCGCCCGGGGAGCAGTTGGGGGGTTCGGTGCCTTGCTCAGGGGCACCTCAGTCGTGGCTTGAACGCTCAGTCGCTCAGCCGAACCCACAACCTTAGGGTTACGAGTCACACTCTCTAACCATTAGGCCACGACTTGTACATAAATATCACCATTTTATGGATGAATAACTAAATTTTAAGCCAAAATAACATCCCTGTGGAAGGCTGAATAGAGCAGAAATATAATTGTGTTAAGAGGCGAGCCTGATAGAAAAAAAAAACTTTTTTTTGAAATGCAAACACAACCTTTATTGATTGAGAATACTAAATGATTTAGTTTGAGTATTGCACTTAACACTTTATTAGGAACACTATGCTAACACTGAGCACAGGCATCTATTTCCCCTTGATACAACCTCAATTCTCATGGCATGGATTCCACAACATTTTGGAAATAGTCCTTTGAGATTCTGCTTCATGTGGACTTGGTTACATCACGCAATTCCCACAGAGTGTCCTGCAGATCTTCTGTTCTACCACATCCTAAAGATGTTCTTCTGGATTCACAGTGGGAGAATTGAAAGAGCACTGAACTTATTGTCATGTTGACACAAGCAGGTTTGGGTTCATGGATTCATGCTGTTGTAGAATTAGTTTGACCCTACCATCTGTGTTCCTGAAGAAATTTCAGAAGCTGTTCAGTTTGGACCCCATTGCAGCCTCAGCTTTCTGATTTTGCCTGACAGAAGTGGAACCTGACGTGACCTTCTGTTCTTGTAACCCCATAACCCCATCTGCTTCACGGTTCAACATGTTGTGCATTCTGAGATACTTTAATTCTCACCACAGTTATTATGGAGTGAACAGCTGAGTTACTGTAGCCTTCCCATCTAGCCACTTTTGGGTCCCTGAGAAAGGCCCTTAACCCTCTCTGCCTTGTATCATAGATGACCCTGCACTCTGACCCCAATAATAAATAATGATAATGAAGGCTTCTATCTATTTAGCTTCTGTCTATTATAGAAATACTTAAACCTTCTTGTCTGGCACCAACAATCATTTGAGATTCTGATCGTGAACTTGATCCGAAGCTGAACTTGAAAACTTCTGATCTGTTAGCTCAAAGACCAAGTGAGTATATTATAACCGTCTGTATGTGTGTTTGTGTAGCGGTGACGAGGCCATCCTGTCCGATTATGCAGACCCGCTGAAAGTTCTGGAAGGCATCGTGAAGGCAGTGCAAGCTGATGTGCAAGGCGGGTAAGTGCATCTGCTGACACTGAAGCAATTCTCTCATACAATCCAAGCAATCTTTACAAGGTCCATGAAACAAGTTAGCTTGCCCTATAACAGCTATCAAGTGCCGCTCGTTCACAAGCTTCCTTCTATTTCTCTACTGAAAGGAGAGAACAAAAAAAAACAAAAAACTCAATCATCTTAGTTTTGTTTGCTCGAAACTTTTTGGTCGATCAAAAGACAGATTGCCGAGGAATCAGGAGACCAAAAGCCAGGGTTTGGTTAAAGAGATGGTTTCTTGTGCACAAAGAGAGAGCTCGGGCAATCCATAGTCTAAAGAGAAGTTAAAGACAGTCGACTTTTATACTGAGTCGTACGTGCAAAGGACACACTCAAGGCCATATAGATCGTGCTCAAGGCTAAGATAAGAGAACAGAAAAGGCTGAACAATGACGAGCATCACGAGTGAACGAATACAGACTCCAACATAAGTCGTCAAACATCTTCTCTAGTTTAGCTTTAATAGTAAATATTTCATCATGGATTTCATCATCATCAAGAATAAATCCCAAAGCTAGAAATCGCAAAGCTTTTCTCTCCAAAGACTTTCCTATTTTTGAAAAAAATGTTGAATTGTACATAAAAAAAAAAAAAACAATGAATTGTTCATAAATTTGTAATTTGTCACTACTATTTAATTCCTAAATGTATTAAATGTTGGTGGTTACGGTAGGATTCAGACTCAACTGGGCGCTTGTGATGTACAGTAGCATGAAACCCGATCGATAACATTCACAGGAACAGGATTTGGCTTCAAACACTGGAACCAACAGCTTTTATCAAATTCACCTGTATGACTTTTTATTATATTTCATTTTTGTTCTACTGTAATTGCCTTGAAATTGCCTTTTTATTCTGCCTCCAGCAAAGCTTTTTGAAGCCCACGTGCAGCTTCATGCTATATTTGAACCTGTCGAACAAAATGCACTTTGTAAATCCTCGTAATTATCTTCAATCTGTCCTTGAAACGAAGTCGGCTTAAATATATATTTTTCCTTCCGACGCCGAGACAGAAACATTTGGTCTCTGTGGTTTCCCTGAAATTTCTTTGTGGGAGGTTTATAAAAATTTGATGTGGGCTTCAAGGAAAGCGCCATGCATCAGCGTGTCCTGTCTGTGTCCCAGGGGAAATGCAGTGTCATCAGAGGACCTGTTGGCATGGTTACGGCCATACTGCGGGGATGACTCGAAGCCTGTGCGAGTGAGGATCGAGGTGCTGCAGATTCTGGAACATTCATTCAGCCTCAGCGAACAGGACGTCTGTTTGCTGGTGCTGTTCAGGAGCCAGGCGGTGCTCAAAGCCTGCTGGCCTAGCCGCGAGGTACACACACACACACACACACACACACACACACACACACATTCGCTCTCTTTCTGCTTTCTCTGCTTAAAAGTTATACTAATTCCCAGCTAATTCCAAGTCTTGTACACTAAAAGTATAAATCAAAATCATTACTGGCTTTCATTAACAATCATAATGAAAAATAAGCACTTAAAAAAAATAGCTAGCTAACATTTAAAAAAGATCTCCAGGTTCAGGCAGTAAGATGGAGATCCGACATATCATTATCTGTTACAAATATATAAAACTACTGAAACGTTATTCTTCACAGAGGGAATGAATATAAGCCCTTTTTTTATTACCCCTTAAAAGACTTAATACCTCCACTTAAGATGAACCTACCTGCCATCATAATTCGTCAGGTCCATACGTATCAGTTTCTGGCACTTCATGCGCTCAACTCTCAAGGCTTTGCTTACATAGCATTAAAGGGGTGGGGGTAAGACACTAGTTGAGAAAAACGTTTCGAGATGGCTGATGACACTCCGGTGGACAAGACGTCTTACAAATGTCTTTTCAAATACATCCACGGTGTGTGATATTTATTTTTCAACATTTCACTGTATTCTGTTAAAGCTAGCGGCGTCACGGCTAACGTTAAACGGCTTACATTTACAATTTGAAAAAACTTCCATCCGAGACGATATGACTTCTCGTACCTTTGTACTTTAGAGTAGCAAAGTGTGTGTAGTGTGTAGTACTTTATTCGGGACACAATTATGGACAAAGTCATTGTTATGTAGCTTGCATGAGCAGCTGTTCGTCCTTGCATGTCATAAGGAGAAGCAGCTGAATGATGTAATGGATATAACAACAGCCAGTCACAGACGGCCAGCAGCGTTAATGTCAAGCGTTAGCGTTAATGTCAAGACCAGTGAGACAGAAACAACAGAAACGAGGTTGATCCTGTACCTTCTCTATGTTCAGCTCCTCCTGGGTGTTTAGCTGACATGCTCGAATCAGTAATTGTTTAATTTGCTGAATCTCAATAATGTAAACGACCTTTTTGTTCATGCCGACGCCGGCGTGTGTTTGATTGTTGCTTAATTGGGTTGAACGCTCAATTCTTAAACGAATTAATGATTCGCAACCTTTAAACCCTCCCTAAGTGTTAAAGGGAAAGTGCACATTTGGGACTAAAACATTTCTGAAGTGTTTTTTTTATTTCTATACTGTTTATAAAGCAAAGGGTCTCTAATGTTTGTGTGGTTGTTTTTTTTTTTTTTTTTTTTACAATATTCAGTAACAAAATTATTTAGTCTGGTTTGAGAGAATGAGACATAAACATACAAAGAGACATAAAAGTGTGTGTGGGGTACATGCTGTAAACATTCAGTCAGTACTTCATGATACGGCACTTTTTTTTAGGCATTGTTATTCCCAGCATACACTGCTTTGATTGGCATGGTGGAGCCTCAGGATGTGAGTGCGCCATCAGCACTAGGCCCCGGCGGCATACTGGCACATGCTTCAACCTGTGTGTGTTGATGCCTCCATTTTTTTTTTATTTTTTTTTTATTAAATTTCATGACAAACACCATTTTCTGTATCTTCAAAGCGATCAACAAATTTCCTGCAACCGGAGCCTTCCCCTGGAGCTGCAGTGCAGATTTGGCACTCGTTCTTGTGCTGTAGCATCCAACAGTCTCAATCTGCTACTGACTCACCAGTTATCGAAAGCTAATGCAGTGTCGTGGTTTTAAAACACAAACATTCTTTTCTTTTTTTATTTTAACCCTTAAAAAACATTTTTGTAATGGTGCTAGATTTAAATCCATTTTGTAAATTGTATATAGAGTCTCTTACTGTAACCGGATCAGAAAGACCATTTATTTATCTATCTGTTTATTTGTTTATTTATTTAGTTAGTTATATATTCTCTACACTGAAGACATTTGGGTTCGAGATCCACAGATAGATATTAGACGACAGATCCGATCGGTCAGTGTTTCAGTTTTCAGCTTTCGTTTCATTTCATTCAAAACGACTTTTCAATTCTCTTAACAAATCGCTAAATCATAAAACTCTCTGTCATGTTACTGCTTCTGATCATCTCTGTAACAAGTTCCTGCATTTCTTTGGCACAAAGGTCGATAATGTTCGTAGAGGTTTTTGTGCTTTTTCTGTTGTTTTTACTCCTTGTTATTCTGGTTCTATGTTTTCAACATTTTCTACACTTGACACGTACTGTCTTTGTGTAGAGGTTTCTAAAATGAAAGCAGCCACTTCTTTACTAGATCCCATACCCACTGGTTTGTTTCAGTCATGTTTTACTTCTCTGGGTCCCATTGTTTTGAGCATTATAAATGACTCTCTGTGTACTGGGGTTGTCCCAACAGCTTTTAAAACAGCTGCGATCACCCCGGTACCTAAAAAGACAAATATAGACTATGAGAACCTTGCTAATTTCCGTCCCATATCTAATCTCTCTTTCCTTGCTAAGCTTTTGGAGCGAGTTGTTGCTACTCGGTTAATTTCTCATTTAGCAGAGAACAATCTCTTTGAGCCTTTGCAGTCGGGCTTTCGTAAATCCCATAGTACAGAAACTGCCCTGGTCAGGGTTACCAATGACTTACTAACTGCTTCAGATTCAGGCTGCCTTTAAGTTTTGATCCTTCTTGATCTCAGTGCAGCATTGGACACTGTTGATCATTCAGTTTTAATTACTCGTCTTGATACCGTTTTAAATTGGTTTAAGTCCTACTCCAATGATCGGAAGCAGTTTGTTGCCATGGGTGGATTTATATCTGAGGTTAATGTTGTTCAATCTGGGGTGCCTCAGGGATCAGTCTTGGGCCCTCTGCTTTTTTAATATTTATGTTTTCCCTCTTGGCCAGCTTTTGAGATCATATGGTCTAAAATTTCATTTTTATGCAGATGATACTCAGATCTATGTTCATTTTAAACCTAATGAAACTGTGCCTGTTGATTTTCTTTCTGAATGTATTTCTAAGGTGAAAGAATGGATGACAGAACATTTTCTTTGTCTTAGCAGTGAAAAGACTGAGATTATGCTTGTTGGCTCACCCCACCAACTACGCAAAGCCGGGTCAGTCAAGCTAACTCTCGATGGATCGAATGTGGAGTTTCAAACAAATATGTGAGCCACATATCCAAAATACGGTCAAAACTTCGTTCTTCCATCTCAGGAATATTGCCAGATTGCGTCCAATGCTGTCATTTTCTGTTGCTGAGAGACTGATTATCTCTTTTGTGTTTTCCCGTATTGATTACTGCAATGCCTTGTTGGCTGGGGTGTCGAAAGCTACTTTAAACAAATTACAGGCAGTGCAAAATTTGGTGGTGAGAATACTTACTTACTAGAACAAAGTTAAAAGATCACATTACGTTTTGGGGTCCTTGCACTGGCTCCCTGTTAGCTTTAGGGTTGATTTTAAGATTCTGATGCTTACCTACAAGGCCTTACACGGGTTAGCTCCTCAATATTTGGCTGATCTTTTAATTCCTTATATTCCATCTCGTGACCTTCATTCTTCTGAAACTGGTCTTTTAACTGTTCCTTTAACTCATTTAAAATCGATGGGAGGTAGGGCCTTCTCTTCACTATAGCTCCAAAACTGTGGAATTCATTACCAACCGAGATAAGGCAAGCAACATCTCGTGGCACTTTTAAATCTCAGCTCAAAACTTATCTTTTTAGAGTAGCTTTTAATCTGACTAATTGTAATTTTACATAGTGCTTATTTTATAGTCTGTTTTTATTATTGCTTTAATATGAATCTTTATATTATGTGTATTTTTGTGCTTTTTATTTTGCTTTTTTAAAGCGCTTTGAGAGGTCCTTTTAAAGGCGCTATAGAAAATAAAGGTTGTTATTATTATTATTATTTCCTATCTAAACACAGCAGCACCTTCGGTGGCAGATTACAAATATTTAGGTGAGCAAAAGTATTGGAACTGATAGTCTTCGGGTTTAATATTTGCTTACAATATCTGCCATGAGTTGGTTACCCACTGACATCACCAAACTGTTATATTCTTTTCTTCGAACCTTTTGGTGTCTCTCTCTCTTCAGGAGATGAAATGCTTCTCAGTTGGTTTACGGTCTGATGATTGATTTGTCCATTCTAAAAACTTCTCCTACTTTTCCCCTGATGAAGTCCTTGGTTATTTCAGGAGTGTTTTGGATCGTTGTCTTGCTGTATAATGAAGCTCCTCCTGATTAATTTGGATGTGTCGGTCTGTACATTGGCACACTGAATATTTCTCTTCTCCTGAATTTATTCTGCTGCCTTCGTCATGATCTCCATCATCAATAAAGGCTCTAGAGATGTTCCAGAAGCAGCCATGCAAACCCAAGCCATGACACAACCTTCACTGTATTTGATCCATGAGCTGTAATGTTTTGGATCCTGATCAGAATTCCATTCTGACTTTCTGATCCTTACTACTGATGAAGGGTTTGAACCTTGTGGCCTTCATTAAATGGTGGATTGTTAGACCTTCAGGAGGTTGGTGGTGGTGATAGTCACTGTCTGTTCTTCACAATGTTTGTGGCCAGTGCAGTATGTTCTCTATCTTGTTGTTGGTAAACCTGTGTATTTTTTTCCCCTATGTCTTTTTAAGGACGTTGCAGTTTGTATTATTGACTTTATGCCCAGTTTCTGTAAAATGGCTCTTTATTGGTTTTTCCCTCTTATGTCATCTTCAGAATAGCTTCCCATAGACCGCTCTCTGGTCTTCAAAGTTTTTTTTTTTAACAAAAAATGTAATCTTCCTAAATTGAAACCCAGGACTCGCACCAAGAGCAGACATTCAGAGCTATTAAACACCGATCAGTCACATGTTCCAATATTTTTGGTCCCTTGGAAAATAGGTGTAACGTTCCGTTTTTCTCATCTAGATGCAAATGTCTGGAAGAGATCAAATTAAAGATGAAATTCTGATCCATCATTTCATAAGCTTTTTGAATAATGTTCTTATAACAACCCGGTCTGGAGCGTGTGTTATTCTTTACCTACCCGCTAGTAAAGATTGATTTCTAATTTGTTTTGTCTGCTACTTTTTTCCTTTCTCTTGCTTTTGCTTCCCAAACTTTGTATATTATTGGACTTTGTGAATTCGGGATTGTTTGTGGCAGAACAAAAAACTATTGCATTTCTCCTGAAATTCTTTTTTCTTGGTTTTCTGTCACGGTTCTTGCTGATATCGTGACGGAGATCTGCCTCTGTGCTGAAACACCTCGTCAGGCTGACACTCGGTCAGCGAATGACTGAAAATGAGTGTCACCCAAACGACGACGCGGTTCCCCTCGGAGTCTGGTTCCTCTTAAGGTTTCCTCATCATATCATCTCAGGGAGTTTTTCCTCATCACCAGTCACAGGCTTGATCATTAGGGATAGATATAAATAATAAATAGTAATAATAATAGCTTAAACTTTTAACTTTTTAAATGTGTATTCTGTTTCTGTAGCTATCTAAAGCTGCATTGAGTCAATTGTTAAAACTGTACAATGAATGAAATCACATGGTAATAAACTAAAATTAACCAATCTTTATCCCATAAATTAACATCTTTATCCCATAACAACTGCCTCTGCCTTTATATAACACACTCCGACATAGACATGTCCATGGTTCCTATGTGAGACAGGATGCTGCTAAAGGTGTAAGGATATTAATTCTCATCACAGATACTGTGGGATTTGCTTCTCCCCTACTCCCCTACACAGATGGTGTTAATAGTCAACACATTAGTCTAAGCACCAACACACAGACATAACACACTCGGTATCCCAGCCACCATTAGGGCAACAGAATACCATTATTGTGATAAATTATCTTACAAAACACTTTACTGTGGATATAACATTAAAAAAAAAAGGTTTTCAAAATCTGATCAGATTTTTGTTTGAAATGTTTTTTTGTTTGTTTGTTTTTTTACTGATCAAATGTTCCTTTCTTTTTTTCTTTCCTACCTTTTCATCAAACCCTAATCCTTTTCGAAACCCCAGAACGAATGCCAGATAAATCGAATACGCGGATTTTACCACCCGGAGTAACTTTTAAATAGTGATCCATCTTTTATTTTTATTCGAACTAAAATCTCTAAAGTCTATTCCTCTTTTCCTGACACAGAGCAATGTGGTTAAATAATGTATTTAAATCGATAGATTAAATTTCCCTGCATGTCTCCTGGGCTTGGAGGTTCCATGGAAATGCCACAAAATGGCACCACTTCAGGAAGAAAAACGTGCACATGTTAAAAATTTAGCCAGTTTTTT
>NC_062526.1:21379351-21391851 GCF_022655615.1 Tachysurus fulvidraco | reverse complement strand
ATGGATGGATGGATGGATGGAAGGGAATTAAAGAACTAATAACTGGATGGATGTAAGTCACTCTGGATAAGGGTGTCTGCTAAATGATGTAAATGTACTCGTATCATATGATGGATGGATGGATAGATAGATGGGTGGATGGCTGAAGATAATAGGATGGGTGGAGGGAGGGTGTTACTCGATATGATGGATAGATGAATGGATGGATTGCTGAAGATAATTAATAGGATGGGTGAAGGGATGGATGGGTGGAGGGATGGTGTTAATCAATAAGATGGATGGATGGATGGATTGCTGAAGATAATTAATAGGATGGGTGGAGGGATGGATGGGTGGAGGGACGGTGTTAATCGATAAGATGGATGGATTGCTGAAGATAATCAATAGGATGGGTGCAAGGATGGACGGATGGGTCTTGAATTAAAAGATGGATGAGTAAACGGATGTATAGACTGATTAATTGGAACAAATGAAGCTACTAATAACTGAAGGAGCAGAGGGAAATACTCCGTGCTTTCCTGCAGGTTATGAAAAAGAAAGCGGCCTGACGTTACAGCCCGAGCTCCGTCTGTCCAACACGCGTCTAGTTTCTCAGGGAATTCTACGGTGTTTGTACCAGAACACGTCTTATCACTGTGTTCCTGTCACCGCTGTGTGAACATCTCCGCTCTATCTCCTCTTCCTCCGTGTTCCTCTGCTACAGGATTTCAGCTCTAAGCACCATCTTCTCCTGCTTATCTCACCCGCTCATTTCTCCATGTTAAAGAATTTTATTCTATTGTCCACATTCAAGTCTCCATCCCTCTTTTATATCATTTATCTAACCTTAGCGGTTCTAGCACGTGTGCGGAGAGCGGCGTAGGTAAAGACTAGACGAGGTGAGTGTTGAATGAAAGCTGTGCTGTGGAGGTGAAGCAGGATCGAGACAAGGACAGGCTTACAGAGGACTAGAAGTCTTCCAGTCTTAAATAAACAGCACGCCAAAGCGAAGAGTCACTTACCGTTTTACCAAACACTCGCCTTTCAACCTTTTTTTTAGCAAATACAACACAGTTCTGTTGCACACACGCGCGCACACACACACACACACACACACACACACACACACACACACTTACACTTAGAGTAACGTCATGAAATCTTTTTCCTCCCGAATTCTCTACCAAATAGCAAACGAGGGTGAATCCCTAATGCGAGAAAAATGGATTGAGAAGACAAGTGGAACAGGACGCACGTGTCAAGTCGACCGTTCTTTTCTTTTTGATCTTTATATCTTTCACGTGTTCGCTCTGACACTCATTTGTGCTACACCGAAGTCGTGGTCAGATTCATCCAGAAAACAACTCACGAGCGCGTCCTTCATTATTCACTTCATCTGTTTCTTAGTCAATAGTTTCCTAAAACCATCACACCTGTCTCTCTGTCAGTCTCTCTGTCGGTCTCTCTGTCGGTCTCTCTGTCGGTCTCTCTGTCTGTCTCTGTTTCTCAGTCACTCTCTCTGTCTGTCTCTGTTTCTCAGTCACTCTCTCTGTCGGTCTCTCTGTCTGTCTCTGTTTCTCAGTCACTCTCTCTGTCGGTCTCTCTGTCTGTCTCTGTTTCTCAGTCACTCTCTCTGTCTGTCTCTGTTTCTCAGTCACTCTCTCTCTGTCTCTGTTTCTCAGTCACTCTCTCTGTCTGTCTCTGTTTCTCAGTCACTCTCTCTGTCTGTCTCTCTGTCTGTCTCTGTTTCTCAGTCACTCTCTCTGTCTGTCTCTGTTTCTCAGTCACTCTCTCTGTCTGTCTCTCTGTCTGTCTCTGTTTCTCAGTCACTCTCTCTGTCGGTCTCTCTGTCTGTCTCTGTTTCTCAGTCACTCTCTCTGTCGGTCTCTCTGTCTGTCTCTGTTTCTCAGTCACTCTCTCTGTCGGTCTCTCTGTCTGTCTCTGTTTCTCAGTCACACTCTCTGTTTGTCTCTGTTTCTCAGTCACTCTCTCTGTCTGTCTCTGTTTCTCAGTCACTCTCTCTGTCTGTCTCTGTTTCTCAGTCACTCTCTCTGTCGGTCTCTCTGTCTGTCTCTGTTTCTCAGTCACACTCTCTGTCTGTCTCTGTTTCTCAGTCACTCTCTCTGTCTGTCTCTGTTTCTCAGTCACTCTCTCTGTCTGTCTCTGTTTCTCAGTCACTCTCTCTGTCTGTCTCTCTGTCTCTCTGTTTCTCAGTCACTCTCTCTCAGACTCTCTCACTGTCTCTCTCTCTCTCTCTCTCTCTCTTTCTCTCTCTCTCTTTCTCTCTCTCCCCCCCCCTCCCCCCACCACCCCCTGATTTTGCTGTAGGTTAGTGGAATAGGCGAGTGGTCAATATGGTCCAGCAGTGCGTGAACAGCTGTGTGCCTCTTGGGTTTTAATGAAATTCTATAACAGTGTTGCACTCCATTGGATCGCACGGTGCGTTAGCCTGCAAGCTAAATCTACAAAAACAGTCTGTGGCTCTCAGAGTGGACTTTATAGATGCTTCTATCAGCTCCGCTCTGATTGGGTGTGTCTGACGAATGCAGAAGAAAAAGCAAGCCATTTCATATTGATATTAGTTTGTGGTCATGTGGCAGTCTACCTACAGTAGACTGGTGCACCTCCGATCACCACACCTTTATGTGCCATGCTGAAGTTATATTAAACTCTGCTCTGCTCTTCTGGAAGGTTCTTCATTAGATGTCGGATCATGAGAATCAGTGAGATCAGACTCTGATGTTGGGATGTCGAGGAGACTCCAGATCCAGTTCATCCCAAAGGTGTTCAGTGGGGTCGAGTCTCAGAGTCAGGGCTCTGTTCAGGACCCTCAAGTTCTTCACTCCAAACTTAGTGTCTTCATGGAGCTGCTTTGTGCACAGGAACATCGTCGTGCTGGAAAAGGGTTCGAGTTCCAGTAAAAGTAAATCTGTAGCGTACAGATGTTTTTTTTAACATTTACAGGCGTAAACAAACACGGATACATTATTCAGACTGAATATGTGACGTGTCCTAAACACATCTGGGCAGAAGTTTCAGGTTCTTGTTCATGTTGCGGTGTTAAAAGTTTCTTTTTATCCGAGTCCGTGTCTGAGTGAAAGCGGCAGAGGAATTCTCTGGAGTGCTTCATTACCTTTAACGATGTCCTTTGAATATTAATGACGTGACCTTCCCAATTCACGCTTAATGAACCTGACTGACTGGGGGTCTCGCCACAAGTGGCATTTATTCTTCACATGCTGAAATATTTATTGCTGTTTTAATGCTTGCATATCAGATGGGAATGTGTGTGAGAGGAACATCCCTGGTGTTAACTAGCTCTCTAACCTGGATACCGGCTCACACCGTCTATGTACCAATGATGAAATTGCGAATATTCTGAATCCGCTGATTTATTGTGGGTGGGTGTGTATGGGTGTGTTGGTGGGTGTGTGCCTGTGTGTGTATGTTGTTGGGTGGGTGGATGTGTGTAAGTAGGTGTGCCGGGTTGACTGTGTGTGTTTGTGGATGAGCTGATGGGCGTGTGTGTTGTGGGTGAGGTTTTTGTGTGTGTGTTGCTGGGTGTGTGTGTGTGTACGTATGTTGTGTGTATGGGTGTGTTGATGTGTGTGTTGGTGGGTGGGGGGTTGGTTGTGTTGTGTGATGTGATGTGATGTGTGTGCTGGTGGGTGTATGTGTATGTTGTGTGGGTGGGTACAGTATGTTGTGTGTTTGTGTGGTGTGTGCGTGCTAGTGAGTGTAGGTTTATGTGATATGTGTGCTGGTGGGTGTGGGGGGGTACAGTATGTTGTGTGTTTGTATGGTGTGTGTGCTAGTGGGTGTAGGTGATGTGTGTGGTGGTGGGTGTGGGTGTGTGTATGTTGTGTGTTTATGTGTGGTGTGTGTGTGATAGTGGGTGTAGGTGATGTGTGTGTGCTGGTGGGTGTGGGTGTGTGTGTATGTTGTGTGTTTATGTGTGGTGTGTGTGATAGTGGCTGTAGGTAATGGGTGTGCTGGTGAGTGGGTGTGTGTGTGTGTGTGTGTATGTTGTGTGTTTATGTGTGGTGTGTGTGTGCTAGTGGATGCAGGTGTATGTGATGTGTGTGCTAGTGGGTGTGGGTGGGTACAGTATGTTGTGTGTTTGTGTGGTGTGTGTGTGTGATAGTGGGTGTAGGTGTATGTGATGTGTGTGCTGGTGGGTGTGTGTGTATGTTGTGTAGGTGGGTGTGTTGTGCGTGTATGTGTGTTGTGCGTGTACGTGTGTTGTGTGTGTATGTGTGTTGTGTGTGCTGGTGGGTTTGTGTGCATGTACGGTGTGCATGTACACACACACACACACACACACACACACACACACACATACATACACACACACACATACATACATACATACACACACATACACTCACGCACATACATACACTCACACACACACATACACACACACACACATACATACACACACACACACACATACATACACTCACACATACATACACATACACACACACACACACGCATACATACACACATACATACACTCACATACACACACACACACACGTATGTGTATGTGTGTGTGTGAGTGTATGTGTGTGTGTGTGTGTGTGTGTGTGTGTGTGTGTGTATGTGTGTATGTGTGTATGTATGTATGTATGTGTGTATGTATGTGTGTATGTACACACACACACACACACACACACACACACACACACACACACACAGCTTCAACAGAGAAGGCTCCAGGGGATATTCTATTGAAATGTCACCCAACCCCCTGTGTTTCAACCCCTGGTTTATCCAAGTGGAAAAAAAAATGATTTTCTCTCGATTAATGCTGCACACTCAAAACTATGGAAAATGTCGATATTGCCCGTTGAGTTCCAATCTAAATTCATGCAAGTGGTTCGGCTCAGAAAAACACCAAAGAGAAGGGAAACGACGCTACGCTTGCGCTAATACGCTTTGAGGATTTTGTTTATCTTCGCTCATGAAACGTATCCTGTTCCTGTTGAGTTTGTAAATTATGTTCCAAATGTAATCATCTCTGTATGTGGTGTCCGTGTTTCCTCTGTAATTGCGGTTCACCTCTCAGGCGGCAAAGCGCTCCGGGAAAATCACATACCGCACCTTTAACCATCGCACAGCACCAAGCAGAATGCAGAGAAAGCCGTATCGGTTTGTTAAAGTACAAGTCTATTAAAATATTCCAGCAGCTTCAGTGTTATAAACCATTTAACGTCATGTTAGTAATAAAGCAGGGAGATTGTGTTCTACTGCAAGCCGTGATATCGGGCTGGACGGTTATCTCGCTGTTCCAGCCCTGCCTTGGACACGAGCGCAAAAACGCTCGTCTCTCAGCTCTAAGGAAAACGACCTCTACAGCACAAGAGGAAGAAGCTTGAGAACTTGAGCAGCGGGTCACTGGAATATTAATGGGGACTTTTCTGAGCTGTTTCTAACACACACACACACCTCACTCGCTCTCTTCATTGTTCTTTCATCCCAGCTGTACCTCGGAGAAGCAACACAGGAAAAGAACGAGCTGCTCTGACCTTAACAAAGACCTCAAACCTGGAAACACCGTGTCAGCACTTTAGACCTTAACCCCAACTTGTACGTTTAAAACCGTCTGAAATATTAAAAGTGCACACGCGACAATTAAAGACTTGCGCCGACCGCTCGTACGTGCGGTGTTGTATTTTATTCAGGACCTCAAGGTCTTAAATACTCGCGATCTGAATCCCAGTGATACTCAGGACGTGGTCTCGGACCCGATTTGGAATCAGCCTCTTTTCTCGACAGCGGTTTAGACGTCAGGGCCCGTATTCGTAAAGATTCTCAGAGGACGATCTCAGAGAGCTCCTAATTTAGCTTTAAAAATAATTTAACTAGGAATCTTATCTTCAGAGTGATTCAGGAGCAATCTCAGCAACACTAAGTAAGGAAAATACAACAACTTTTATCTTAGAGAGGAGGCGGGGCTTAAGACGGTTACTAGGTATTACACATTCTTTTGAAGACTGTGATTGGTTGTTAAAATAATTCAAAAATAAAATTAGGAGCTCTTTCACTCCGTCTCTATGTTAAGATATCTGAGACTGTATAGTGTAGGGATTACGTTCGTGACCGATCCTATTAGTGATGCTCTAACATCTGTATGTTACTAATGTAATAAATGTAATGTAAATGTAAACATCTCCAACACAGCGCAGAAATGTCATGGAGGCAAATTATGTCATTTCCGCTGCTCTGTTTCAGAGACGTTAGCATATCTCTAGATGACATAGCGGCAGAAGGTATATATCGTATTTCTATGCCGTGTTGATGTTATCTCTAATCTGATTGGTCACAAAAAGAATCCCTTTACGATCTAATCTGTATCATTTTATTAACTCACCATCATTATTAAACATTGTACACAACACTTTTCTTCTCCCTCTTCACCTTTTCAGCCATTTTCTCCTCTGATAAAGAAACTCTAAGCTTCTTAAAAGTCCTCCTCACGACTCCTAACACTTTCTGACCTGAAGAGCTGTTTTAAGGGTTAAGGTGCTTTATAAATATATTTTAGCTTTACTAGGATCTTTTCTTTCAGTTTACAGGGGAACGCTCACATTTCTAAGAATTTTCTTAGAATCTCGTCACTAGGAGCAAAGAATTTTATGAATTTTTAAATTTTTTTCCCACTATGCATTTGATTAGATTTTTTGTGGTTTATCATCACGCTAAAACTGCGACAACGTACATATTAGATCATCCAAAAAAAATCATCTCCAAATCTTTTGAGTTTCCTCGACATTTTTTTGCTCTTTGTTTCGTCAGTGTATACCTGCTTACTTACATCCTCTTTGATTTTCCTCTTATTTGGATCTTGTTAAAGATTACCGACTTTCAGCCAAATGTCATTCGGGCGCCATGAGATATACACACTAGGAACTAGGAAATAGGAACAAATCTGAGCCTGTACCGAGGTCATGGGCGTCGGAAGCAAATAAAAAGTGGGCGTGTCCTGTCCCACCCACATAATGGTTCCGACTCCCATGGATTTCAGGAAGCAGGAGCGTGGTCAATGCTGTAGGTAAAACGCAGAATAGAGTTTAATGTATTAGGGCATTCCTCAAGCAGTATGGAGTGGACTGGCGGCGCTCTAAAAAAGTGACCAGACGTATGAATCGAGACGGTAAAAGTGGGTAGGTCCAATATTATTGGTCTTAAAAAAGAAGAGCTGTTTTAAGGGTTAAGATGCTATATATATGGATGCTATTATATTATAAGATGCTATTATATGTGGGTGTGTCCTGTCCCACCCACATATAATGGTTCCGATGCCCATGATTGAGGTCATGAAATATTCTGTCAGGGGAGCAAACTGGACTACGTAGACCTCGTCCCGTTCCCCCCGAAAGACTCGCTGGTTTGATCTTTTTGGAATCGTTTAAAGGTTCTCAGTGAAAAGATCTAAAATGTGCTTTTAAAACAAAAACAAAAAAAAACACTTTAATATTGCGGTGTTTTCCCCTTCCGCCATGACACTGTGTCAATACAGGCGGTCAAAATTCCATGACAGAATGACTTTTTTTTTAATCCTGTGTGACCTGTAGATCAGTACACACACACACACACACACACACACACACACACACACACAGGAGAGAGAAAAGTTCACACACACCCATTCATAACCAAACGAGTTGCAGCACAGCCCCAATACGACCTCATTACATTGCAACAACGAGTTCATACACTCTGAAAGCCCCAATTCCCAGTCCTACTTTTCAGTGCTTTATTTCATCCTCAGGAGCTCACACACACACACACACACACACACACACACACACACGGGTAAAGTGGGAGTTAAGTGCAGCCGACAGTCTTGATTTCTCTTTCAGCAGTGCCGTGGCTTCATCCATCTGCGCCCGTGTCCCTCAGCTGTTTACCGGCTGATGAAGAGATTCACTTTTCTTCTCCTCCTCTGCTTCACACTGCTTGGACAACAGAGGAAAAAAAAACGAGGGGGAGGCCTGTTTATGCCCCAGGAGATTTTTCTGTCTCCACCTCTCTTTCTCTCTCTGCCTGTCTTTCTCTATCGCTTGCTGACATTTTTTTTTTCTTCTTCTTCATAGTTTTTCCCTGCAGCGGTTTGGAATATTAGAGAACAAACATGTGTGTGTGTGTGTGTGTGTGTGTGTATCAGTCCATCCTTTCGTAAGGGTTTACATATGATGTACATATCCACCGGTCAGCCAAGTTGGCGATGTCTAGACGGCTAGATCAGAGCGTCTCCAAAAGATCAGGTCTTGTGGGACGTTCTTGTGTGCAGTGCTTAGATCCTAGCACAAGGGCTAGAAGGAAGGAGAACTGGTGAACCGATTACTGGGGCCATGCTACAGTACCTTCCAGATTCCCTATATCTCAATCAGATGAAGCGTCTGCAGGACAAACAAGTCTAGTCCATGGAGGAGAAGATCCACCGCACAACCTAGAGGAACTAAAGGAACTTCCACTAACATCGACAGATTCCACGGCACACTTTCGGAGGTCTTGTGAAGTCCATGCTTTGATGAGCTGAAGTTGGTGTGAAGGCCATGGAGTGGGTGGATGTCATTAAGTGAAGCAGATCAGAACTTATTGATTTGTAGTACTGTACACAACACACACACACACACACACATACTAGTTAACGGTGGACCCACTAAACCCCCAGAGGAGCTCTCTGTATCTTTTTTTTTTTTTTTTTTTTTTTTTTTAAATAGACATTCCTAAAGGTTTTTCTTCCATCTTCATGTCGGTGTTGTAGTGCGACCGTGTGAAGTAAACTTAAGAGTAACTCTTTTTCTTGCCTGCTTGTGTCTGTCTGATTCACAGAGCAAGCAGAATCACACCTGCATCACATGCATGTAATTACCAAGCATTTCCCCTTCCTCCGACCCGATCTCCAGTCACCTTCTTTTAAGAACAAAAACACGCTCGACACAACCAGCGTGTTGTTTCCAAGCTAGCGAGCATCGCAATTAGTTCAGACTCAGGCAAAAATAATCGCGTATGAAGGCGTTTCGGTTCGGTGTCGTCGGGTAAATACAACGCTTTGCTGGAGCTGCATGGAGTCACATGATACTGTAATGCTAACAGCTGTACACTCGCTCGTTCATGAAATCAACCGATCGTGTGGCAGCCGTGCAGAATGGTGGTGGTGGGTGGGTGGGTGGGTGGGGGGGGGTCAGAAGAAATGCGTTGATGATTGATGAGAGAGCTCAGAGGAGAAATGCCATGTTTGGAGCTGACGGGAAAGCTGTGGGAACTCAAATAATCACTCTTTACAGCCAGGCTGAGCAGAAAAGCATCTCAGAACTCAGAATCATGGGCACAAGGTCTGAAACTGGACAGTTGAATATGTCGCTTGATTTTACTGCAGAGTTTTTTTTTGTTTGTTTTTTTATTTGTCAAATCACAAGCACGGGATTGTTCTTTTATTGATTCATCTTTTATGACTTTCTTTCTGAGCTCTTCATGTTCTACTTGCGAACAGAAGAGGCTGAATGTGTGCTATGATGTCACACGAGATGTCTTGGAAACAGATTTACCTAAATCCTGCATCCCTTTGAAAAATCTAAATATATTCTTCTGAATATTGAGGATTTTACGTCCGTTTACCGGGATTAAAAAACCCGACCTTGACCCCATCATCTGTCCAACTATAGGCCAATACCCTTTATCTCAAAAGATCCTATAAACGGTTGTAGCACATAGGGTTGCAAAGGGGCGGAAAGTTTCTGGTAAATTTCCGGAAACTTTCCACGGGAACTTAATCTGGGGAATTTTGGAAATATTCCAAATTGGAAAATTGATGAGAATTTATGGAAATTTACAGAACTCTATGGGAATTATTTGGAAATATAGGAAAATGTATATAAACTATATCACATACAAACGTAAATAAACATTATTATGCTTGTAATAAACTTAATAACTGTAATAAACATATTTACCTATGATTGCTGTATTCTAATTAGTAAGGTAGTTAAGTTTAGGTATTTGGTACAATTAAGAATGTAGAATCAGGTAATGCAGAATAAGGCATTAATATGTGCTTAATAAGTACTAATAAATAGCCAATGTTCTATTAATATTCATGCTAATAAGCAACTAGTTAAAAAGCCTAAAATAAAGTGTTACTGTGCATCTTATGGAAGCATGCAAGTACATGCAGGGGGTTTGGCCTCAATGGCCCTCCAGAAGCAGTGTGCTGTGTGCAAGTGACCCGAGGAATGCAAAGGTACAAATTCAACTTAAATTGCATTAAATCTTGTTGTTTTAAACAAAATGATGCTGCAATTTAAGCACATTTAAGTTCCTATGGAAAGTTCCCAGCCTTGAAAATTCCCAGAATTTTGCATCCCTAGTAGCACAGCAGATATGCTCAGACCTACATAACATTCAGTCAGGACTTACGACTGATCATAGCACAGAGTCAGCGCTGGTTAAATGTCCTGTTTTCTAGTCTCTGATCAGGGTCGTGTCTCCTTTCTGTACTCATGTTCCACCCACGTGAATGTGATTTGTGATGTCACATGTTTACTGATCTATGAATTAATGTAACCAAGTCGTTTATTTTTCCGCAGCGATGTAAGAAATGGCTCACGGATAAATATTACAAGAGAAAAACAACAATAAAATAAAAGGAATATGAAACATTAAAACGTGATAAAGCAGCATTGTGTATAGAGCAACACCGCTAAAGTAATTAATACTAAACATTTTCATCAATTAAAACCTGAGTACAACTTTCCAAGGAAATTAACAGCCCTGCGAAAGCCCCATGAATGTCCTGTGAAAGCCAAGTGCAAGCCCCATGAAGGCCCTGTACAAGCCCCAGGAAAGCCCAGTCCTATTAATGCCCTATGAAAGCCCTAAAAGTCCCATAAAAGCTCTGCTCATTTATTGTGATCTATTAAAGAAAAATAAATATTCTGCTAAACAAATTAAAGGGGGGGAAAAGCACAGCACCTCTACAGCTGTATCCAGTACTTTCAGTGTCTCAATCTTGTTTACCTGCTCTTGTCAGTCACATGTGGCCACGGGGGCAAAAATTAGGGATTTAAAAAAAGAAAGAAAGAAAATGTTCACCTGCTGTAACAGTTCCTACAGATGAGAAACTCCATTTGGCAGCATTAATATGGTAGGAATTAATTTTCATATTAATCCAGTCTGGGCCAGCGATGAAAGGAAATGTGCTGCCATGTGAACCATACACACACACACACACACAAACACACACACACACACACTTGTTTTTCAAGTCCTGTGTGGACCTTCAACTGACTTTGTGATTACTGTAGCTAATTAATGCAATTATATCTAACCCCAACCTTTACCTCAGTAGCCGAATGATTCACTGATTCATTTATTTTGGTGGTCTTGTAATAACTCTGTGCTATACTCTGCTGCCTTATATATATTTTTAAAATCTACAAAGGTCTATATAGAGAACACACACACACACACACACTCATTTTTCAAGCCATTTGAGGACTTTCCACTGACATATTGATGACTTTATTGGGATGGATAAATCTTTGTTTAATAAATAATACGTGCTACACTTCGATCTAACCCTATACTTTTACCCAAGCCTAAAAAATTGATAATTAGAGCTTATATATATATATATATACACACACACACACTATCTATGCTATCTAACTGTTTTTGGGGACACAGTGTGACTTTATATTGTTGATTTTTGATCTGTGGATAAACTCGAGGGTGAAATCATTTTTTTTTAAATCCATACTCATTTTACCGTCCATAGAAAATTCTGCCCCTGAAAATTCATAAAGTGTCAAATATTGATCATTGATGACAGGCTACTCCATCATTATTCCCCTCGTTCGGTTTGTGTCTTCCTTTTGTCTCTCCTGAGGTGCTCTTCGACCTTAGACCAGGGGTCTACAACACGTCACTCATGAGCTACCAGAGTTGTTTATGTGATCTGATCTGAATTTTGTGCATATTCTATGAACCTTTTACTGAGCTGTAAAAGGTTGGAGACTCCTGTCTTAGACAATAGCTGTATCAGGGTTCCAGACCTTCTGTGAGGAGATGTTTATTTAACATGTGCCCGAGGAACCTGTGCGCTTACTTTTATTTATTTATTTATTTATTTATTTATTTATTTATTTATTTATTTATTTATTTATTTATTTTTGTATTATATTATTAATTTTATTTTTGTAGCAACAAATCTCACTGTGCAACAATATAACTTTACCTGTGTGTGTGTGTGTGTGTATATATATATATATATATATATATATATATATATATATATATATATATATATATATATATATATGTACAGTTTATATATATATATATATATATATATATATATAGATAATCTTATAATAAGATATAGATAATCTTAGTGCATTTAAACCTCTATTTCTTTACTCGGAGCTGCGGTAATGTACCCAATTTCCCGCTGGGGATTAATAAAGTGTTCTGATTAAACAGATGGATACAAATTACAAATCAGTTGT
>NC_062526.1:21364351-21374351 GCF_022655615.1 Tachysurus fulvidraco | reverse complement strand
GTTACTAGACTTATTTTAATTTAAGTTTCACTTGCTAACACATTTTTGATTCCTTTCATTATAATTTGCTAGTACGCTTTCATTACATTTTACTGGAATTTGTTTGTAGCCTAATTTTAAATCGCTAGTATACTTTCGATTCGTTTCTTTATAGTTTGCTAGTACGTTTGAATTAACGTTCATTACAGTTTGTTACTAGTCTTTATTTTGAATTAATTCTAATTTGCTAGTACACTTAAATTTCACTACTGTGCTAGTACATTTTCATTCAAAATACCACACAGTCCTGCGCCGTATCCGTTGGTAAATAAGGTGAGCAAATTCCCGCAATTGTTAAATTACGGCTTTTTGAATTCAAACCTTTAAATCTGCTTTTGGTTCCATGCACTATAAATGTTTGTGTCTTTTAAAAGAGCCTTTGTTTAACAGCTCTTTGTACAAAGTGGATATAAAAAGTCTACATACCTTTGCCAAAAGTTAAATCAATATAAATCATGTCGGGATAAAGCAACCAATTCATTCTCATTCGAAATGTGAAAATAGAAAAGTTTAAAAATTTTGGTGTACAGTTACCTCGCGCTTTACCTCGCTCCCGCTGCATCAAGTCTCCTTTCTGTTTTTTACACTGAGCTGGTGGAATTAACTTCCCCTAGACGTCCGATCAGCTATGTCACTGTCGGATGTCGATGTTCAAACGAAATCTTCTCGAACACATAAACTAGCACTTAATTCAGCAGAGTTTCAAGTCTGTAACCTAGTGAACTAGTGTTAATGTATTCACCGATAGAGACTTCAAAGCACTTTTGTACATCGCGCTGGATAATAAAGTCAGCCAAATGCTGTAAATGTAAATGTACATTACATAGTCTTTCTATTTCTGAATTTTATTCCATTCTTCTTGGCAAAAAGTGCTCGCTTGACTTGCGATTAATTCCTAGGGGATCTCCTATACACTGCTATCTTTAAGTCATCACACAGGTTTACGATAGGACGGGCTCTGACTGGGCCGTTCCATATCATTGATCTTCATCTTCTGAAGCTGTTGTTTTGCTGCCTTGGATTTGTGCTTTTGGGTCCTTATCGTATTGGAAGGTGAAATTTTTCTTCATCTTCAGCTGTCTAACAGAGTCCTCCAGGTTCAGTGCCAAGATAGATCGGTATTCGGAGCAATTCATAATTTCCTCTGTTTTTTTTTTCTTCTAAAGCCCCAGTGTCAGCTTAAAAGTTTTATAAAACTGAAATAACGTTCAAGTTGTTTTGGCTGAGCTCTAGTCACAAGGTGCTGCTCATCAGCAGGGTGATACTATCCTACAGAGAAGCATGGTGTTGGCAGCATAACGGAAATGCTTCTCAGGGTCAGGGTCTAGCCAAAACGAGGAAAACCCGCTCCAGAATGAACATGACATGAGATTTGGTGTGAAGGTTCAGTTTTCAGAACAAAAACCAAAGCCTGTAACTAAACAACACTGGAGTGACTCCTGTTAAAGATTCCTTTTGACGTGTCCCAGCAAAAACCCAAACTTTGAACCCTGTAGAATTTGTGTGAAGAGATCTGAAGATGGCACTTTCTTATTTCCAGCAGACGCTTCTCCTTCCATCCGATTGATCTTGAGATGATCTTCCTGGATGAACAGGTGTGCAGAGCTTGTAGAGACTCACCCAAGAATACCCGAAGCTTTAATTCCAGCCGAATGATATAGAAAAAACGAATGAGAGATTTCCAATTTGGGATATTTTTTTTAATATATTTGCAAAATTTTCTGAAAAGATCTTTTCACTTTGTCAGTATATGTTATTGAATGTAGAGTGACTGTCAAAAAACACATTTAATCTATTTGAAATTAAATCTATAACACAATGCTGAAGGGGTTTCGATATGTACTGGGTGGGTGGGTGGGTGGGTGGGTGGGTGGGTGGGTTGTGTGTGTGTGTGTGTGTGTGTGTGTGTGTGTTAGACAGATATTATATTATCTAATATTTCTCACAGGTATTGGTAATAACATTTTCTACAAATGAACTTCATTACAAAATGAAACCTTCCCTTCTCCCAAAAGATAGGTGTACAATTTTGCACAAGCGTATTAAATCAAATAAACCCAGTAAAATATTAGAAGTGGCAGATAAAGAACGGAGCAATAAGAAGAATATTAAAGACAGAAAACGATTTTGATACCTCTCTGTCTGAACAGAGACGGAGACACCCACACGCGAGGCCACCGCGGGGGAAAGGTGAATGTGCGAGGCTTTCTGTGAGGACGTCCTCGGTGTGAGACAAGAGAAATGAATAGAATGTAATCAGGGTTTTTTACCCACCTACTCAGTCTCACCAAACACATGTCACTGCTTTTAATGGTCTTGCTCATGTGGGTGTTTTCATAAACACTTCCATCTACTGTTGTTTTGTTTTTTTTTGTTTTTTTGTGCTACTTCAGACCAACTGAAATGAAGATATAGAACAGATGTGGCTTAAATGTTCTAGTACTTTGAGAGTGTCTCAATTTTATGTATTGTCCATATAATACGAAGGCTTAATGAAGGCTGAATGATTGAAATTTGTTCCCTAACACATGAAAATAGTGAATTAAACTATCTGTTGTCCGTACCGTTCATACTACTGTATAAGGTCACTGGGAACCTGAAGTCTATCCCAGGGGGGACATAGGGAGGACACCCTGGACAAAGTGCCAGCCCAAATCAGGGCTAAATCACACGTTCATACTATAAATTCATCCACCAGTTCGTGTCTTTTAGACAGGGGTGGAAACCAAAGAACCTGGAGGAAACCCATGAAGCACAGGGGAGAACATTACACTAGAGGTCTTCTCGGGTCTAAAGAAATGTACCCGACCCGAAGTGACCCGAATCACTTTTTACCTGAACCTGACGTGCATAATTTTGAAAGACCCGAACCGAGACAAACACAAAAAAATTAGACCCGAGTCTGACCCGACCCGTTGGCAAGTTGGACCCGAATGTTGCATAACTCTACACTAAAGTAACTGCTACAGAGTGGATTCAAAATTGATTGACAGGTCTGTTTCAAGGAAAATTAGCTAACCGCCAGCCAGATGTCACAAGCGGTCTTGGCAAACAGAGGAGAGGTTGGAAAAGGACTCGAGTCGATGCACACACACGAGATACAGTAGTTCGGGTCTTCTCGGGTCCGTTCGGTAAAAACACATTCATTTTAAATTACCCGAGACCCGATGCCGCTATTATAATACCCGACCCGTGTCCGAGGCACACGTGAAACTTTTAGACCCGAACCCGCTCGGGTCTCGGGTAAGACCTCGGGTTTTGGGATCTAAGTGGACCCGTGAAGACCTCTACATCGGGCAGAATTGAGAAATGAAACCCTAACTTTGAGCCACTTTACCACTAACCACTAGCACAATTATTTGTGTATTTGAACATTTTGCCCCCTCTGTTGGGCCAGCAGCAGGATCCAGTGCTCTCTAGTTGACGTGGCCCAGGTTGACTTTCAGTGCCGATTCCAAGCCCGGAAAAAAAAAAAAATTGAGCGTTGCGCTGTCATAAAACCTGTGACGAATCATATATTTGTGTAAGAACTTTGGAACGTTGAGAACAAGTAGTGAAGTTGCATTTTGAATCATTTGCAGAGGTTAAATTGCGCTCAGAGTTGGACCTGACAGGAGAGAGGTGCAATTGTCCAGTTCTGACATTGGACAGGAGATATTGACAGGAGCGTGTCAGTTTAGCATGGTCACCTGAGGTTGTGTAAGGTTTATGAAGAAGACATCAGAGAGTTGTCCTGGGAGATCTCAAGATCCTGACCTGGGGATGAATCAACTGGGATGGCCAGTAGTTTGAAGTATGACAGTTTGGTTGATCTAACAGCATGTGGTTTCTCAGTCACAGCCAAAAGGGCAGTCTCTGTAGAATTGCACTGCTTTGAAGCCAGACTGTTTGGGAGGTTGTTCTCAGAGAGATGGATAACAGTTTGATTTTAGAAAGACAAGAGAGAAGTGATTCTGGTTTGTAGTTGCTGATGTCTGAGCGATACCAAACAGGTTTCTTCAGAGCAGGAATAAAACTCTTGGTCTCTTGAAGGCAATTGGTACATGGGCAGATGTTATGGAGTCATTGATCGTAGTGATAAAGGGCAAGAGGTCTTGTAAGATGCGTAAGGGATTGGATACAGTGGGTATGTGGTAGGCTTGCAGGACAAATGACTCCATAACATGTCTTCTTTTGCTAGAGTTGAAAAACGTGCCATTGAAAGAGAATACGAATCATGGTTGTTTAATATAGGGGTAGACTTTTGCAGGTGGAAGAGAAGGTTTTTTTAAAATAAGTTTTTAAATTCTTAGCAGTCAGGGGCAACGAAGAGAAGATGTGGAACTTATGAGGATCTTGTGCAAACGTTTCAGTCTTATCCTTATAGAATAGGCCGTCTATGCAGACGTCACTTTCGAGGAGAATTTTGACATACTTGTTCGGTGTATATAAATATGGATGTTTCTGATATATTTGGGTCTGAAGAACATTTCTGAAACAGGAATCATAGTTTTGTTATGATCTGGTTGTATAAATGAAAAAAATTTGGGTACAACTGAGAACCAGAGACTTACAGAGATGATTTTTCTCCAACAACAGTTTTGTTTGTTTTTGTTGTTGTTTTTTTGATTTTATGGTTTTTTTGGTGATCACAAGAAGCTTCTTGAACTCTACACCTTTAAAGCACCAGTTGATGTTTAGACAAATGGAGTCTTTTCTTATCTGAGGAAATCTTGAGAACAGCACTTTTGTGTCTTAAACCACTCGAACCACGAATGCGTCACGCGTTCACCTTTCCATACGATCTCTCTACGACGATGGTTAATATCCGGTTTAATAAAGACAGCAAGAATTACAATGTGACATCTAGATCATGTGTTTAAAGTCATGACACTCTTAGCAGTTTCTTTTACACACACACATACGTACAGTGACCCTTACGGTTTGTACAGATTGGAGACGGAGCAGAACCCGTGGGTGTGTGTGACGTCAGCTGTGCTCACACGCTGCTCTGAGGGGGTGGACGTCGACGTTGGACATGAAGTTCTCGCCATGTGCCGCTCACTGTATGCGACCAAGCACAAACTCAATCCTAAGGTATTGTGTGTGTGTGTGTGTGTGTAGCACAGTAGTGTAACGTGTGCGTATGTTACTGAATGACAACTCGGTTGGACGCAGGATTAATTCTTCCTGATTTCCTGTTTTCATTGAACATTTCATGCGTCTACGCAGTTTATCCCAAATATTTGTTTTTATTTTTTCCGTATCACCAGCTACCTTGAAAGTCTAGCGTTTCCTATCATCAGGTAGCAGGAAAATGTTCTTAGTACGTAGCTAATAAATGAAGGAGGATTGTCATTTAATAATTAAAAAAAAAGGATATCATTTAGGACTGGTATAAAGACCGGCGATGTCTGAGCTAGACGATGCTGGTAATCCGAGAGAGAACTCGTTTAATCGTATGTTTGTTCGTTAGTAGATCGGGTTATAAACGTAATCGTAGGTTGTGCACGTTTCGGTGCAATTGCAGCGAAATCTTTTCACTTCCAGGGGATTAAGCAGCCACTATAATAGATAGATGTAATAGAAATGTCTTTACTTTTATTCAGCTGAGAAAAATGACAAAAAAAAACAATCGCTCTCTGTCTCTCTTCCTCTTTCTCTCATTTTGTCTGTTTTTCCTCTATCATTTTCTTTTCCTTGTTTGTCTTTCTCTGTCTTTGTCTCTCTGTCTTTCTCTCTCAGATCATTGGACACATATCCTCTCTGCTGTTGAAGAAAGGACTGAATCTAGAAGCGTTAAAGCTGATGGCTGAGAGCAAAGACGAGCAGCTTCTTGCTGTGACTGTGGATCAAATCAAAAGCATCACCTCAGTAAGTCCTGATTTGTGTCTGTTCACCTCACTTCACTTCATCGCCTTGCAGCCAAAGCCGCCTTTACTAGCACAGACTGCGACTTAAATATTAGCCGTGTGTGTGTGTCTCCCGTGTGTGTTTGTATACTCTGTAGTCGTCAGGAAGACGTACTGTTCACGAGCTACATGACCTCAGTGCATGACCTAAGCTCTGAGATATCCTCCTGTCTGTTGGAAGGCACACAGAGTTTTAACCTGTATGTAGTAATGTAACGAACAAGGTCCAGAGTTATCAGTTTATCTCTACTTGGACATCTATAAATAAGTGACTGGATCTGTTTAGTGTTGAATAATGTAACACGTTACACTGCACCACTGCAGCATTCTTCGACCGAAGACCGAATCCCTCGGATGCAGTCACTTTCGTCTGGGTGTACAAACTAGAGTAAAACATCTGGACCTACCGTGATAGGAAAATAATCAGTGATGGCATGATCTGAAGGGTTTTATCCTCGAACAATACACTATGCTATGGCATTGCCCCTATAACATCTCCTGTTACAAAGCACTCACATTGACTTGAGACTCCATCGATGACCTTTACTACAAAAAAAACCCGAACCATGCTTGTTTTTCCTGTAGATATTCATCCACCTACTGTATAAACCATAACTGCCTAATATTGTGTGCCTTTAAAGCAGCTTTGACTTGTCAAGGACTCCCACAACACCCCTGAGTGTCTCTCCTGAAGGTTATCCCCTTAAGGTAATCTGGATGTTACTAAGATGTTAGCAGCAGATACTTTTAAGTCCTGTAAGTTGTAAGGTGGAGCCTCTATGGATCAGACATTTTTTTTTTTTGTCCTCCACATCCTCAGAGACGCTCGATCAGATTGAGATCTGGGGAATTCGAAGGCCAAGTCAACACCTTGAACTTTGTCACGTTCCTCAAACTGTTCCTAAGCAGTTTTGCAGTGCGTGAGTGAGGATTATCCTGCTGGAAGACGACACATCTATTAGGAAATACAGCTACCATAAAGGGGTGCAGTTGGTTTGTAGCAATGTTTAAGCAGTTCGTATGTGTCACATACCACCAAATCTCACTTGTTATATCCACATGGATGCCAGGACCCATAGAGCTTACGGTGATGTACAGTAGGGGTTCCCAAACTTTTCACACCACGACCCCCAATATTAGACTGCTGACAAACAAACACCACCACCACCCCCTTCTCCTCTCTGTGTTTTCCTCCAACAGCTTGTGAGGATTTGCGATTTGGTTACAGACTGACGGAGCTAAAATAAAAAAGGAACACAATCTCTATGCCAGGCTATTTTATTAACAAATTATGGACAAAAACAAATACATCCCATACCTGTGAAACGCTTACAGACAGAATACGAACAAGCTGCCTGTAACACACGTACAGCTTTGGCTGGCGCCTTGGAACAATTCTAACTTCATAACCACCGTTCCATTTTTGATCAAGTTCAGATCTCAGAATAGGCCGATCTCTGTTTAGCAAAACACCAAATGTGCATCTAAATAAAATAAAAATACATACAAATAAAAATAAATAAAAATAATTAAGTTTCTGGGATTCATTTCGCGACCCCCCCGACCCCCACTCCGTGACCCCCCCTTTGGGAGCTGCTGGTGTACAGCATTCAGCATGGTCACTCTGATGCTCGGTGTGATCTGACTCCTATCTATTGTTTGCTTTGTCACAATTCTTGCTCTTCTGTGGGATCGGACCAGATGGACTAGCCTTCACTCCATACAGCCATCAATTAGCCTTAGGGCTCCATGAAACTGTCACTGCTTCACTTGTTCTCCTTCCTTGGAGCATTTTGATGGTTTCTAACCACCACACTCCAGGAACACACCACAAGGCCTTCTGTTTTGTAGACGTTCAGACCCGGTCATCTAGACATCACAAATTTGGCTTTTGTCACTCAAATCCTTAAACTCGCCAAGCTTTCATCAATCTACTGGTGCCACTGTATAGAGATTTGATGTTATGGCTGATCTGATCCAGTGTACATCTGGAACTATTGCCGTTGCTGCTGTTGTAGGATACGATACCTATATTAAAGTCTATAAATCTACACGCATCCACATTTCAGGCTAACGTGCAGAATTTTAAACAGAGCTTGCGGTATTGTCCTGAGATCAGATAAGCGCCGTGAGTGAAAAAGTGGCTCTGAAGCTTTCCGTTCGCTCGCTAAGTAAAAGAGCCAGAAGCGCTCCAGTGTAATTTCAAGCCTGCAGCCGGAATAACAATTCACTCAATTCACACCCGTTGGTTTTCTCAGACTTGAGCGCTGTCTCGCACACTTGTTGGAAATTGGGCTAATCTCTGACTCTTAAGTTCACGGGGAAGTTCAGGGGGGAAGAACATGGAGAGAGAGCGAGGGGAAGGAGAAAAAGTTGTACCGGATTTTATTAGAAAGTAGTACACTTTAGTTCCCGGATGCGGTGCAGGAAATTCGTCGCATTCCGTGTAGCTGTAAGTGATTGTGTTCTTTTGCAAGGAATAAATCAGGTTTTATGTGCTCTCTGAGCTGCCGTACGGCTGCGTGAATGAATCACATGCACACACAACCTCCTGTTTTCAGTGATTTAATGCTTCTGTATTTGCAGCACAGCTGCTCCTCAAAAGCCATGGCGTTTATCTCAAAGCACCATCAATCATAGCGGCACAAAAGCGGTTCAAACAGGGCAGTATGGTCTTATCTGTTAACTTTGCAGCTCACTACATCTCGAAATGCTAAGATGTACATGCTAAACTGTCTAATATTTATATCATTTTATACTGTTGAGTTGCCAGGACCATGCCATACACCCATCAGTGAGCCTTGGGGCTCCATGACCCTGTCGCTGCTTCACTTGTTCTTCTTTCTTCCAGCACTTTTGGTAGGTTGAAGTAAGCAGCAAACCCATGAGGTGTTCTGTTATAGGAAACTAATCAGTTTCTGTTACCAATGCAACCTTGATTTATTTCCATTAACGGCTATTCCCACGTTATTCCCACTTATCAGTTACAAGCTTTTTCACCAGCCTCTAGATTATTTACTATTTATCGAAGTTAACATTGGCATGTTATTAGGAAACAGAAAGTGTGATGTCTTCTTTGAGGACTTCCTTAATGGAGGAAACCATTGAAGACTCCTTCAATCAGTATGAAATTAACATCTCACAGAAAGGCAGATTTTTTTTTAAAAAAATCTGTTTATTATTAGCTTTACGTTACATCGTGTTTCCACCACACAAGTCCCACTAAACGTGCTATTACTAGTGTTCTGGATGGGAACGGTAATCATTTGTTTATGAATCACTATCAGAATCAACTATCTTGGTACTAGCGACATGGTATAAAACAGGGGTTAGCAACCTTAAACACTCAACGAGCCATCTGGTTCGATTCCCACCACCGCCTTGTGTGTGTGGAGTTTGCATGTTCTCCCCGTGCCTCGGGGGTTTCCTCTGGGTACTCCGGTTTCCTCCCCCGGTGCAAATACATGGATGGTAGGTTGATTGGAAAATGGAAAATTGTCCGTAGTGTGTGAGTGTGTGAGTGAATGAGAGTGTGTGTGTGCCCTGCGATGGGTTGGCACTCCGTCCAGGGTGTATCCTGCCTTGATGCCCGATGACGACTGAGATAGGCACAGGCTCCCCGTGACGCGAGGTAGTTCGGATAAGCGGTAGAAAATGAGAGTTTGATCTAACCTTAACAGAAAAGACGCTCGGTTGAAGGTTACTTTCAAATAAAATGTTCAATGTCTAATTGAGTCCTCTTTGTATTCATGACATCAAAATTTTATCTTGCCGGCTGCAGCAAACCAAAAATGCGTCTGCTTCTGTGTCGGATTTCGCAAGTCGTCAGTTATGACGCATATTTTGAGCGACCAAAAAAATTAAACACGGTTTATTTTAATGTCACAAGAGCGTCATAATCCTAGAATTTAGAACTACATTTGTTTAAAAACTAACTAAAATAAAATACATTTAAATTGAATATGTATTTTCCAAATCTACAGGGAGCCGCAGCAGAGGGATGAAAGAGCCACGGGTTGCCGACCCCTGGTATACAACGACAATAATATCTAGTTTAATCAGTTAGCATA
>NC_062526.1:21356851-21359351 GCF_022655615.1 Tachysurus fulvidraco | reverse complement strand
AAAGCTCTGACCTCGGATACACTTTCCATAAATGTTAAATAAGCATCTGAGTAGAGAAAGCTTTAGCGTCGAGCGCTCGGGCACGAGAGACAAGCGAGACATCACCCATCACCATGTCTCGATCAGGAACAGACACTCGACACACACACCAGACACAATTCAGGAGTTAAGAGTACTCTGTGTTTGCTGTGTGTCTCTCACTGTCTCCTTCTGTCTTTCTTCTCTTTTCACCATCACTTTAATCTCCGTCATTGTCGGCCTCTTGCTGTCTCCGTGTCTCGCCGTCACCGTCTTTCTCTCCGTCCCTCTCGGTTTATATTTGCCACTCGCTCCGTCAGTCTCTCGTACCTCTTGTCCGTCCCCGCTTGTTTCGATCCCGATCAGTCCTCTGTCGATCCTCCGTGTGGACGCCTGCATGTATTTTTCATTTTTCTGCTCCTCCTCCCTCCCTTTCTCTCTCTCTCCCTCCCTCTCTGTCTTTTCCTGTCGCTCTGCTGCAGTTGTTTGCATTAATGAAATCACAGAGCGGTACCAGGCCGCGACCGGGCCGAAAGAGCTTTATGATTTAAATGATAAAAGAAAGGCGCGCATACATCATTTATGAGTCACCAAATGCTCTGTCATTGCAAATCCGCCCTGCGCTGGAACCCAGCCGCTGCATCTGATGCATTTTTAATGTGCCCATTCCTGCATTACACACACACACACACACACACACACACACACACACGTATATACATATATATCAGCTGATATTACTCTCATTAAGCGGATTTGTAAATAGGCTGCAGTAATGAGGCCAGCTGTTTTTACGACATGTCTACGTGCCAGAACGAACCGCGAGGTAGATATTTTGTAACTCTGTCACGCCGCCCGCTTACATGCATTCAAGCCTAGCGATGCATGTAATAGACGTTGTTTACGCTTGTGTATAGGAATATCCATCCATACACCTTTCTCCATCCCCCCGGAATAAATTAAAACGACTGCAAACTCCGGATCGACGCATCCCCCTTTTCCCGAAAACGACTTCCCGAAATATTCGACGTGCGAAAACATTCTAAACCTCGCAGAAGATCTCGAGCACCGCGTTTCATCTTGCCGAGCGAAAGAAAGATAGGAAATCCATTAGGAGCTAAACAAACATTTAAATCTTTTCTCTTCGCTGCTTCTCAACAGTCACAGCTGTCCAACCTCCGACTTCTGGGCGTTTCTGTGTCCGTGCTTTGTGACGTGCGTCACGCCGGAACTCGGCAAACGGTGAAGGATGATGAATCAGCTCAGACGTTCACACACAAACTTTATCCTGCCTTATCAGCCAGAGTGACAGGCTGTGAAAGCAAGAGACAGATTACCTCCAAGCGAGCACAGTACGCAGTGAAGATTGAAAAATCCTACAGATGGGAAAGTTTAGAAACGTCCTTATCGGAGTTTCTTCCTCTCAAACAAGGTCAAGCCCTGCAGCTTGGGTTTAGCTCTGAAGTCCTGCAGGTCCGACAGTCCTAAAAACCCTGCTCGGCTTCAGGTAGGACATCATCTCTCAAGCGTAAACTGGCTCTGCATGAGAAACGCATCCTCCAAAACCTCACCATCTTGCCAGCTTTGAATCCATAATTAGCTTACTTCACGTCCGTTATGGCCGACCGTTGCTTCTCCAAGCTTTTTCACCCAAGGAGCTCATCGGTATGGATTTGGTTCCTCGACATGCTACAACAAGCGGCATACAAATCAGAAAGCACATAAAACTTAGTCTTAGAGTCGGAACATCATCAGCTTCCAAACTGCTCACTCGCCGGGATTGTCGGACGAATGCATGCGGCTACGACCCGACCTGCTTAGGATTCTTCATACGGTTCATCTGTGATGCTCAGTGTGGAACACTCAGGAGGCAGGTGTGATTTTTCACCCCCTGGGTGCTTTAGGAGGGGTAAATAAATGCTCACACAGACTGCTAGTGAGCTAGATCTTCTGGGTTAATAGACAACTGACCGAGCACATCGCCAAGGAAATCGTTTTCTCTTCGTGGAGGATAATTTAGCTCCATTAAAAGGAAAAACTCAAATTCGCGACACATCTGTCGGTCTGTGCCACTCCTGACAAGGCCGTGTTAAATAAAGAAAGCTCGGTAACACCGATGGCGTGTGTAAAGCATGAAGATAAAAGAGAAAACTCTGAGAGAAAAGTGACAGGAGTTTCACTGCGGGAACCAGGAACCAGTACTGACTTACCTGACCTGATGGAGATGATGGTAGTGAGTGGGATGACGGTTATGATCATGTTAGTGGTGATGTTTATGGTGAATGAGATGATGGAGGAGATAATATTGATGATGATGAGTGAGCTGATGATGGTGATGATGATGAGTTAGGTGCTGCTTCTGATGAGTGGGATTAAGATTGAGATGATGCTTCTGATATTTATGGTGAATGAGATGATGATGATGATGATGATGATGATGGAGGAGATGACCCTGAAGATGATCCTTGAGATTATGCTTCTG
>NC_062526.1:21331851-21349351 GCF_022655615.1 Tachysurus fulvidraco | reverse complement strand
GATTAACTGACATTTATGGTTAGACCACAGACCACAGCAAAACTCTTCCCACTTTAGGACAAGTTAATATCGAAAAGATTCAGAATACAAAATAACTCCTAAAAATTAAACTGGTGAAGTTGCAGGTTTCAGCACGATACATTTAATAATACATTTTTTTTCCTACCAGCGGTTAGTGTTCGAGCAGCAGGAAAACCTCATTATTATTTTATTTATTTTAATATACTCTTCATACTTCTGCTCTAATTTTTACTATTTAAACTTCATGGCTAAGTAGCTTGGTTTAATCTTAGGTACAGTACAGACCAAAAGTTTGGACACACCACCTTTTCAACAGGACAATGACCCCAAACACACCTCCAGGCTGTGTAAGGGCTATTTGACCATGAAGGAGAGTGATGGGGTGCTGCGCCAGATGACCTGGCCTCCACAGTCACCGGACCTGAACCCGATCGAGATGGTTTGGGGTGAGCTGGACCGCAGAGTGAAGGCAAAAGGGCCAACAAGTGCTAAGCATCTCTGGGAACTCCTTCAAGACTGTTGGAAGACCATTTCAGGTGACGACCTCTTGAAGCTCATCAAGAGAATGCCAAGAGTGTGCAAAGCAGTAATCAAAGCTAAAGGTGGTGACTTTGAAGAACCTAGAATATAACATATTTTCAGTTGTTTCACACTTTTTTATTACGTACGTATATAATTCCACATGTGTTCATTCACAGTTTTGATGCCTTCAGTGTGAATCTACAATTTTCATAGTCATGAAAATAAAGAAAACTCTTTGAATGAGAAGGTATGTCCAAACTTTTGGTCTGTACTGTATATAAAATACTCGAAGAATTCCTCTCTAAAATGTAGCCAATATTATTTCTTATTACATGTATTAATTCTTTTGTTTCACATAAAATAACTCCATCGGATGTTCATATTTTCTTATGATGAATTCTTACCGTCTTGTTAAAAATCCGCAATACTATCTTTAAATATTTCCTGTTAATAAGTCAATATGAATCAGAAAGACAACTGACAAAGTCTGAAGATTAAGATAGAATAAATGAAAGAAGAATTCGATTGAACTAAGCATAAAACTAAAATCAGTGGAACATCCCAATGTTAAAAATAAAGAAATAAACAAAGTACAGTAAATGGAAATGTAATGCAGCATATAAAGTAAAAACAAAAAGAAATTAAACATTAGCTCCTTATCTGCTACAGATAAACAAAATAAAAAAAATAGCCTGGTCTTTAGAAAGTAAATAAATACAAATAATGACTTCAGGTTATAAGAACAATAAAAAAGTGTGACCGTGTCTATAAAAACAGACCTTTTGTCCAGTTTAGTGTTTTGGAGCACCTCAGGTGTGTATCTACATCACGGTATGATGAAAAACATCGTCAGCCACAAGCTCAGAGTTATAAGGCCTTCTCCAAACAATCTGAGATACAGTGTGAAGGAATCTTAATGAATCCAGATCCTTCAGAACACTCGGCAGTTTTCCTGTTTAGGGAGACGGCGTCCCACCCAATTCAGTCCGAACAGTCAGAACAGATCAAAAAACAAGCGCTTCATGTGACCTGCGAGCCTCAGTAAAAGGGTTAAGTGCTTGTTAGTGACAGAATCATAAAAAAAGTAAAAATAAAAAAAGACTGAACTTTTAGGGCTTGTGTGGAAGTGTGGTTTGGAAAAAACTGGCTTAACATGAAGAATATGACCATATTCAAATTCAGTGTATTTGTATAGCGCTTTTTACAACTCACATTGTCTCAAAGCAGCTTTACAGGAGTATAGAAACAGGAGAGAGAGAGAGAGAGAGAGAGAGAGAGAGAGAGAGAGAGAGAGAGAGAGAAAAGAAATATATATATATTGATGAGAAGAAAAAATAAGAATAAAAATAAATAAATCAATGAATACATACTGTACAATTCAATTTTCAATACTATATAAGTATACTGTATATTTGCCACAAAAAAAAATTGTGTTTTCTCTCACACACCAGACCTTAAATATTTAGGGGAAACTCCTGACTGCTTATGAACGTTACCATTGGCTGCTTTTTTTTTTTTTCCCCAAGTCCGGAACGCTAGACCTGATACACGGTAGGATTTGCTTGTGAAAAATGGCAATCCTTGTAATCCTTGCCTACTTTCTTCATTCTAAATAAATAGAGAGGATTTACTTCAAAAGTGTATTAGACCTGACTGAATCGAGAGCGTCGGGTCGGACAATACGATACGTTAAAGATCTAGAATTTAATCCACTCAACACACCTTCTAGTATAAAAGCAGCATTCAAGCCATAGGTGGTTGTGAGGAGTCTTTTAAATACAGAGCTTTAAAAGTGTGAGTGATTTTATGATTAACGAACCCACGCTTTTGATTGCCGTCGTCTTCTTCCACCTCCGCAGGTAGCGCCATCCACACGATGCAGAACACGGCGTGGCTCCGTCGCTCGCTCGGCGATCACACGGCCTGAGTTGTGTGAAAAGTATTAGACGGAAAACCCTCTGCTGTGTTTGGACGTCGTATATAAAAACCCGAATAAATAAAAATAAAAAATAAAGCTAGCTTCTGTTCCCTAAGCCGAACTTCTTATAAAGATAGGCTCGTTTTAGAACCTATGGATCAAAACAAAAGATTTTCTGCCTTCAGATTGATGGCCTGGGCTTCTCGTTTTTCAGGAAGGTGAAGATGAAGAGGATTCTTTTGTGTGAAGAGATTTCTCACCTGCTGCCTTCTTGAGCGGTGGAGAAAAGCTCACCCCGCTCAGGTGTCTGTAGCTGTTAGCTCCGGCTCATCAGCGTCTTGGACCGAGAATGGGAACTTTTCTTCTCATTAATGTAGAGAAAATGCATTTTTCCTCGAGTCATACCAGGATTTTCAAAGGCGAGCAGCTTCAGCAGCAAACGTGATGTGATTTTTATATATAGATTTTTTTTCCCTGCTCAGACCGGCCGTAAGCTCCAGGGTGAATATCACTGGATTTTAGGGATGGGATAAAAGATGGAGTCAAAATCAAAACAGAACTGTCTTTACTGGCTGTTTTATTTTTCTTCCCTTGACCAATAACTTATTAAGCAGATTAAAGACCAGAAAACTCTCAACCATTTTAAAGACCGCAGTTCTCGTGAAGGGGTTTCTGTAGTTGAGGAAGTGATTGATCCTGGGCTCTTGTTTTTTAAAATAGTAATCCCAGTTTTTTAGCCTTTTTGAATTGTATACAGAATTTCAATGCTTTACACCATCACTATGTCAGACGTAGCTGGTGATACAACAGCCATGATGTCAGTACACACATGGGCATGCAATGTGACAGCTCTATTTCACAATCCAACCCTTTAAAAAAAATAATAATACAGGCATAGACAGATAGGCAGCTAACAAATCAGCCGAAATAACTGAAATATTTTCTAATAGTGTATAGAATGGAATACATGTTGTTGTTGTTAATAATAATAATAATAATAATAATAATAATAATAATAATAATAATAATAATAAAAGAGGGGCACGGTGGCTTAGTGGTTAGCACATTTGCCTCACACCTCCAGGGTCGGGGTTCGATTCCTGCCTCCGCCTTGTGTGTGTGGAGTTTGCATGTTCTCCCCGTGCCTCAGGGGTTTCCTCCGGGTACTCCGGTTTCCTCCCCCAGTCCAAAGACATGCATGGTAGGTTGATTGGCATCTCTGGGAAATTGTCCATAGTGTGTGTGTGAGTGAATGAGAGTGTGTATGTGCCCTGCGATGGGTTGTCACTCTGTCCAGGGTGTATCCTGCCTGAGATAGGCACAGGCTCCCCGTGACCCGAGAAGTTCGGATAAGCGGTAGAAAATGATTGAATAATAATAATAATAATAATAATAATAATAATAATAATATTAGGCTGAAGACCCTTCACATAAGCTGAAGCAAACAAGAAACAGATTAAAAGAATCTGTTTATTGAATATTGATGGAAGGAGTCTCCAGTTTCGGTACTTCTTGTGTTGTTTGAGAGAACAGAAGCAGAGCTGATGAGAGGGTGATGGTTTATAGCTGCTACAATATAAGTGATAACAGGAACATAATCCTGCATTCTGCACACTTCTCAGATATAAAGTCACCATTATTCAGTAGATTAAACACAAAAATACAAGTTGTAAAGCTTCGGAATATAGGACAAGTGACCCAAGACTATGTAGCAGAAAGGAAAAAAAACATTAAGGCTACAAAGCAATCAATAAATAATTCATAAAGATAAAACTGATGACATTTTCAGCCTGGCACGACTGCCTCTGTTCACAGCGCTCTAAAGTTCAGTCCTATAAGCATCAGCGGTATGATCGCCACATGCGAATAATTAGCAGCTTGAATGGTTTGCACTTTGAACTGATTAGAATGATTATTTGAAATGATGTATGTTAATGTTAGTGTTAATCTGTAGAGCGTGTGGCTTGTTGCGTGCCGTAAACAGTCCGAGATCACCTAAAGCTGATAGGTAAATAATGAATATACAGCATATGTATATTACTCTAAGCTATGTTTACAGTAATAGTGCAGTGTTTCGCAAGCACAGAAAGTAAAGGTTAACCCCATTTAAACCGTTTTCCCAGATATGTTGTTATGTTTAAACTTAATACGCTTCACAGTGTTGTGAAACCGCTCAGTGCTGTTGCTATTACACGTATCACTGCGTCCTTATTCTGCTTCAAGAACTGATGGAACTGAGCAAAATTACTTTTCAGCACAAAGCCGTCATATGACTCTGCTGATAGAACGACAAGCAGTCACATACTGAGAGAAAATAAAGGCGCTAGGCAGACGTGTAAGGACAGAACATCGCATCTCGCCGCTAAAATGTTTTCCGTCAACTTCCTGACGATTTGTCGGGCTCTCAAGCAGTATGACGTGGAGTGGATATAAAAAGGCTACACACCCAGTTAAAATCGCAGCGTTTGTTTTCTAATGCAAATGCTTACAATAGCCTGGTTCTATACCTGTACGTTTGCACACCCATTTATAGTAAGACTTGTGTTTATGTTAGAACTAATGATCATATTAACGTATACAGTATTTGGCAGACGCCCTTATACAGAGCAACTTGCATTTTTATTTCACTGAGCAATTGAGGGTTAAGAGCCTTGCTCAGGGGCCCAGCAGTGGCAGCTTGGTGGACCAGGGATTCAAAGTCAAAACCTTCCAATCGGTAGTCCAACACCTTAAACACTAGGATAAAACATCTCTTTATGTTGACATGATTGCGTCAGGTTTTTTTTTTCCCCAAATGCACCTTCATGCTGCACCTTTCCTGTTCTTCATATCCACTCAGTGTCATGTCCATAAAACCAGTTTGAGACCATTTTTTTTTGTGACCTTATACGTTATCATTAGTGCTTTTAACAACTCTATTTAAAATAGAGTTGTTAAATGCTTTTAACAATTCTATTTTCTATTCTATTTGGTCATCTTTAATGACCAAGACAGGGGTGATTATAGAGAAAAAAACATTGGGAGGACATTACCATTTGGATGACACCAGAGAGTGTGATTATAAATAATTCTTTCTACAACTGTGTGCTATATTGTCAAAAACTGCACGTTTGTAACCGGGGCATTCATTCTAGTTTAAGATGAAGTCTATTTTGTTGAAGTTATCAACTGGTCGTTGATGGAGGCTTGAGTGCAAAACTGTTCTTGGTAATTGCAGTCCAAAGCTATCATATAGAAATTGTAGTTTTAAGCTGTTGTTACAATACCGATGTCTCAATCGCGGTCTAAAGCCATCTCCATGGTTTCTAAGTGTTACCATCCACAGCAATCTCATATATCTTTAGGCGAGAAGGAGAGTGGATTCCAATTTATGAGAACTCTAAACACATGTATGGCATGAGAATGGATCAGGCAGGTCTGAGGAGCAGAAGGTAGTATGAATAGCTAGAGAAAAAGAGAGATCGATTACTAGGTATTCTTATTTTGTGCAGAATAAAAGCAAGGTCTCCCACCATACTAGCTATGACAGGACAACTAAAAGAGAAAGACACAAGAAGTCAAAGATGTAAGGGTTTCCTGGAACATAAATCAGTCAGACACTCCACAGTCAACAAACCTGACTGAAGGCATGAGTATGGGTGGGTTCACCAAAACTCTTGATGCCCATGAACCCTCCAGATCTGCCCCTTTACCTAAGAGAAGATTTCCCAAACACTAATTTGAGTCTGTCCCATAGCTGTGAGGCTTTGTAAGAAAAAGCTCTGCCCCATGCTGAAGCCTTTACTACTTGAGATACTACCAAATTACTACCTATTGGAATATCCAGTTAATAAGGCATTACAATAATCCTACAGAGTGGTAACAAAAGCATGAACTAGTTTTTCTGCATCGTGTAGTGACATGCTGTTTTTTTACTTGACAATATGAAAGAAGGCGACCTTAATGAAATGATCTACATGAACTTCAAACAAAAGACTAGAGTCAGTAATCACACCAAGATTTGACTTCTGTGCCTGACGATATATATACTGTATATACGGTTTATATACAGTATATGTAAAGCAGTGTGCCTAAACAGAATCTTGCAGAATACCAAACTTCATCTTAGTACGCTAAAAGAAGTCACCATTTAGAACTGCAATCTGATAACGATCAGTGAAATAAGTCCTAAGCCTAAGGAGAGGGCTGTTCCTTTAACACCAACAACATTTTCTAGCTTATCAAGTAGAACAGTATGATTTTGATCAGTGGTGTCAAAACCTGCACTAAGCTCGAACAGCACCAGAAAGGAGACACAACACCGATCTGAGGCCAGTAGTAGGACATTTACCACTTTAACCAGCGCTGCATCTATGCTATGATGAGGCCTAAATCCTGACTGATACATTTATTGAATGCAATTTCTATGTAGGGCGGCACGGTGGTTGCGTGAGTGAATGAGAGTGTGTGTGTGTGTGTGTGTGTGTGTGTGTGTGTGTGTGTGTGTGTGTGTGTGTGTGTGTGTGTGTGTGTGTGCCCTGCGATGGGTTGGCACGCCGTCCAGGGTGTATCTTGCCTTGATGCCCGATGACGCCTGAGACAGGCTCCCCGTGACCCGAGAAGTTTGGATAAGCGGTAGAAAATGAATGAATGGATTTCTATGTATGTCTGAACATAACTTGGCTAGGATGTTGGAGAGAATGATAAAGTTTTGCCTATAGGGGTAGAGGTCAGAGTTTCACTCAACTTTAAAAAGATGAATGAACTAATCTGTAGGGTTAAATATTATATTTTCTGCTTTAAAATGTATCGTCTAAATGATCTATGAGCACTAAGAGATTTTCTGTTGCTCAGGAGGCTTTCCTTTCATGCTGTTTGAAACACAACCAATTTAGTTTGATGCCATTTACATTCTAATTTCCAAGTGGTTGGTTTTATGGTGCGTGTGCTATCGTTATAGCAGAGTGCTAGTGTTTTCTCTCTAATTATTTTCCTTTTAAGTAGCGCCACATTATCGGTGTAGCAGAACATTGACTAAGCATTCAGTTGCCCGGGTCAAGTTCTGTGGAGTAACACGGTGATCTATATTTTCTGTATTTTATCTGAATGTTAGTATTAGACGAAGAGTGTGACCACCATTATGAGTGGTGAATCTATTATGAATAGTCAATATTCAACTGCGTAGATTCCTCTACTGCCCTGCGATGGGTTGGCACTCCGTCCAGGGTGTATCCTGCCTTGATGCCCGATGACGCTTGAGATAGGCACAGGCTCCCCGTGACCCGAGTAGTCCGGATAAGCGGTAGAAAATGAGTGAGAGAGTGAGAGAGTGAGATTCCTCTACTAGGTAGATGAGGCTGAAGTATGTCAATGTATCTGGGAGGACTGGTTTCATTTAATGCTACAAATGAATTGGATTTCATTTACATTTCTGTTAAACACATTACATTGAACTTATGATCAGTAGCAGTTTTTTATTAACAATAAGCTCTTTGGATGTAAGAGATCTAAGATTTTACTGAATTAACTGAATCTAAATTTATGTTAATTAGTTTACTAAAACAAACTTACTGACTATTTCTGCATGAAACCTGAATGAGGTCTCAGTGTATTTCAGCGAGCAGATGGTCGGTTTAACCTGCTTGTCTGCTCCCTGGGTCTGAATTAATAACGATTAACAAGGACTGTTCTGAGACTTTGTGTTACGCTGCAAGAAATAAGAGTAGTCCGTTCCTAAGTGTGATGAAAAAGTCCCACCCTAACAGGCCTGCCTTGCCCTCAAGCCGATCCCATTATCTATATTGTTTCCATAACCTGCTGTAAGCTACATTGCCTACACAACCTCTGACTGACGTAGGTGTATATCATTAGGTCCTATGTGAAAATCTACTTTTTAAATCGACCTGTTCTGTCTGGTGCCTTGTCGTCAACAACTAACTAGCGCTGCTGGAGCCTCTAAATGCCTAGAACATTTTTCAGGTGGCTCCTATAACAAGAGTTCTTTCAGGTTCACTGAGTAGAGAAAACCTGTTAGACACGTGAAGCGGAAAGGATTGGTGCTCCCGTGGGCGAGCCTTAGTGTTAGCTTTGGCTTTGTGATTAGGCTGCCAAGTTGTCACCCATTCGCCCTGATGTGATGGTTCTAATGACAGAGTTGAGGGATTGTCTAAGGCATCCGGAATTTTCCCTACAGCCATTACTCTGCTCTCACGCTTGCTAACACTCTCTAGTGTTTGGATCCACACCTGTAATCTTCAGAGAGCTAACTAAAATATAATTATCATAAATAAAGGTATTACTAGTGACAGAGGAAGAATGATCAAACATCCTGCACTCAACACACTGTACAAGCTGAATGTTTGTCGTCTTGCGTGTTTAACGTAACTTAGTATCAGCAGTATTATTTTAGGCTACTTTTTTTTTCCAGCCCATCTGGCACCAACGATCCTGCCTTGTTCAAAATGACTACGATCGCATTTTCCTCCCATTCTGATGGATTATGTGAACATTACCTGGATCTCTAGCCAGGTATCTGCTGGTTTTGTGGATCACACTACAGCTATGTGATTGGCTAATTAGATAATTGCATGAATTAGTAGTTGTACATGTGTTCAGTGTTCACTATATATACTGTATATGTGTCATAACAGGGGTGAAAAAGTGAAGCCAAAATTTCCCTGAGACCTTTTAGTGTCTGGCTGAGAGATCTTTCTTTAACCACCAATTCCCATGTTAGTAAATAGACAACGAGGCAAACTTTAATTACTTTCAGTTTTAATTAAGTTCTGCTGACCTTGATTTCTCCCTCAGTGTTTTTCTCAATGGTTAAGCAAGGACTTGAAACTATTGACCATTTTTCAGCCAAGTCATGTCTTGCTCTGCTGCAAACTGCCCCCCCCCCCCCCCCACACACACACACACAACCCCACCCCCGGGAATGAAAGAAAATTCATTGCATTTTTACAGTTTGTTGCTCATTTCAGTGTCAGAACTGGCTTGTTGTACTGATAGTATTTAATAAAATGATGGTATTTAATTTAAACTATTTACTAGTGGCAGTTTGACCTTAGTGAGCACTCGAGGTGTCAGTCGTCCAGCTTCGAAGTCCACCAGCGGAATGAGAGAAGCATAAAAGAGCATGAATCACTGTAGATATCAGAGGTAGACGAAAAACATGAAGAGCAGTGATTTGTTCCTTAAAAATCATTTGTGCTGACTTTAAATCGATCTTGAACTGCTCTTTAGCTGTATATTTTCATTTGGTATGTTACCTTCACATTCACTTATTACTTTGATTCACATGGACCAACTTGTATTGTGCCTCTGGCTCAAATTAGGGGCTTGTCCATGACCGATATTGATGGCCAGGAGATGGAGTCTGTCAAGGTTGTAGTGACACAGTTAACAACTCAACAAAAAATATGTTATTTTCTATTCTTCAGGCTTCTTAATTACTGCGACCAAGGTTTAGCATTAAAAAAAAATTCTAAACGACTTTTATGAAGTTATGTATCTTATATTTCAGAGCTTCTCTTCTGTACTGAGGAACTCTATCTCCATCTTATTTCCTGTCAGTAATGTAAAGAATCTCTCTGAACTACATGTGAGTGTGTGTTTAAAAACCTGTATCTGAGGACAGCAGCCTCAGAAGACTGGGTATACATTATAGGGAGACTGTTCGTGTCTCATGTGCACATCAAATAAAGTTCGGCTTTGCGTCGTCTGCATATATTGACAGTTTCTCTACACACAAAAAATCTGCTGACATTACAATACTTTTGCTCTTCTTCTTCTTTTTGCATATGAGAGGTGATGATTACACAACATGACTTATTAATGACCTCATTGTTGACCAAGTGATGACCTTTTCCCTTTCCTGACCATCTGACTCTGCCTGATAACAGAGCGAACACGTCCAATCACTCACAATCTACACACACACACACACACACACACACACACACACACACACACACACACACACACACACACACACACACACACACACACACAGTGGCAAAACACTGCACAGATGGAAAATGACTGTTTTAGTTAGGATGAGTAATTATACCATTGTATTCTGTGTGTGTGTGTGTGTGTGTGTGTGTGTGTGTGTGTGTGTGTGTGTGTGTGTGTGTGTGTGTGTGCTTTTGAGGATAATAATTACACCCTTTTCTCTCAGGTAGTGTGTCATTAGGTGGCTGTCACTGCCACAGAAGCTGCGTTCATTAATTTGGTGCACTCATGAACTGAATAATCATAATATCAGCACATGAGACAATGATTCTGACAGCCATGTTGTGCATAAATATGAGAGCCTTTGTGATTCAGAGTTGATTAAATAAAGACCACGGATGAATTTTGCTCTGATCTGTGACTGCTTGACTAGTCGCTTGGCTGAATGAATGAATGAATGAATGAATATATTTATAAGCCTTTTTTTTTTACTCATTTAAGTCTCATTTGTTTAAAGGATATATTGCCTGCTTTGGCAGACTCTCTGACATTTACTAGATATTTTCATTCTGGATGGTTAAAGCAAATAATAAAAAAAAATGTTTGCAATAATCGCTCAGGGATATAAAAGAAAATGTTACATGAGGTAATATTTCTGGAAATTTGAGTAGAGGAATGGGCTCACCGAGCTGAGCTTTAAGGCGCATGATATTCATTATATTTCATTTGAATTTTAAACCTCATGGTTGGATTTAGCATGAATATTTCAGAGCTAATCTACACTTACGGAAACCTGTATATTAGATTTGGCCTCCTCATCTTCTCTAGGTCATTGACCAGCATGTTACTTCAAACAGATAATACCCTAGAATCTCTTCTAAAAATAATCAATTCTTCCATTAGCATGGGTTAGCTGCCTTAATCTTATAAAGTAGCAGTTATCTAAGCCACGGTTTAAAAATCTGACCTCAACCCATATCAGATGATCAACTATAGGCCAATATCAAACCTCCCATTTATCTCCAAGATTATAGAAAAGCTTGTAGCTGAGCAGGTATGCTCATACATGCATAAAATGTGTAAAATGTTTCAGTCAGGATTTAAGCCTCATCATATCACAGACACAGCGCTGGTTAAAGTGGTAAATGTCCCCCTACTTGCCTCCGATCAGACCTGTGTCTCATTGCTGGTGTTGTGACCTAGCTAGTTAGTGAACTAGCATTAGGATGTGTTTTTGATTGTGACTACAGCGTTTTTAGTGAAATCGTATCAGTATAGAAAAGATGAGGATATAAGGTTGGGTAGGATGAGCAGATGGATCTTTTCTATTCCTCATTTTGGAAGTTAGTCTCTATTGTGATGCTTTGATGTGGGTATTTACTCACATGATGACTCAAATGTGGGTAGAAGGTCACATGATTAATGAAATCAGCCCCAGCTTCACGTCTTCATATCCTTCAGTGTGTTTTTCTTGCATCTTGGGAAATCGTGGCCTAATGGTTAGAGATCTTGACTTCTAACACTAAGGTTGTGGGTTCGAGTCTCAGGCCAGCAACACCACGACTGAGGTGCCCTTGAGCAAGGACTCCCCGGGCGCCGCAGCATAAATGGCTGCCCACTGCTACGGGTGTGTGTTCGCTGTGTGTGTGTGTTCGCTGTGTGTGTGTGTGTGCGCTCACTGCTGTGTGTGTGCACTTTGGATGGGTTAAATGCAGAGAACAAATTCTGTGTATGGGTCACCGTACTTACTGTAGCCGTATGTCACGTCACGTCACGTCACTTCACATCTGTCATACACCGTTACACAAAAGCCCCAAATAATCCGCTGTAATATATTTGTAAGTGTAAATAAATCAAAGTATATGCTGAGAATTAAACCCTCTCATCATCATCTCATTTTCTACCGCTTTATCCGAACTACCTCGGGTCACAGGGAGCCTGTGCCTATCCCAGGCGTCATCGGGCATCAAGGCAGGATACACCCTGGACAGAGTGCCAACCCATCGCAGGGCACATACACACTCTCATGCAATCACACACTAGGGACAATTTTCCAGAGATGCCAATCAACCTACCATGCATGTCTTTGGACCGGGGAAGGAAACCGGAGTACCTGGAGGAAACCCCCGAGGCACGGGGAGAACATGCAAACTCCACACACACAAGGTGGAGGCGGGAATCGAACCCCCAACCCTGGCGGTGTGAGCCACTAAGCCATTTGTATCTCCTGGGGAAGGGGTTTTTCTTCACTAGCATATACGGTATATACACAAAATCTCAAAGTGCAGTGGGATCATTAAATAGGATCATCCTGTCACATTTATTACGTCCAGCTTTTGTGGATATGCTAAATAAGTATTGTCACTCCAGTATAATATAAAGTAGCTTCCTCGTCCCAATATTAGCTATTTTCAACTTGATCTGAAGCAATAAGGTACAAACAACTCAGTTGGATGTACTAAACGTGAATCAGACAGCTGATGACTCACTGAACACCGTCTAATTACCAGAATCAATAAAACGTCTAACAAAACTGATTAAACGTCAGACGTGCAGGATTTCTGCCCTCACAGAGACGAGGAATTAGCCGATATAAACACTTTGTCCTAAAGCCTCACGTGACATCCAGAAAAGACACTTGCAATTTCCATCAGCCTGATAGGTTCGTCTTCCACTAAAAGATCGATTTGTTGCGATTGGAAAAAAATAAGGTTTCGATATAAAAACATAATAAATATCAAGCGGTAGCTTTGTTGTGAAAGCACGCCGGACTCAAGGCAGTTTTAGTTTGCTGTCATGTTTCAGTGCAATGAAAACATCGAACTAAAGAAAAAAGAAATAGAAGACATTTGTTTAGCCCTTTGAGAAGGAGGTTACTAATGTTCATGCCCTGTGGAAAAGGTTATCTCTCTGAAGCCAGGCATTTAGCTTCACTCCCCGATGATTCTTTATGACAGAAGAGGAAAAGCAAGAAACTACAGGAAGAAAAAACAAAGGTGGATCGCCTGTTTCCACAGCCGGAGCAAAGTCCCTGGGAGAAATCTTCTTCGCACTGTGTTCATGTGTGTGATGCTTATCAGAAGAAAGTTGTTTATTGAGATAGGGAGGTAGAGGAAGAACAGAGAAACAGAAGAGAGGTAGAGACAGAGTGAGATGGTGAGACATGGGTGTAGTCGAGTAGTGCAGAAAGCACTTGACAAGATATCAAAGAGCTGACAGTAGAGAGACTGAGTGTCCTACACACACACACACACACACACACACACACACACACACACACACACACTCAATCCTGGGGATCTGACATGTATGGAAACACATGTGATAAAGGATGTACTATACTCAAGGGATATTGAAGAGAATATTGAAGAGTGAAGCCGATGGAAAAACCTGAAAGATTTTCCAATCTCTCTCTCTCTCTCTCTCTCTCTCTCTCTCTCTCTCTCTCTCCCTCCCTCTCTCTCTCACTCACACATATTACAACACACACACATATACAAATTATAGTCAATGTGTCTCACCGTGTATCTATTTACTAGTTTTCTCATATTTCCAGTACAGCCTGGTTGATCGATCTCATATTAACATCATTTAAATTTCGATTTTTATAACATTTCGATTTTATAACATTTTTCAAAAAAAAAATAAATAAATAACACTGGATTTGCAAATATTTACAAAAAGCTAATGTTCTTTTGGTAGGTTGATTATCTGTAAAGTGGAATCTGCTTTCCTGCCTCAGCTCATTTGCATGTAGTGACGCTCCCACAAACAACTGGGAGCACGAATCAAACTCGACAGTATATTATATATTATATAAAAGATATAAACGTGCAGTAATCCATGCAGGTTAGATGAAGTCGGTGTTTACAGTATGATCTTCCTTTGCAAAAATTTTCACACACCGATAGATTTACGTCAGCAGATTTTTGGAGTAAACACCCGGACGAACGATTTTACGAATCGGTCCGTTCATATCCAGCATGGTACGAACGTCGTCCTTGCTATGAACAGTTGGCCTTCCTTTTATTTCTTCAGCTTATAAAAAAGCTGATATGAGTTATCAATAAACAAAAGCCTGAACCACATATTTTCACTCAGAGATATATTTCAACTGACATTTCTGCTGCTACTGATGATGATGATGATGATGATAATGTATTTATAATATTCTGCTAGACTTGAGTATTAGGATACACACAGAAAAAGTTTTAGTTGTTTAAAGAAATGACAAGTCTATAGTTTCCACAACAGCAGGAAAGAATTAGAGCATCATAAAGTGATGAATCAGCAGATCCATAGGACGTTAAGAGCCGCAGCTATATTTATAGTCTTCATCTCTTTCTCTTCTCTTTGCTAGTGATTTAAAGAAGATGCATGTAATGGGATTTATTTTGTTTGTTGTTTTTTTGACAGAAGCATCCAGAAACCTTATTTTTTTCCCCCCACTGACCTACAATCATCACCCACTAACGTTCTGTCTGAAGCATGTAGCTGGTAATTAGATGTTTTTCACATCTTTTCAGATCCTCAGCTTAGCTCAAAACTTTTTCGCTATTCAGAAGGTGCCACATGTGACAGAGTTTCTGCTCAGTTAGAGAAAGTGCAAAGCCATAAAAACAGACAAATATTAGTTAGTTAGAATGCAGAATTACTGCAATATGAACAGACGTTTCTTATACATTTGAGATGATTTAAATTCTGGATCAGAAACAAACCGTTTAGAGACATTACACATCAAATATTGTCTCAAATATTGTCGCGTTTTTTATATTTTTGGCTAATTATATCTTCTAGGATCTTATTATACTAAGAAGCTGAGGTGGTTCTGACCACCAGCTCTGGTGAATTGGTGAATTGGATCAGATCCTGTAATGCCACTGGAAAAGTTTACTTACATATAGACTTGTTTTTCTTTTTGTTAGCATGGATTTTACATTTAACCCTTGTATGTTGTTTGTATTTTTGTTACTCAGCCAGCGTTCGTGGGTCTGGTGGACCCGCTGCTTTTTTGGATTTTTAATTCAACACAATCAAAAAATTTTATGTTAAAATTACAGATGTTTACTTCATCCCAATTACAAGCAATATAAACAGTATATATGATTAATATTTGCCCTTTATTACATCACATTTATTAATTAAAATGCTACTCGTTTTTTTGTTTTTTAATAAAATGTAATAAAAAAAAAGAAAATCAAATTTAATCAAGTTATGAGTGGGAAAAAATCAACAAATTTGCAAGGAAGCAAAGTTTTTCAAAACTATTGATGTTTATGAATATGGGTCCCACAGACCCGAACAACATACAAGGTTTAAACTGTATAATTTTTTGATATTTACAATGGGCATCATATTTCAACCCAGATATGAATGAATTTATGAATAAACCATTTTTATGAGCTTTTATAAAAAAGTAAAATCCTGTGAATTCAAACTAAACTTCTGTGTCTCAGTCCTGCTTCTGGTGGTGTGTAAATTTATCCATAAGAAGTCTAATGTGTAGCTCAACTGATCGGCTTTGAATCTTAGCATTTGCGATAGGTTTTATATATGGATTTTAAAGATGCCCTGCTACATGTATTTCATTACTTTTGTGGTAATGTCTAACTTTTACCATGGACTCTAACATTTTTTGTGGAAAAAATGCATTGGTTACCTTGTTTCAAGCCATTTAGTGTGGTATAGAAAGCCTGCAGGAAGACTCAGGTTCTACACAGGTTCTCATTAATATTCAATGAGCTATGCCGCTTGGCTCCGATTGGCTAACCGCTAGGATATGAGAGCATGACTATTCAGTCACCCTGCACAATAAGTAGCTTAGGTTAGAGGAACTTTGTTCACAATCACCTGGAATTGCGGCAGAATGGCTTCTTCAGGTATATTGACGTTCAGCCATCCTTGCTGTATAGGAAACTCACTGAGCTACACGAATTCTGTGGGCGCGGTCTCAAGTGGGAGAGCTCATGAATAGTAATGAGCTCCATCATTTCTACGTCACTCTGAGCAGCTTTTCTAACTGAGCCTGAGCTGACAGGGGAGGTAGCAGTTCATTTTCACATTCCCAACACAACACAAACACATATGGACCTAACACATATAAAAAAAATACAAGTGAAAACGGTTTTGTGTGGAAGGGCACCTTTAACAGTTCAAATCTCATTTATTCAAATCTTATTTATTTCAAACAAACCAGGAAATCAAAGATACTTACAGTTTGTTTTTACTTTATTTAGTCCTCAAATGACATTTAGGAAATATATATATATATATGTATATATACTCAAATATACACTCATTCATGCAGTTATCCAATCAGCCAATCATGTGGCAGCAGCATAATGCACAAACTCCTGCGGGTGCAGGTTAAGAGCTTCAGTTAATGTTCACATCAAACAGTGTGAAGAATGTCAGATCCGTTGCATTTTAACCGGGGAATGGATATCGGTGCCAGATGGACTGGATCGAGCATTTCATAATCTGCTGATCTGAATATTTCCATGCGTAACGTTTTCTGTTGTAAAACATCTGTGAAACATGTTAGTTCTGGTCATCACTTACACTCCCTCACCAGCTGCTCTTCTTTCTCTCGCTTGCAGCTTGTCATGTTACAGTACAGAGAAACCATAAAGCCCTCTGTCGTGAAACCTTTCCTTGTCAGTAAACCTAAAAAATAAATGATAAAAAATGAATGTTGTGTCAAAGCAGCTTTACAAAAGTATAGAAAGAGAAAAAAAAATTGGAGAGTTTAAAATTAAGCTACTATTTTTCTCTAACATTTATCCCTAATGATCAAGTCTGAGATGACGATGGTGAGGAAAAACTCTGTAAGAAATAAAAAATATGTTGTGTAAAAATAAGACGATGATGTTGAAGATCTTAATAAAGAACAAGAAGTTTATTCCAGCATAGCAGTGACAAAATACATGGCATACTTGGGGTTCGTTGGAGTCGGTAGGAACCCAGAGCAAATTCTGCTCAAGCCTTATATACAGTTTTCCCTTTTGGAAATTTAAATGAAGTTCCGCTTCGAATGTTTATTGAGTGTAAGAACTGAATGTCTCCCAAATGGCTGGGCTAGACCTTGTTGTCTAGCTGATGTAT
>NC_062526.1:21121851-21326851 GCF_022655615.1 Tachysurus fulvidraco | reverse complement strand
ATCTTGACAATGTACAAAAGAAGTAGAAAGAGAAAACTCCCACATCCACCACTAGCGACGTTTCCCAGGAAACATCCACCTTCAAACATGGCCACCGAAGAGGTTGTAGAGATCCGGAACAGGAAAGCTTACAAGTAATTGACCTTATGGTCCTTCTGGAAGTGTCTTCAACCTTGCTTGAAATGAAATTGGGCATAGAAGCCTTTATTATCACCACATATGCATTACAGCACAGTGAAATTCTTTTCTTCATGTATCCCAGAAGTTAAGGACCTTGTTTAATTGCACATCAATGGCATCTTTGCAGTGCTGGGTTTGAATCCTGACCTTTCAATCAATGACCCAAAGCCTTAACCACTTGAGCTACCAAATTACAGGTAGAAAACAAATGCAACATTACAATCATTTGGAACTAAATGTTGAGGAGCAAAAATGTTAAGCATGTGAGAAAACTATTCAGTATTACGGTGTTTAAACTCAAAATATCACAAACTGAATGGTGCCAATAATTTTGTCCTCCATGTTGAAAAAAAAAGAACTACACTGTTAAAAATCTTAAAGTCTTTCTCCATCATGCCTCATGGTCACACACAGTATACAGCTAGGTTTATAGTTTTTTCATCATCATCATCATCATTATTTTGCTATTACCTGTTGTTCTGTCGTCTGTGTGAATTGGCTACGCTGCTAATTTGCATCACACTCATCAGCTAAAAGCTTTCTTCAATAAATAAGAATTAAAAAACAAAACGTGCGGCTTTCATACTGGACGTTCAAATGCTCGTGTTATTATTTAGAGACTTTTTAAGAGTTTTTTTTCTCATTGACGAATCACAGAAACTGTGCCATTGAAATCAATCAAAGGCTAATTAGATAGAATGCAGCCGGCAATGAGGTAAAAGCCTCCCACTTCGCTGTGCTAAGTGACTTATAAGCAACAGGTTTGTTTGCATGTTTGAATTCGTGACCATCGTATATTTACCTTTGTATTATGAAGCCTTTAGCGATAATGATTCCATCAGCATGTTAACCACAAGGCTAAATATAAAATGCTTTCTCAATTTCTCTTCAGATTTTACAAAGGCGACCCTGATTTCAAGGCCAAATTGGCTCGGACACAGCTCCATCTCCTTGGTCATTGAAAAAATAAACACAATTTGCATGTTGTGTGTCAAATGGTTTGCGAAGACTCCAAGAGTCTTTAGAAGAATTCAGTGACGGTAAAAGAGCAGGTTTTCTGGAACAAAAAAAGGGTTTGATGAAAAAAAAAATAGCCATTAGTTTGTCAACACTAACAGACTCATTAGCAGTTAGCATGTAAATCAACACGTGACTAAATCCTGACAGAGATAAAAAACAAATAAAATATTTGATGTCCTAAAGTCCAGAAGTCACATTTTCAACAAGAAGCTCCATCATCTGAATTTCCTGAAGATCACAGGAGGAAGTTGTTAAGTTTTAACTGGACTTTTTCAAGGCACTAGCTAGCTAACTTTCTGGCTTTCTAGTCCACATTGCCTTTAATAGACATGTTTAGCTAGCTGAATTTGCTTTGTTTATGTTCTTTTTATAAGGAACAAAGTAACAAAAGACCAGTTTCTAATAAATCTCTCTGATTGTTATTGCAGGCTAATTCACTGCTTAGCATCTTTTAGCCACTGACAGGATGCTAAACTACAGTATAAGGATATATTAGAGTTGAGATGAATTAGCATTTAAACTCCATGTCTTCTATATGTCTTTTCTATGGAGCAATGATGTGCTTGCTTAAAAATTCTTTAGTCAGATTATAATCCACATAGAATTAGATTGCTACAATACTCAGATATTTTTGCACCCAGGCTATTTTTGTTGACAAATGGCGGATATTTCTATAGAGGATCAAATCACTCAAATATTCAAAAATAAATCAGGAAGAAGCTTGTAAAAGCCCTTTGCATGTCAGAATCGTTGATGTTTGCTGTGTCTTTTGAGATACAAACAGATCTGACCAACTTTCCAACACACACACACACACACACACACACACACACACACACACACACACACACACACACACACACACACACACACACACACACACACACACACACACTTTTTTCTAAACAACGCCAGAGTTGACCTTCTTGCCCAGTTCTTCTGATTGCTAAGAATACTGTGTCCTAACATCTCATCAGGGAGCACAGTGCTGGCACATAATGGAGCCCGCGACACAAAAGCCGCATGACATTTCCATCTGAGATGTTTGTCTAACAGCGAAGCGGGGGACAAAAACACTGTCATCACGTCGTCGTGGAGATTCCGGGGAAAGCAAGATGACAAATCTGAGGCATTTCATATGCACTGCCTTCAGAGTAGTGTATATACTGCAACACACAAACACACACATACACACACATACACACACATACTGTATACACACACATACACTTCAGACTAAGTCAGAAGAACAATTTTATGGAATGGCTTAGCTTCAGAATTCACTCTCATACACGCACACACATGCACACACGCACACACAGACACACAACCAAATACACACACAATGATGCTCATAGATTTATCACATGCACACACACACAAACACAATCACACACATAATGCTCCAGAATTGTAAAACACACCTATAAACACAAACACACACCACCAAATATGCCCACAGTGATGCTCATAGCTTTATCTCACACAACTACTTACTCTTTTTCTCTTTCACACACACACACACACACACACACACACACACACACACACACACACACACACACACACACACACACACACACACACACACACACACACACACATACACACACACACACACACACACACACATGCACACACAGTTAAAGTCCTAGAGACTTTTTTTTTCCATTCTGGTGTGTGAAGAGTAGCTAAAGCTCAGGACGACATATAGGAATTTTACAGGTGTCTTAAATGTTTTTCTTTTTCTTTCGGTTGCTCCCTGTTCGGGGACACTACAGCAGATCATCTGGTCTGCATATGTGATTTGGAACAAGTTTTACACCAGATACCCTTCCTGATGCAACCCTTCCATTTTATCTGGGCTTTGGACCGGCACTGAGAACTAGCACTTCAGGGATTGAACCTGTGCCACAGCAATGAGAGCCCAGGATCCTGCCTCTGGACCACCAGGAGGCTTCACACATGTTTTAAATAGAGTGAAGTTTTATCATTTACAAACTAAACAAGTTTCTCCAAAGCTCCCAGTAATTCTTACCCCTTCTGCTCTCCAGAAGTGCCTGATCCATCCTGATGCCCTATACGTCTAGTCAGAGTTTCCTTACTTGCAGGTTGTTTGCTGCTGCTGCTGATTAACCCACATGATCTACCCAGATATCACTGTGTATCGAACCTCTTGCGAGACATCTCAGTGGCCGTGGTGGATTTTGCGCTCAGGTCTCCAGGTAGGAATTTATGTTAAAACTATAATGAATCCAGAGATTATGTTGATGCTCATACTTATAGGCTCCTCAAAAGCTCCAGGTTACTCAATTGCTCTTGACTATATTCGGTTGTAGAAAGCGCATTGTTCATAATCACAGATCACAAATCACAGATTTGAGTCTGGTTCCTCCTCAGGTTTCTTTCTCATATCGTCTCAGAGAGTTTTATTTTTCACAAGCATCCTCTCAGGCTTGCTCATTAGAGATCCTTTTCATTTTTAACTTGTAAACTTTGTCCATTTATTAAAGTTTGTTTCACGTAAAACTGCTTTGAAGAAGGTCCAAGGTAACTTAGTGTTATACAAATAATTTTGTAGTTTATATGTGACACAAATAACAAGACAGAACTTCTTTTTGTTGTCTCATGTATGCTGAATGTCTCGGTCCTGTTTGTTACTGATTCATTGGTGATTGTATAAAATGCCACTTTGTGCACCACACAAGTTAGTCTAGACTAAAACCACAATCTTTCGAATACCAAATATGGTAAACGGAAAATTTGTCGGTTCTGTTATCAGTTCTGTCATCAGTGCTTTTGTACTTTGCTTCATTAGCGACTGTTTATCAGGTCTTAGCTTCTTCTTCAAATCTCTTTTTTCGAAAAAAAAAAAAATACAACGAAGTAAAAAAACAACACAGATGATCCACTTCATTTGCATGTATCACACATGTGACATTAAGACTCGGAATACCTTGGAGTTTTAGGAACATTTGATACAATATGCAAGCGTACTTAAAAGCAATCAGTGATGCTGATGCGCCATGAGATCTCTGTAAGTGTCCTGAGGAGATGTGGTTAAGGAGAATAAGCACGATTGGTCGGCTACTGAAACAGAATCAGGATGCAATCCAAAGTCAAGTACGCAATTAAGTGGCTAAGTGGACAATTAACTGTAACACAGCTCACACACTTGGCTTTACTCCAGGAGTTGGTGTGTTTGTAGCTGTTGCTCATTTACTTTGGAAAAAATTTAGAGATTCCATGCACTGTGTGTGTGTGTGTGTGTGTGTGTGTGTGTGTGTGTGTGTGTGTGTGTGTGTGTGTGTGTGTGTGTGTGTTTTCTCAGGGTTTCATGTTTGCTGAAATTTCTCAGATCACTTGGAATGAGACTGAATTGGAGCAGGCCACAAGTGAGTGGAGACACAAACACAAAAACAGGCTGACACAAACACATGGACACACACACGCACACACACACACACACACACACACACACACACACACACATACACACACACGTACACACACAAACACACACACACATGCAGATGCACACGCACACACACACGTATACACACACACACACACATACACACACACACATGCACACACACATACACACACACACACACATGTATACACACACACACACGTACACACACACACACACACACACATGCACATGTACACGCACACACACTACATCCATTCTGTTCAACATTTCACAGGCATACACACACACAAACACACACACAAACGCACAAGTATACATGCACACAAACTATACAATACTAAATATTACGGGCCTTAAATTTAGTAAAGAGATTCTAAATAAATCCTTCTTCTTCTTCTTCTTCTTCTTCTTCTTCGTCTTCTTCTTCTTCTTCTTCTTCTTCTTCTTCTTCTTCTTCTTCTTCTTCTTCAAGACTTGTGATGATTGCAAAACAATGACTCAGTCTCACCTGTGCTTGTGTGTGTGTGTGTGTGTGTGTGTGTGTGTGTGTGTGTGTGTGTGTGTGTGTGTGTGTGTGTGTGTGTGTGTGTGTGTGTGTGTGTGTGTGTGAACAAATAGATGGTGGCACTTAGAAACCATGAAAATGGCTTTGGATTGCAGTTGATACGAACAGTTTTGCTTCGATGGCTTAAGACTACAATTACTTTACGACTGCAATTACCACAAACAGTTTTTCCCCCCACTCAAGCCTCCATCAGTGACCGGTTCTCTATAACGTCAACAAAATAGCCTTCATGTTAAACCTAGAATGAATTTTCTGGTTACACAATTACATACTTATAGAAGAGGAATGATTTATAACCACACTCTATGGTGTCACACAGAGTGCTATACAAGTAAAACTGTATAAAAAACTGAAACTGAATTGTTAAAGAGAAAATAAATACACACACACACACACACACACACACTCCAGTAAGTAACCTGATCAGTGCAACCACTGATGAACTCAAATTTCATAATTCAGCTATATAAATATCTCTCTCTCTCTCTCTCTCTCTCTCTCTCTCTCTCTCTCTCTCTCTCTCTCTCTCTCTCTCTCTCTCTCTCTCTCTCTCTCTCTCTCTCTCTCTCTCTCATATGAGCTGCTGTTCTCTCCACATGAAGTAATGCCCTGGGCTCCTGACATTTCTTGTGTAATCAAATGAGGCACAGTTTATAATTCTATATGTTTTGATCTTCTTTAATCCGTTTTAATCCTGTGTTGATTCCTCTGCGATCTGCCGGTGACTCAGAAGGGATGTTATCAGATAAATATGATAAACAAACAAACAAACAAACAAACAAAGGACCAAAGCTTAGATGACACACTTCTTCCTTATACATACTGACTCTTTAATTATTATTACTATTATTATTATTATTATTATTATTATTATTATTATTATTATTATTATTATTATTATTATTATTATTATTACAATAATAATAACAGTATTACTTTATTTCGCTACACAGAAATCTTTTAGATCTGTATTTTTTCTTACAGTCCATTTAGCTACTTGTATATAGACATTACAGATATAATATTCATACTATTAATATTGTAAAAAAGTATTGTTTTTTTTTTTTTTACCTTTTAAAACATTTCTTAAACCTTTGCTTTTTTTGTGCGTTCAATAATGATGTAACCTTAACAAATCCACCTTGTAAATCCATATCTATGGGAGTGAACTGAATATAAGGGAAAACATTGTTGTCTGTATATGTTGTGGCTGGTTAACAAACATTTTGAATCTTTAAGGATCGAAGATTTTGGAATTTCACTCTTTCTCTGGTGCAGAAATGCTGTCGCAAAGCTACTAACGTTATACTAACGCTACTAATGTCGGTTGTGCTTCAATGAATTAAGCTGTGGATTAAGAGAGAGAGAAACAGAGAGAGAGAGAGAGAGAGAGAGAGAGAGAGAGAGAGAGAGAGAGAGAGAGAGAGAGAGAGAGAGAGAAAGAGAATATAACAATAACAATAATGATGACTGGGATGTGCCACATGACAATAAGCCTAGAATGATCATCTCCTGTCTCTTGAGTATTTCAGACGTGTTATGAGAATAAAGGATATTTTCCTCATGTCTACGCGACGACTCTTAGTGTTACTAAGGAGCATGTGAAAGAGCGAAACCTTCTAGTTTCTCTGGTTTAAATCCAGATTCTCCGTAGGACATGTCCGAGGAGAATAAACGCTAGCTAAAAAAAATAAATACAAATAAGTAAGGATCTAAAGAGTTACAGTCTGAGTCCCACAGCACCAAGAACAAAATACCTTCAGGAGATTTATTTACAACTCAAAGAACAACATTAATATGTGATAATTCCCGCCTCCGCCTTGTGTGTGTGGAGTTTGCATGTTCTTCTCGTGCCTTGGGGGTTTCCTCCGGGTACTCCGGTTTCCTCCCCCGGTGCAAAGACATGCATGGTAGGTTGATTGGCATCTCTGGAAAATTGTCTGTAGTGTTTGAGTGTGTGAGTGTGTGAGTGTGTGCCCTGTGATGGGTTGGCACTCCGTCCAGGATGTATCCTACCTCGATGCCCGATGACACCTGAGATAGGCACAGGCTCCCCGTGACCCAAGAAGTTCGGATAAGCGATAGAAAATGAATGAATGAATAATAGTAGTAGTAGTAGTAATAATAATAATAATAATAATAATAATAATAATAATAATAATAATAATAATAATAATAATAATAATAATAATAGTATTTAACAAACAGACAAGAACTTCAGGACAGGGCCATGGCCAAAATAACAAAAACAAAGCACTCTGCCTGAAGAAAACAAATAACAACTGCTTCCTTTATGCAATTCCTGGTCACAAAACAGAAGAAAACTGAGATAGAAGCCAAAATGTCCCCCACCTCCCTACAACCTCCAAAACACTGATGATACTGTAGTTACTGAACCAAGCCAGGCAGAACAAAGACAGTGCTGTAAGGAAAGATCTTGGGGTAAAAAGTTTGATTTCACAAACTCTGGAAAGTTCTTCAGCCTCTCTGGAGGCCGTATTTGGATCGCGTTAGCATGCTACTAAAAAGCCAAATATACTGGAGTATACTGGAGGAACAGTCATGAGTGGTGTATTATTTTAATTGTATGCATTAATCTCTTGAAAGATACCAATAAAAGAAGATAAATTCATCTCAGGGAGTTTTTCTTTGCCACCATCACGTCTGACTTGCTCATTAGCCATAAATTTTAATTTAAATTTAAAGTTTACCTTAGTTTAAATCTACATCCTGAATTTCTATTTTTCTGTGAATCTGTTTGGTCTCTTGTTAAAACCGCTGTGGAAATAAAACGGGTTAAACGTTTACAGCTTGAAAGTATAAAAACTACAGCTAGAAATAGGCTTAGATTTGGATGACTTAAATCTTATAATTATAACTAGTAAATAAATTTGTCTAGATCCCATTTGATATCTCTATGTTTCAGCCTATGGACTAATGAGAAGAGAAGAAAAGCTCTTCCTCGTAGGAAAACATACAGCATGAGCTATGAGCAGTTTAGCTGTGTTGTACAGCTTCACCTGAGCTCGACTTCTTCGTATCACATCACTTGCTTCTCTCTCCGTCTTTCTGAGGCTCAGTTCCGACACATAAAACGCTCATTTGAGGAAAATGGCGTGGATTATTATGCACTCAGTCGAGCCTAGGCATTCAAATGTGCCTCTGATTTTCATGAATACGATTGTGTTTGTCGTGTTTATGAAGTGTAAACACTTCCTCGCGAGGACGTCTGTAAGCTTCCTTTTATGTGTTTCAAGAGCCGTGAGAAACATCTAAAGCACGTCAGCTTATAAGTCTCTTGTTTACAGCCTAAGTAAAGCAATTACTGCTCAGATAAACACATCTTGTGTAAAATCGGACGAATTACTAACGAGGGTGTGTTTTCTGTTGTCCGATCTAACCCTAATATTCACCGATCTTCACTCTTGCTAACGAGGTTTGGCTTACACAGATTGTTGCACTGAATGGAATATTCGAATATACCTGGATCAACAATAACATTAAAACCACTGATAGGCGACGTGAATAATGTCGATTATCTTGTTCCACAATAGACGGCAGGAAAAGCAGCCGAGCATAAGGATTTGTGTGGCTTTGCCAAGAACCAAGATATCTAGACAACCTGGACATCTCCAAACAGCAGGTCTTGTGTTGTATTCCTGGTAAAAACTTACGAAAAGTGCTCCAAGGAAGGAGAACAAGTGAAGCAGTGACAGTGTCATGGAGTCCCGAGACTCATTGATGGGTGTAAGGAGGGAATTCAGATCGAACAGAGGAGCTACTGTAGCACATACAGTATTGCTGACAAACTGAACTATACAAAGGAGTCAGTTCACATAGAACATCACAGCTTGTTGCGTATGGAGCTGACCTTGTCAGAGTGACCATGAGAACTCCTGTACACCACCGAAAGCTCCTACGATAGACACGTGAGCATCAGAACCGGACCATGGAGCAGTGATAGATGGTGGTCTGGTCTGACGAAGCAGTGTGAGCTTTGCTAGTGTGTTTTCTTTGCATTTCTAGCTCGATGAGTCGCACCGCGTCAAACTAAACCTCGCGACATGACTAAAGACGAGAATATGCTAGTCAGCAACTATAGTTAATATCTATCAAAACTTCTAAACTTTATAAACAATTCATCCATTAATCGATTTAAATGTGGCTGTTACTGTATGTGAAAACAGCCGTGATAAATATTATTAGTCATTTTATTTATTTCCTTTTCATTAAGACATCAGGTAAAATATCTTGAATGTTGGCGTATCTTTATTAAATTGCTTTAAATGAATAGAAAATGATTAAACCTGTTACTAGATATTTCTGTTCTCATTTGAAGCTTCTTTCAAAAACCACTATTTTTCAAAAGAAGCAAAAAGAATGAAAAGAATTCAATAAATACATCCAGAAATAAGCTTAACATTTGTGATTTAATAATCTGATAATGAGACGTATCACATAATCTTTCTTTTATTCGACACTGTTATGTCAGGTAATGCAATGTAATGTAAGTGTATAATGTAAAGCTGTGAGGATTAAAACAGCCTGGTTCTATAACAATAACCAACTGAAATGACAAATATAGAATTAGATAAGGGGTTTATTTGGAATAAAATGACATTTGAAGTTTGTGGATTTATCTATTGATCTGTAGATCGTTATCTTTACCTCATAATGTAAACGGAATGAAATCACATAGACTTTGTCTCAGTGTTAATCTCAATAAGCAGAGATTAAACACTCCAAGAAGGCTTATTAAGCTATGATATTGCTGCACGTATTTAAATGTCAAGTCCTAAGTATAAAAAAAAGTATATTTCACTAACCATGTGCTTTCATTTTAATGCTCTCTGGTGGATTTTCACACTCGACGTGTTTTCCACGGTCAGAATCCGTGTGTCCGAATGCGGTCTGGTTTTTGTCTGACCCTGGTGTATTTACGCTCATCTGACATCATCACAAACGTAAATATAGTGCAACTAACTGTAGTTTTTTTGTTATTATTTTGGTGCTGTTATGTACAGTAAGGCTGCTCACTTGTCTGTTCTGCATCCCATAGTGTTGTAACTCATGTTACACGTGTGCCTTGGAAATGAATGATGTCATCATCAGGCTAAAACACATTTGCAGGGTACTTCATTTTATGAGCGCAGAACCCGTGTACGAGTCGTGTTCACGTTCAAGGGAATCGCGACACAGTTCAAGTGCAACCGAACTCACAACAACGGCAACTCATACAGGTTCTGTTTCACAGGAATGAAATAATCCATTGCAAGTTTCGTCTCTAGGAGCTGAGAGGGAAGGGGTAGCTCAGTGCTGGACTACTGCTTGGAAGGTTGTGAGTTTGTATCCCAAGGCCACTGCTCTGGGCCCTTGTGCATGACCCTCAACCTGAGAAGATGCCGCCTAATTGAGATATGAGTCTAATGAGTCAAATTAAGCAACCTTGTAATTAATACACAAAATAACATTCTGCATATATTGTATCTTCATCATCGAGTAATCGAAAGCTTCGGCATGGAGAAGTTGGTGTTGAAACTATAATGAACACCACTCTATTATTCACAAGCTGCAGTGTTTGGAACAGTTTATAATCACACCCTCAAATGTCACCCAAATGAGGATGAGGTTCCCTTTTGAGTCTGTTTCCTCTCAAGGTTTCTTCCTCTTCCATCTAAGGGAATATTTCTTGCCACAGTTGCCTCAGTCACCTCAGGCTTGCTCATTGGATACAAATACAAAATAAACCTAATATTAATCTTGTTCTTTTTTTTACTATATTTCTTATGTTCTGCAAAGCTACTTTGAGACAATGTAAATTGTTATTGAATAAAGTACATAAATGTAACTTGTTCTACAGTAGATAAGGGATTCAGCCAATTGCCATAAATGAAATCATGTGATCTTTTCACATGTCTCACATGTCTTTTCACCACAAACCCACAATCAGACCTGTATTTCAGCTTAGTTCAGTTTCTTTATTTTCATTGACAGAAAAAGAAAAGAAAACAATAATCCAGTACATCTGCTTTCCTTGTATGGTGCTGACATTCTTCCCCAAGTGGTCCCACTATTTTAATTGATTACATGATACTCAAGAACGTATTCAAGACAAAAACTGTTGAGTTGTTCATTAATAAATTAAAATGAGTCATTTGGGTCAATGAGTCATTTGGGTCCATGAGTCAAATTAGTCAATGAGTCATCTGGGTCAATGAGTCTAATGAGTCAACGATTTATTTTGGCAAACTGGTGGTATAAATCGAATAAAACCCTTCAGGATGTGCTGCTATTGGTCAACAACACTTTATCCTTTATGTCAAGCCCCTTCCCAACATCATGATAACTGCTGATTATTTTCTTATCATATCACATCCCCAAGACATTTATCACTCACATCTTTCTCAAGACCCACGAATCCACCAGGTGAAAACAGGCTCATTGTTTCGGTTCACTTCAGATCTCCAGCTGTGTAAAAATGTATAGAGAGCTCCCACAGAGCATACTGCATTAACCCTCACAAAAGCACCTGTGGAGAAAAAAATTACACGTTAGTACACTAAGAAATAAACGGAGGAGTTCAGCAAAAAACGGCTTTCAAATAGCAGGAGGAATTGGGTTAAGTGTATCAAACGTCTGTTTAATAGCCATTAAATTCCAAGCAAGGTAAGGTCTGCCCACGCTTTCTGGAAGTCACTGGATAATCCATAGGAGATCTTGGATACGGTTTAAGACTATTTCCAGAACTATAACTTGAGACTTCTCAGATGAATATAACACCTACATCAGCATCACAGTTCAGGCGAGGAAAAAAAAAAATGCAGCATGAGCACTCAAGGTGTTAGAGATAGGATTTTGTTTTTTTTCGGAACTGTAAATTGCCTAGAGGCCAAGGAGCAAGCCAAGGAACAACAGCACAAGATTCATGTTAATGAAGTTAAAATCACAGCCAAACACACTCATACAAATCGATCATATACCGTATATCTACAAAGGAAAGGTTCTATTAGCTTGGGCTTTAAATATTTATTCAAGTGGTTAAAAATCTCTCCTGATCTTTCATCATTGTGTCTTTTCACCACGAAATGAGGTTTGAGGCGATAATGCAGTAACCTTTCAGAAGTCTTCAGAAGTTTCTCGCCGGTTGTTTCGGTTTATTCGTTAAGGAAGCTGCTTGATGTGTCACAGCAGGATTGAGAGTGATTCAGTAAACCTTAGAAAATATCCAGAATAAAAAGTGAAAGATGTCAAGAAGTGGTTCTTTGGACCATTGTATTCTCAATGTCTCTGAGAGTTATTTAAGCTTTTTGTCTCGGATTTATGATCGTATTTTCCCATATGGCCAGTGATGAACATCCGTTTTTAGGTTGTATTATTGCAGTTGGATTAAAAAAACAATCTCACAATTGCAAGTGAATTCAAAGTTCAATCCTGAAACCAACCCTAGCGCTGCGCAACTCCTTCGGCTCTCTTATTCCCTAGGAAGTAAATCAGTATATTATATACACAGGTTTGTGCACTTGTAACGGAACTGATGACTTAATTTCAGGCAATGTTCTAATTTCCTTATCAGTCACTGAAAAAAGTCCCAACATGCTGAATATTTAAGTTTTGTAGCAGTGCTTCAAGCAGTAATGTACAGTATGCTAGCTAGTGATTTTTTTAATTGCTAAAACTTGTAAAACTGAAATATTGTTCAAGCTGAGAGGCTTCAGAAAATAAGTCATTTCCAGAGAGAATATAGTGAGCATCGTGAACATGCTGTTTAGATTTTGCGGTGCATTCTGGGATTTTTCATTGTGCAAACATTCCTAAAAAGTTCACAGGATTTAAAAGAGACATCAGACTCCCTGATCGTCATCCTGACTAATGAACCAGTAGCTGAGACACAGCCTTACTGTAACAAGGAAATGCTAATGACACAGTTAGCAATGGTAGCAGTTTATTTGCAGGAAATTTGCCATATTTGTTATATTTTAGCCTGCTTTTGTAAATATATGTGAGGCTGAAAGACGTTATTGATTTAGTAGAGGGCTTCAAATATTGGCTTTTTGAGATTTTAGAAATTTCTCCTTAACCTTGAAAAAGGTCATTGTGTTAAAGTTCTAAAAACGCTGGTGTAACCAAAACAACTTTCAAAACAATTTGTGTTAATGTGTTCCAGTGTGTACCAGCGTGTACAAGTCAGCATCATTTCTCCTTTGGTGTCGATGCCAGAAGCTTTGATGAGGAATCTCTTTTAAGGCGAGTGAGTGTTAGTGTCTCTTATGGGACCGACTGGGAGATGGTGGAGTGGAGCTTCTGGATTTTTGATGCAGATTGAAATTCCACTCAGGAATTCGAGTCTGTGCTGGTTTTAGTCCAACACACACTCACTCTGTCTGCTAGCACCCACAGCTAGCCTCCAGCTTTTAAATACAACTGAACAGTCTCATGATTCCAAATATGTAAGCATTAGCACCGAGTCATGTGAGAGAAGGGTTTATAGTTCCTCACACCTTGATATGGAGGCTGTGTGTGAGTGTGTGTGTGTGTGTGTGTGTGTGTGTGTGTGTGTGTGTGTGTGTGTGTGTGTGTGTGTGTGTGTGTGTGTGTGTGTGTGTGTATGTGTGTGTAAAATGGATCCACTGCTGTACACACTCTTTAAGCTCATTTTACAATCTCAGTAAAATTGTCCATCCATCTTCTCATTTACAGCCAATACAGCACCAGGATGAGCTATTTTGTCAGGTTGCCATGGAGATGCTCTTGTTTCATTGGAGGAAAATGAATCTGCACTGTAGCTGTCTGTGAATCTGAATGCGTCCAGTTGCCTCATCTATTTTTTTTTTTGTTTGCTTGTTTTTTCCAGGTTGAATGAATACAGACTTTTTCTATATATTTGCGCAATAGTAGCGGCGTACTCTGATGTTTATGTATGGAGTATCTACATCTAAACACTGGCAGGTATGTAAATCTGTGCTCAGATCTCAGAAGAAAGAAAGAAAGAAAGAAAGAAAGAAAGAAAGAAAGAAAGAAAGAAAGAAAGAAAGAAAGAAAGAAGGACAGTGAAAGAAAGAAAGAATGAATGAATGAATGAAAGAAGCAAGGAAAGTGCAAGGTAGGAAGGAAGGAAGGAAGGAAGGAAGGAAGGAAGGAAGGAAGGAAGGAAGGAAGGACAATGACCAGACATCACTAACGACGCAATCCCTCCCTCCCTACCGACAAAAGCCAGACATCCATAACGCCCTCAAATCCAGACAAGTCCATTGCCTGTCTGACGTCCGGCCGCATTCATTAGTCCCTTCCTTCCGTCCTTCCTTGCCGTCCTGATCGTAACTCCCTCTCCCCTCCCCTCCCTCCCTGTCCTGACTGTCTGCCGTCCCTTTAATCCTCTCCCGCACGTCCCCCCTCCACCCTCCGCCCGCCCGCCGGCCCTCCCGCCGCCGCCGCCTGGCCCTTGCCCTGTGTCCCTGCCTTCTTGCCTGCCATGCGGCCTCGCCTGCCGCCGGCCGGCCGGCGGGCCGGCCCGGCCGTCCAGTGCCCGCCCCGCCGCCCGCCCGCCCGCCCGCCGCCGCGCCTCCCCGCCCTCACTCCCCCCTCCCCGCCCCGCACCGCCGCCCTGCCAGCCGAATCCCGGCCAGTTCCCGGTCGGCCATTCCACCGTCGGCCGGAAGTCTGACACTCCTGACGGAAGAGCAGTGCCGTCCCTGACGTCCTTCTTCCCCTTTACCTCCCTCACTCCCTCCGACCTCCCGCCGACCGCCTTTTTAGATTTCCCTCGCTTTCTTCCCTTCCGCCATCCTTTTACCGGCTCCCCTGATTCCCACGTTACCTACCAAACTCCGCCCACCACATACTCACAGAGCACACTTTTTTTTTTTTTCCCCGCTTTTCTCGTGTCCCCGCCGGTGTTCCCCCTTCGCTCCTCCTCCTCCCTCCCCCGCTCCCTTTGCCTCCCCCTTTCCCCCGCCCCGCGCTCCCCTCCTTCCTTGCTTTCCCCCCCTTCCCCCTCCCTTTTGCCTCTCCTTTTCTCGAGCTTGCCCCACAGAGTGGGACTGATCAATCCTGTCTTCTCTATTTTGTTTTTTCGACTCATATAGATGGCCATTTTTGCCTCTCTCCAACAATAAAATTGATCAGTTCCCATTTCTGTTTTTCTCTTTTTTATACCCAGCCCCAAAGATAAAACCTACCTGGGACCATGTTTCACTAAAAAGAGATAAAAAAAAGTGCTTTCAGCAGCTCAAACAGAGGGTTAAGTTCTTTTGCAATGTAAAAAACAGTGAAAAACAGTTTTCTGTTTCTGTGCAAAAAGTACAAGTCTTTAAAACATCAGGGTTTAAACTTTGGAGATTAAAACGTTTACCCCCACCGCCCCATGTAAAATCCTCCACTGTAATCACCCGCTCGCTTCTTAGTGGTAATTTATAAAAAACTCTCCATGTCGGTTTAGTGTCGTCTAAAACCCCCAGCTTGTCCCTCCACACAGTGTCTTTCCTCCCATCCAGCTTTTCTTTGTTTACAGTTTTCACACAACATTTGTATATTTCCTTTCCTTTTGCTTCATAAATTGGTAAAACGTGTCTTTTTTTCTGTATCAGGAACAAACCATTAAAACCATGAAGCTTCTGTAAGAGTTCCAGTTCTGGAAAGGGTCGCCTTTATCGGTGTTTCGGTCCCTTCGTGGTACTTCTTTCAATAGAGCAGTTCTTCTTTCGACAACTTGTGAATCCATTTGATGATGTTGCTTTCCATATGTTCGCAGTTGATCGTAGCCCGAGTTCTTTGGCCACTGCTTTCGTGTCCTTGAAGTCTGGTCCTGCAGTGTCCAACCAGTCTCCTCAGGTTGTGAAGTTCTGGCAACCACCAGGGTTTGTGTGAGGCCTGCAGAAGTGTCTCCGATGTCCAGTCGTCCTCCTCCCCTAAAAGGCTCTTCTAGGAGCCAATACAGTGATAAACACCGCCGGGCCTGGGATCCACGTTCGAACAGAGTACATGTTTTAAAATACACTTTTATAAAAAACAGACATGTTAGAAACATTTAAAAACACTGGGGTCCATTAAAAATAAAGTGCGATCACAATTAAAACCATTGACTTTTTGCAGAATAAAACTCATAAAATCTCTCCATATCAGGGAATCAGACCCGATCAGGGTATTTTTTGTATGGTTTGAAAAAACGGAAAAGTTGCAATTCTGCTCCGGATATCTATAAGTCCCTGCCCTCCTTCATCCTTAGGGAGGAAGAGAACGCACTGAGGGACCCAGTTGTAATTTGTCCATACAAAATTAACTAATGCTGCCTGAATTTTTTCAACAAGGCCTGTGGGGGGGCTCCAGGCAGGCTAAACGATGTGCCACAGTGTAGAGGCTACTAAATTGTTGGCCACCAGCACTCTCCCTCTAGGTGACATATTTGGTTTAAGAAGCCATTCCCATTTTTTTAATTTGCCTTTTATTTTTTCCAATACTCCTTCCCAGTTTTCTTTTCATCATTTAAAAAGATCCCTAAGTATCTGAAATCTCTTGTCCAGTCTAGTCCATTTGTTAATTTAGGTAGGGCCGACGGTCCAGTTCCCTACCGCTATGGCTTCACTTTTTTTCCAGTTTACCTTTGACGAGGAAACTTGACTAAAATCAGCAACAACCACTTTCTAAAACCTTGATATCATTTTGATTTGGTATTAAAACCATAACATCGTCGGCATATGCAGATAAAACATGTGGAGCATTAAAACCAGGAAGAATAAAACCATTTAAAGACATTCGCAATCTGTGTAAAAACGGTTCGATTGATAGAGTATATAACATACCTGATAGCGAGCAACCTTGTCTGATTCTCCCCGATTTACATTAAAAGGAGCGCTTAACCCTCCGTTGATCTTGAGTACACTTTCAGCATCCTGGTACATCACCTTTATCATTGCTATAAGGCCGGGGTTGAGACCAAAAGCCCCTAGAGTTTCCCAGAGGTATTGGTGCTCAACCCTGTCAAAAGCTTTTTCTTGATCCAGCGAAATCAGACCAAGATCATTTGCCAATGAGCTGGAGACGTCCAAAATGTCCCGAATCAGAGAAACGTTATCAATGATAGATCTATTGGGTACACAGTAAGTCTGGTCGACGTGAATTATGGAGTCCATAACATTCCTGAGACGGTACGCCAGCGCTTTCGACATGATCTTGTAGTCCGTGCATAATAGTGACACTGGACGCCAGTTCTTGAGGAAAGAAGAAAGAAAGAAAGAAAGAAAGAAAGAAAGAAAGAAAGAAAGAAAGAAAGAAAGAAAGAAAGAAGCATGGAAAGTGCAAGGTAGGAAGGAAGGAAGGAAGGAAGGAAGGAAGGAAGGAAGGAAGGAAGGAAGGAAGGACAGTGAAAGAAAGAAAGAAAGAAAGATAAGTCAGTAAGGACATGACCGCTACGACTACCCGACGTACGCCCGACGCACTCCTCCCTCACGCCCGCCCTCCCGCCTCCTCCCCTCCCTCCCTCCGCCCTTTCCCTCCCTTCCTTCCTCCTTCCGTGCCTCCTTCCTGCCTTCCTTCCTTACTTCCGTCCTTCCTTCCTTCCTTCCTCCCTCCCTCCCTCCCTCCCTCCCGCCCTCCCTCCCTCCCTCCATACCTCCCTCCCTCCTTTCCCTTTCTCCTTCCTTCCTTCCTCCCCTTTCCCTCACTCCCTCCCTCCCTCCCTCCCTCCCTCCCTCCTCCTCCCTTCCCTTCTCCCTTCCTTCCTTCCGTTCCTTCCTCCTTCCTCCCTCCCTCCCTCCCTCCCACCCTCCCTCATCCCTCCCTCCCTCCCTCCCTCCCTCCTCCCTCCTCCCTCCCTCCCTCCTCCTTTCCCTTTCCCTTGTATTCTTCCTTCCTTCCTTCCCGTCCTCCTTCCTTCCTCCTTCCAGTTTCCCTCCCTCCATCATCCCTCCCTCCCTCCCTCCCTCCCTCCCTACTCCCTCCTCCCCTCCCTCACTCCCTCCCCCCCTCTTCTCCACCACTCCTTCCCCCCACTTCCTCCCGAGAAAAAGAAAAGTAAAAATCCTGGTGTATTATTCCTAAGAAAGAGAAAGTGACTTCCTTCCTTCCTTCCTTCAGTAAATAAATAGCCGCTGCACTGTAGCCTGACTGCAGGGCCACTCTCACTTTTCACTTCAATAATTGCCCAATATTTTATATAAGATTGGACTCAGAAGCTTCCTGCAGTCCAACAGCCGCAAGTTCTGGACTCTGAATATCCAATAAGACAAAGACTCAGGGTTCTATTGACAGAACACGACTCCTTCCAGCGACAGATAATCGCTCTGTTTGCAGCCGAACACTTAGCCATAAATATTCTTTTATTCATAATTGGCAGATTTAACTGAGATTCATTAGTCTGGAGTAGAACTGTTCGGCTTTCCGGAACCATCCGAGCACGAGTGTGTTTTAGCTGAACAATGGACGCATGGTGCCGAATGCAACTATTTACAACAATGTATTAATCATACAGTAAGGTTTTCTGAGAAACAATAAAGGGGTGACAATCAATCTCAAGCACCCCTACTGAGCCTGTTAACTGTGTGTGTGTGTGTGTGTGTGTGTGTGTGTGTGTGTGTGTGTGTGTGTGTGTGTGTGTGTGTGTGTGTGTGTGTGTGTGTGTGTGTGTGTGTGTGTGTGCGTACGTGCGTGCGTGAGACTGACAGCTTTGAAACCATTATTTTACCTATTATTTCAAATTATATAATTTTTTTTATTTCAAATCTCATCAGTAATGTCATTGATCTTTTTAGAGAGTTTTACAGCTCTGTCATTTAGAGTAAAGCTTAACTTGTCTCATTCCTTTATTCCTTATTACTTCGCTTTAAAACAAACTGAACGGGATTCTGTTAGAAGTGGTATGTTTTTAGGAGGAAATCTTAAATTCCTGTAAATAATTCCTGCACGGTATTTACAAGGTGTCTCGATTTATGTTCTTCAGTCTCCAATCGCCGGTTGCCATAGTGACAACTTTTATTAGTCGGTGGAGCTGATAGCTAGAGTTTTCTTGTGAAAGGTTCTGAAGGGAGATTTGATGTTTGTGTAGAATATGCAGTATCGTGGCCTACAAGATGAAGGACAAGCAGTGTGTGTTCTTTGTGCTTTTATTGGCTGCTCCATATTTGCATAAAGCTCATCTTTTCTCGACATTGTCGCATCACCGGAAACGCCCACATCCAGTCGTCTCCAGCTTTTGTTGAAAATAAATGATCTCCAGGCGCTTTTTGGCCGTGTGAACACACCTTCAGCCGTCAGTGTGTATAAGGTGGGCAAATTAAAGTCCACAGTAAGTATGTACAGTATAGATTACATTTACATTGTAATCTATGGACATAGATGTCCATCTCTAATGCAGGGTAAAGTAGTTAATGAAGTTATTCATATGGAAATATGTTCAGCTTTAGAAGATAGCTTGCTCTTTGGGTGCAGATTTGCAAACCGTAATTGCAATCCATTTTAATAAAGAAGTAAAATATTCAGGTAGGAGCCGGAGAGTGAATAAATGCTTACATGACTTGAATTGAGGATCCCAGACAGGGCATATGCTGTATTTCACCAGATATTTATAGGACACTGAATATTACTTAACTTTAAGCCCTTAAACAGGCAGTTACAATTACAGTTTTGAATAGCTAATGCTTTTTGCTTCTGGGAAAAAACCTTTTCCTTATCATTTAAGATATACACTTACAGTACTAACCAGTTTATTAGATACATTTGCACACCTGCTCTTTATGCAGTTATCCAATTCCTCTACAAAAAAAAAACCTCAATAGGACAACCGGCAAATGAGCAGAAGGTTCAGGAGCTCAAATAACACGTTTTTGTGTTTTGTTTCGGCTGTCCAGTTGTAGCCGGTCTGTCCTCGTGTAGCCTCAGGACTGAAACTCTATGCTTGGTTATTCACACAGTGACTGATGTGTCCAGTAGTGTTAGTTACTAATATCCAGTAGTGTTAGTTATGTGATATTTACTAGTGTTAATTGCTGATATTCAGTAGTTAGTTATTGACATTCACTAGTGTTAGGTGCTGATATTCAGTAGTGTTAGTTACTGGATCCAGTAATGTTAGATGCTTATATAATGTAAAGTTAGTTACTAAATCCAGTAGTGTTAGTAACTGATATCCAGTAGTGTTAATGTAGTGTTAGTGTTAGATACTGATATCCAGTAGTATTAGATACTGATATCCAGTAGTATTAGATACTGATATCCAGTAGTGTTAGATACTGATATCCACTAGTGTTAGTGTAGTGTTAGTGTTAGATACTGATATCCAGTAGTGTTAGTGTAGTGTTAGTGTTAGATACTGATATCCAGTAGTGTTAGATACTGATATCCACTAGTGTTAGTGTAGTGTTAGTGTTAGATACTGATATCCAGTAGTGTTAGTGTAGTGTTAGTGTTAGATACTGATATCCAGTAGTGTTAGATACTGATATCCACTAGTGTTAGTGTAGTGTTAGTGTTAGTGTAAGATACTGATATCCACTAGTGTTAGATATCGATATCCACTAGTGTTAGATACTGATATCTACTAGTGTTAGTGTAGTGTAGTGTTAGTGTAAGATACTGATATCCACTAGTGTTAGATACTGATATCCACTAGTGTTAGTGTTAGTGTAGTGTTAGTGTTAGATACTGATATCCAGTAGTGTTAGATACTGATATCCACTAGTGTTAGTGTTAGATACTGATATCCACTAGTGTTAGATACTGATATCCACTAGTGTTAGATAGTGTTAGTGTTAGATACTGATATCCAGTAGTGTTAGTGTTAGATACTGATATCCAGTAGTGTTAGATACTGATATCCACTAGTGTTAGATACTGATATCCACTAGTGTTAGATAGTGTTAGTGTTAGATACTGATATCCAGTAGTGTTAGATACTGATATCCAGTAGTGTTAGATACTGATATCCACTAGTGTTAGATAGTGTTAGTGTTAGATACTGATATCCAGTAGTGTTAGTGTAGTGTTAGTGTTAGATACCGATATCCACTAGTGTTAGATACTGATATCCACTAGTGTTAGTGTTAGTGTAGTGTTAGTGTTAGATACTGATATCCAGTAGTGTTAGTGTTAGTGTAGTGTTAGTGTTAGATACTGATATCCAGTAGTGTTAGATACTGATATCCACTAGAGTTAGTGTTAGTGTAGTGTTAGTGTTAGATACTGATATCCACTAGTGTTAGTGTTAGTGTAGTGTTAGTGTTAGATACTGATATCCAGTAGTGTTAGATACTGATATCCAGTAGTGTTAGATACTGATATGCAGTAGTGTTAGATACTGATATCCAGTAGTGTTAGATACTGATATGCAGTAGTGTTAGATACTGATATCCAGTAGTGTTAGATACTGATATCCAGTAGTGTTAGATACTGATATGCAGTAGTGTTAGATACTGATATCCAGTAGTGTTAGTGTTAGATACTGATATCCAGTAGTGTTAGATACTGTTATAGTTACTGTGTGTGACCTCTGAGTCATGCCTTGCTTTTACGGTATGTGGTTGCCTCAAAAAGAAATGGCTGCTTTTTGAAATCCACTCACTTCTCTTACAGGGCAAAGGCAGTGGCAGCTCTTACACTGGTGTAGTGGATAGAAATACAGATATCATCTGAGTATGTATTACACATTGCCTCTGGTACAGCTGAAGACCTGGGCCCATATTTATAAAGCTTTTAAGAATGATCTCAGAAAGCTCCTAATTTAGCTTAAAAAAATAATCTAACTAGGAATCTTATCTTCAGATGATTCAGGAGCAATCTCAGCAACACTAAGTAAGGAAAATACAACAACTTTTATCTTAGAGAGGAGGCGGGGCTTAACATGGTTACTAGGTATTACACATTATTTTGAAGACTTTGATTGGTTGTTAAAATAAATTTAAATAAATTAGGAGCTCTTTTAACATTTGATCTATTAAAAGCCTTCACTCCGTCTCTATGTTAAGATATTTGAGTCTAATCTGTCTCTTTAAGGGTTAAGATGCTTTATGAATATCTTTTATCTTTACTAGGATCTTCTCTTTCATTTTAAGGAGAAACGTCCACGTAGATCCTTCTCTACAGCACAGGACATTTTTATAAAACACAGCAAATGATTGTGTACGTGATTTATGTGTTTATTCACCCTGTGATTCTAATAGCTCTGATGACAAGGACACAATAAAAGTCTTCATGTTTCATCTTCAGGGTTGGACAAATAAAAAAAAATAGTTTTCGTTAAATTTTAATATAATACGTTTTAACCTAATTGATAAGACTAAAAACTAAAGCTAATTCTATGCAATACATTATTGTTAGCTAGTTATTTAGTTACTAACACCACTACTTTTCAACCTACACATGCTCCCACTTGGACATATTATAAAGAAATCGAATATTTCTTTTTACTTTAACACTGATGACTTTCAGCTTTATCTCCATTTAAAACCTAGAGCCTCAGGACAACCCCTGTTGAAGATATTAAAAACAAGATGGCAAATAAGTTCCTTCAGCTTAACAATGATAAAACTGAGGTAATTATTTTGGGTCCTTCCATGAATAGAAGCCACTTGTCCAACAATCTCACTCCAATTGTCAAGTCATATGTAAAAATGGCTATCGATGGTGTTCTTTTTGATCCTGAACTCTTTCTTGACAAACAAATTAGCTCTGTTGTCAAGAACAGTTATTACCAGGACATTTGTAAGTCCTTGTACTGTATAACAGTCTTCACTAGTCTTTAATAGTTCATCTGCCGCGAAGCACAAAAAAAAAAAAAAACACCATCATATGACTACAGTTTTGGCATCTCTTCACTGGCTCCCAGTTCATTTTAGAATACAGTTCACAATTCTAATAGTTTTTAAAGCACTAATGGGACAGGCATCTTCGTACATTACAGAAATACATTTCCAAGCCTCTTAACCTGCCGTTAATGTTTATTGTTTATCGTTTACTCATTACCTCCTTTTACATCTCTGTCCTTTTATACTTATTGTATAATGTAATTTTACTATGTGTTGTAATTTTAGTGTGTTTACAGGTCTAAATTTCAATCTAAATGGGCTTTTTAAATAAATTTACTTACTTACTAACAAAATACTATATAATCATTATCAATTCATTCATCTTCGGAATGATTTATTTACGAAACACAGATGAAGGAAAGAGTGAGACGAGTGTCGAGAGGAGGATATATTACTATAAAGATATCAAATAAATAAAGGCTATGTTTAAAGTAAAAGAGTGAAGTGTTTCTTTTCACTGTGCAGATACTTTTAAATGTAAAGATGTTGATTCTTTTATTCTCTAGAATGAAATACGTGAAAAATTCTTTCAAACTTCAAAACGCATTCATTTCTGTTCGATATCACGGACATTTTTCAGACTGTGTGGATGAAAGTGAAACTGAAAACGAGGTAAGGTTTACAAGAATGTTATTATGATTGACAGATGTCTCGTCTATCACCGTAGGATGGGTTTAATTATTATAAATATTATAGATATAGCATAAATTTTGGTACCTCTACTTAATAACAAAATATTTTTCTATTTTAAATACATATTTTTAGTTCTAAGATTGAGTGTAAGGACATCAGTGATGTCCAGACGTTTAGCCGAATCGTGTGTGTGTGTGTGTGTGTGTGTGTGTGTGTGTGTGTGTGTGTGTGTGTGTGTGTGTGTGTGAGCATTCATATATAATTCAATCCATTGCTCTTAAATTACCAAGCTGCATGTGTTCACTCGGCTTCCTTTAATTTGCAGGAAAAGACTTCTTGCTGCGTTTTCTGATAACCAACTAAGCCATATTTTACACCAACACACACACACACACACACACACACACACACACACACACACACACACACACACACACACACACACACACACACACACACCATTCCAACTGTGCTATTATTGAACAAAATGAGGAGCATTCAACTGTCCAAAAGTGATAGTGAGAGTATAGAAAATAAACCAGAGCAATTTGAAGCCCATCTCAAAGCGACCCATCAAATGTTTACTCTGTACCACGGTCACGTTCCTGTGTTTTTCTGTCGCTACAGTTGTTAACAAAAAAAAATGGATCGATAATTAGATGGTTTATAACGTGAGAGTTTATGAGGATGTCAGATTAAATTGTCTTTGCATCGTTGAGTTAAAAAAAAATTAAAAATTACAAAGCAATACCGTGTCTCGTCTCAGGTGTGTCTCAAAAGGAGGTGTGTAAATGGAGTAAATATGAGGGTTGACATGAATAAAATGTTGCAATTAGTATAAATTAGAAAAAGACTGAAGTTTTTTTTTTTTTTTAGATAGATAGATACAGAAACAAACAAAATAAATAAACAAATGAAATAAATAAGTGGTTGGGATTCCTGCTGTGGGTGTAAACGCAGTTATGTAGGGAAAGGGAAATAAGATGGTTGAGAGAATTTTTTTATTATTATTTTTTTTTTAACTCTAACAGACCTGCTTGATCTGTCTAAAACATCACTGTGCCTCAGGACTGAACGTTACACTATGATACCGTGCTAACTAGCGAGCGTAAGCACGTCAATGTGGAGCATTTCTCTCCACAGTTTAACTGCTTCATAAATCAATTTTCAATCAGTGTAAACAAGTGAATGATGTTCTGTCCGTGAGTCTGATCTAAAATGAGTCAGGACTCTTTTGATCTTTCAGTGTGAGATGGGTGTTTTTACCCCTGTTGATAACCTTACACTGAATTTTAGTGTTGAAGATCACATCTGAGCTGATTTTTAAATGAACAAACACTTGGGGCATCTCAGAGAACAGAAATGGTTTGATATCAACATTTACTTTGAAGATACAAACATTTGTGAGGGGGAAAAATAACCGTTTATGTTTTTCTGGATCTTTTCTATGAATATATCGCTCTATGTATTGCAGTGAAAAACAGAAATACTGATGAAACACTACAAGTTCTGAGTGTCTACTTTCATATGAGCTTCATATTAGCACCAACGTGGACACAAGACAAACAGTGACATTTTAAAGTTCTTATTTCTCTGCTCCTTTTAACTATTAAGAGCTGTTTGAATGCACGCGAGTACAATGTGTTGTTATTTTAATAGATACACAGATTATTCGTGAGATTGTTGTAGTATAATTGGAATAAAACACTTCACAACATGATGTTATTTAAGAAATATCAGCATGCTCTTATACATCAGAAATTAGTACGGACTTCATGACATTTCCACAATATAGAAAATGCAAACGCAGATCCTGAAGAAAAAAAAGTCGCCACGTTCGCTGATCACGGCTGCAGTAACTGATTTAACCAGAAAGTGGAATTTTTCATGGTGATGAGATGGAGATGAGAAGAAAGATACACATAGTGAAACATCTCAGTGTGGTTAGAGTAAATATAAGCACTATTGGGACGCTGCTCGGCCAGTCAGATTAATGGACCAGAACTTGCGGTGATGATAGAAAGTAGAATAGAAAAAAAAAGGGGTGGCAATAATGTAGTGTGAGTGTTTGTGTGTGTGTGTGTGTGTGTGTGTGTGTGTGTGTGTGTGTGTGTGTGTGTGTGTGTGTGTGTGTGTGTGTGTGTGTGTGTGTGTGTTTGTTTGTGTGTGTGTGTGTGTTAGAGAAGGAAATAAAATGCAGCACAGGGGAAAATCCAGGACCAGGGTTGGGAAACCGTATGTCAATCATCAGTCACACTATTGATGGAAACTGTTTTAATAAATGGTCAAAGTTATTGATTTTGTGTAGTGTTTAATTTGTAAAACACAAAGAAGTACCAAGTGAACGCCAAGCGCACAGAGCGGAAGAGAGTCTTACCTTTTCTTACGTCTTTAAGAAACAAACCCACAGTCAGGTTACAAGTAAAGAAAGAGGTGAGACATAAAGAATCTGAATCTCAGTGTGCTTTAAGTTCTCGTGCCATTTGAACTGTGATGTTGCTTGGAAGTGGCTTTTTTTCTGAGAATTAGGTCTCCATTTGTGGAAATGTGTGTGAAAGTGGGCGGGGCTTACTAAACTACTGTATGTTGAAGTTGTATCCAGATTAATATCATCTTTAAATAACGAATTGATTTTCTTACGGATCCTTTTTAGATAAAAGGTGAACTCTTGCATGAGGTCTTCAGGGATTCAGATGGTTCCTCAAGGTTCCTGTGTGTCTGAATATTATCTCCATGTGTTTCCTTCATCAGCACAAAGATATGTGTTGTAGTTTGGTTGGCGTTTCTAAATGGTGCCCTGTGATGAACTGGGTGTCCATAAGATTAGCCTCAAGGCTCCTGGTGACCATGTGTAGGATAAACACCAGTGAAAATGAATGGATTTGAATTTCAATAGTGTAAAATCACTGTTGTTCTGCTCTCCACTGCTTTTGTGTAGTTCCTGTAAACGTTCAGTGGTTTCGCCTAGTAGTGACGACACTAATAAAACTTGTCCTTGTGTTTTATTTTAAACCTGAACACATAAAGACTCAAGACAAGTCTGGCTTTGAAAAGGGAAAAAAATTAAAACTAAAATAAAAATTCAGAGGACTATAAATAATCAGTTTGTCCTTCGATAAACCAACAGTAGTCACATGAATTGCTGTGTTAAGTCAGGTTTCTATTTTACATGTTCATGTTTGGTATGAAATAAACTTTTTTAGTAAAAGTGTATATATATATATATATATATATATATATATATATATATATATATATATATATATATATATATATAAAATCAAACTCTAAAGATTTCTCATTTACAATAATGTCTAATACAATAGCCTACTACATGCTGGAGCTAATTATTGAGCTCTAACAGAAAGAGCTGGTTTATGACAATCCTGGTGGGCGGTAAATGGTGTGGCAGAATCCGGTAAAGCAGATGGCTGAGGACATGAAACAAATGAAATTGGGGCATAGAAGCGTTTATTATCGCCACTTAGACATATCCCAAGTGAGGAGGTTGGGATCAGAACGCAGGGGCAGCTATGATACAGCACCCCTAGAGCAGGGAGGGTTAAGGGCCTTGATCAATTACCCAACAGTGGCAGCTTAGCAGTGGTGGGGCTTGAAACCCAACCTTCCAATCAACAACCCAAAGCCTTAAGCACTTGAGCCACAACTTGCCCAAGGGTTAAAAATCTCTAAAAGTTGCAGAGTGTGGCACTGTGAGTAAATCCAACCTGTACATGTTCTTCTCCATTCCACAGCAAAAAGGGAGGAGATGTTGTGCACTAGCTAATCCTGCAGCTGGGTCTGGCTCAGTAGATCAGGAGTCTGTTGTGTAAACGCTGAGCACAAGGCAGGACAAAACCCTGCTACATTCCCAGGCAATTGTATAGAATGTCTTTGTGCTTTTACCTTCACTGGAACTACAAACATGTTCAACATCCTGGAGCCGTGGTGTCGAGGTAAAGGTTGGAGAAAGTGGAACTTGACCGAGACTCTGAGACTCAAAACACTGAACACCTCTGGGATGAACTGGAACTGGAATCTCCTCAACATCCCAACATCAGAGTCTGAACTCACTAATGCTCTTATAGCTGAATGAATCCACACAGTCATGATCCAACATCTAGTGGAGAACCTTCCAGATTTCCAAGAGCAAAGTGGAGCACATTATAATTGTAAAAGGGGTTTAATTAAGTCTTGAATGAGATACATCAACAAACACATATGGCTATGATTGTGATGGTCAAGGGGTAAACATACTGTACTTTAATCCATATACTCTAGTGGAAACTTCTCATAATCTCCAGAAGTTCTCTAGTATTTATGTTTTTCCTATTTTCAACAAACATATATTGCAGCCAGTTGGCCACCATGTATTTTTCTGGGAGATATAAAAAAAAAATCTAAGAACCAGGAATAAACCCACAGAGACATGCTGAGAACATGAGACAGTCAGCTGAGCTCAGTAGCAAACCAGGGACCTTGAAGCTGGGTTAAAATATGTTATTTATTTACTATTAAATAAACTCTAGGGGCTTTAGATGGACTACATGAAACCTTTAATGCTTCCCTCAGAGGGACAATTTTTATTTATTTATTTATTTATTTATTTATTTATTTATTTAGCTATTTTGAGTCTTTTGGATTGGTGGAAAGACGTTAACATCTTTTGAACCATGTTCTTTTAATCTTATAATCTATGCAATATTTTATATAGTATGTACTGTATGTATTTGTTTTATGCAAATGTATGAGGAACACGTTGAAAAATCTTGGGGTAATTTTTACACGTTTATTAATATATGTACAGTATACCTACACACTTATCTACACTGACACCGTGTTCTTCTTGTGTTCCTCTGGATTTTTTACTCATCAAACATTTCACAAACAACCGTAGAAATGTCTTTTCATCCATCCTTCAGATCTCACACTTTTTTTTATTTAAGTTTCACTAAGGAATTGACACACACACACACACACACACACACACACACACACACACACACACACACACACACACACACACACACACACACACACACACACACACACACACACACACACACACAATAACCAATATAAGGACCAGTGTTCAGCTAGAAGCTGAATATTGCAGTTAAAACCCAACCAGAAACCCAACCATTGACAGAGAGAAGGACATTGCTTCTCCATCTATTACACACACAAACACACACACTCAGAATTTGACCGATCTAGTTAATGGGTGAAAACCAAAGACTTATATTAAAGTAAATGTTGCATAATACGTGTGTGTGTGTGTGTGTGTGTGTGTGTGTGTGTGTGTGTGTGTGTGTGTGTGAATGCTTTACAATCTCCTGATGTTGGTGCAAAACATGTTCAAGAGATAATCCACTATTGCTATTATGGTCTGACATCTTTTTTGCTTTTGTTCCATTATTTTATATTCATTTTAGTTCTTCTAGATAAAAATGAGTAAATCATGTATCTTAAGGTTGAAATGAAGTAGCTTGATGTAACAAGTGGGCAAGTCGTGGTCTAATGGTTAGAGAGTCTGACTCGTAATCCTAAAGGTTGTGGGTTCGAGTCTCGGGCCAGCCATGACTGAGGTGCCCTTGAGCAAGGCACCGAACCCCCCAACTGCTCCCCGGGCGCCGCAGCATAAATGGCTGCCCACTGCTCCGGGTGTGTGTTCATGCTGTGTGTGTGTTCACTGCTGTGTGTGTGCACTTTGGATGGGTCAAATGCAGAGAAGGAATTCTGAGTATGGTTCACCGTACCTAGCCGTATGTCACGTCACGTCACGTCACTTTCAAATGTCTTGTCCGTGTGTGTCACATTGGACCTCATTTGTTTCGTGGTCAGATTTGGATCTCTTGATGCAAATAAAGGTCACTTATGGCAATGCGAAGTGTTTGTGAACCCCAAATGACCATCTGACAAAAGACAATCACCATCTGAGCCAAATGAAATTTGTGAAACAATTACAGGACCCATCTGTAAGCTCTGCTCTGAGCCTCGTTTTCATCCAGCCGGTGTTTTGTGCTCGGTTAGTTTAAAATCTGTGAGTTCATCAGCAGTACGTGAGCCAGATGATGCGATAAACACGAGTCGGCTCGTTGTCGTTACTCGTCTGCCATCGGCCCTATGCGCTGACTCTTTGGTGTTTGGAGTTAGGAAGCGTGACTAAGATGTTTGTTGTGATTTGTTGCGTAAAGACAACGGAGTGACAGGGTGATGTGATCTGACTCGAAGCGGAGTTTACCGTCACCTACGACAACATTTACCATATTTTCCATCATCAAACACACTTTTACTGGGATAATTGTGGTATGTCTTGAACGAAATGTCATGTAGCAACTACAAACTCTAACATTTCCACTACGACAAGAACAACACCAACAACAACAACAACAACAACGCAGCTGGTTGCTAAGCAACCCACAAAAAAGGTACAATGTTAATCTTGAGCTGTTAGAAAATGTGTTCAGCACCAGAAACTCTTTCCAAAAACTACTGCTCTAAACAAACAGACCATTTTTCATATCTGATCATTATCAACTTTATCCATTTACTGCTCGCAGACTTAGTGGCTACAGAAACGATAACATGTTAGAAGAACCGTGCTAATCATTTACAGCAATGCTACACAGTCTGAGCTGCTGTTACAGACACACCAATAAGACAAGTGATCGGTTGTACGGTGGGTAAATACATCGAGGAGCTTATTATAAAGCAATTATCGAGTACCAATCCCAAAAATTGCTGAGTTATGTATATAAATGCTTAATAACAGAGCGCTGGGTAAAGTTGATGTCCATAGATTTGATCCTTCAAGGCTAGCATGCGTATCACTACAAAGTATTAGCTCTATCTTGGCTTTAATCTGTTGCTTTACACTTGCACTAGCCTGTGATGAGTCAGTTCTTGTCGTTTGTCTCTTGTGGGTGTGTAGTGACTGATGCTGCCGAGTGTTGTGAGTGTTCACAGTACAGCTATATTTTTTTTTACCTGAAAAAAAAAATTATTGAACATGCTACATGCTAGACTTTGTTAGCAGATTAGCCAAGCAAGTTCACTGTAAACACTATCAATAAAAGCTTTATGTCTCAAAAAATAAATAGGAACTAATTACAAGGAAGAACTGGATGAAAGCAAGCAGGGAACTGAAGAAAAGTCTGACTACACATAAGCATCGCATGTTTCTCACTTTAACTCATCGCACATAACTCTCACTGATAGTGAGAAAAAAAAAACAGCTCTGAGGTAAAATCAGCTCTAAATGAACAGGTAAACACACACTCATGAATAGTTTGTTTTAAGACAAAATATTTTAAAATAAAGGCCTTATTTAGAACCTTCAGGATTTCACAATTTTTGCGATTGCAAAGAAACAGACAAACAAACAAACAAATAAATAAATAAGCAGAACATATTTTACCAACATTTGTTTATCATGTAGTTTTCCTTAAAAACTGAAAAAAAAACCTATAAAATAAAAGCTTTTGAAATCAATGAAGGAACATCAAGCTTTTTTGGCCTCAACAATCACCAAAAAAACAGGAAATCCTGAAAGAAATGAATTCTATGTCTACACAAGATGGCTGCCTGACACACATTAGACAAATATTAACATTAAAAATATCGGAGGCATCATGTGACAATAACAACAAACTAGCATTGTGTTTCCAATGCTATAGTTCTGCTCTGTTTAGAATATTAAGATGAGCTGTTACAGTTAGTGTATGTTGGAAGTGGTAGCTAAGTGGTTAAGGTGTTGGACTTCTGGTCGTAAGGTCATGGGTTCGTACCCCAGGACCAAGCTGCCACTGCTGTGCCCCTGAGCAAGGCCCTTAACCCTCAATTGCTCAGTTATGTCACTCTGGATAAGGGTGTCTGCTAAATGCTGTAAATGTATAAACATAAAAAACCTTGCATGTGGCCTTTAAAATAACAAACGCTGTTCATATACGTTTAAATATAAGGTGATCGTTTTCGAAGCTCATGCCAACATTCACGATGATGGCGTAAGGTTTTTAAAAAGACAAAGAGCTCGTGACTGGCTTTAATATTACTGTGAATGACGCTAAAATGTTTTGGCTCTGATGCGCCATCTAGTGGACATGAATTCAATGGAATAGTCATATAATTTACTGAAACTGTAATTAGGGCTGATCATGTGTTTAAAATGATCAAAACACACAGAAAAGCATTAAAACCCAATATCCAAAATAAATTACATCTTTAAAGGATTTTTTTTGTAGAAACTAATAATGACCGTGTGTGTGTGTGTGTGTGTGTGTGTGTGTGTGTGTGTGTGTGTGTGTGTGTGTGTGTGTGTGAGAGTGTGTGTGCATGTATGTGTGCGTGTGTGCACGCTCAGGTCTACAGGTGTGAACGTGTCCCCTGGCATGTAAAGGTCTAATCGCTTCATTTGTCTCCTGCGTCCCACAGCAAACCATAAAAGTTCAGGGTTAAAATCCATGCTCTCCACATTTATTTTTGTTTAGTCACGGTCATTGATCCTGGAAAATCGATTAGCTCCCCCCCCAGAGATGTGATGCACCACAGCATGCTTTTGCGGTCTTGCTTACAAACACGAAGACAAAATCGCCGGTGCTGCAGCATCTAAAAATAGCAGCCCTACTACGACATGGTCGTCCTCCCAGAACTACAGGCCTCTTTTCCTTTCACCTTCCAGTAAGCTTTGTGTAAACTAACAAACAAACAAATAAAAAAATAAAAATAAATAAATAAATAATCAATCAATCAATCAATCAATCAATAAATCTGAGGATTTGTGGACAGGGTGTTTAAAATGACATTTGAATGGTAGGTTAAGAGAAATAAACGAAAGTTAAATGGCTAAGTGAATACTGTGCCTTGTTGAAAAGAAGCAAGAAAAAAAAGAAAAAAAAACTTCTTTTTGGATGAACAGACCATTGGAAACCAATCAGAAGGCCCAACAGCTCAAGATGAGAACTGTATAACAATAATATAACAATATAATTTTTAAGGGAGCCAGGAAGTTTACCGGTTAAGAACTTTACCGGTTAAGCTAAAGAGGTGGGACAGGGAGACTATATTCTGGCTCCCTTAAAAATGATAGTTATATTATTGTTATACAGTTCTCATCTTGTTCTCATTCTGGGGGTAGAGCAAGCTGGAAAAAGTAAGCAAACGAAATCTAGCATATATTACAAGTCTATGTTTGTTTTAAAACAGTATAGAATCAGAGCATAAATGTGTTTATTAATAAATAAATTAGTAAGCTTCCTCCGATACGAAGAGGATGATGAGGAGACAGAGATTGTCCCTGTTCTCTGCATATAGCCTGCTGCCCCACTACCCTCAATTCTTAGCCTCGAAAAGACAACACAGGAGACAGACTGTCAAAGGGAGCAGGAAGAGGAGTAAAGAGGGAGGGAGAGAGAGAGAGAGAGAGCGAGAGAGAAAGAGAGAGGGAGACCAGAGCAGAAGATTCCTTGATGGCTGAACAACAAACTACGCCTGTGACAGTAACTCAAACAGGAGATAAATGAGCCCTCAGTCAAGCGTTTGAACAGCGTAAGCACTTGCATCTGTAATCAGTTTACGAAACCAGTATATTGGCATGAAAATCCTAAATATTTTACACTAGCGGCCAGAAAATGTCTTCACCTGCATTCCATATTCAAGATCACTCCTCTTTTCCATATTAATCCCTCAGATACACCAAACATCATGCACCGGTTGGTTGAAGCACCAAGGATGGAGGATGACCAACATTACGAGCACAACACAATCCGACACAACAATCTGATCAACTAACCGAGATTCAGAGTGCAATGTTAATATTGCCAATAAATGGATTCATCTGTCTGATAGTCCTTCTGGTTGGTTCTGAGCAGGACTCAACAGCAGTGTTTCTTAAGAAAAAGTGCAAACAAACTAAAACCCTTACAGGAAACTAGAAATATAACCATCTACCATAAAAAGCCCTTTGTTTAAACATCATCACAAAGCAGATTTACAGAAATCTGGATGTCTTCAACAAGCAAACCGAGTGGCAACAACAGTAGCAACCTGAGGCAGAAACCTTGAAAAGAACTACTTATGATGAAGCATTACACTTGCACAATTATATTGTATACTATACTATAGTCAACATTATGAAATTATTCCCTGAAGCCAGCAGCGTGAAAGTTAACATCAAAGAAAACATAGGAGGAAAATTCAATTAGCCTTTAATAAGCTTCTGAAACACATTCTTTATAGTGGACTCAAGAAAATAGAAGCAGAAGTTACAAACTAAGGCGACTGCAGGTTGATCAGTCTTGATATTCATATAAAATAATAAGCAATCCCAGCAACCAGCACACTTTAATAGAAAAGCCAGCAGAGCATGACTGTAATTGCTAGTACTGCATAATGCAACACACACACACAAGCACACACACACACACACACACACACACACACACACACACACACACACACACACACACACACACACACACACACACACACGTAGATTATTGCTCCACACAAGTCCCCCAGCCACTATGAACTGCAGAAGATTTGGATAAATACTTCTCAGACCCAGTGGCACTTAGAAATCTCGAGGAATGAAACAGCTTTTTGTGGCACAGATGTTCCCGAGTCTGACCTTTAACCTTCGCTTGATGACACTTTAACGATGCTAAATCGGCGCACGAAAGGCCTAATGCAGCACAATCTGCTTTCTACAGCTACAAGTAGCACAAACCAAACTCTCCTGCCGGTGTTCATCAACGTGCATCAATCATGTGAGCTTGTCAAATCTGTAAACACTCATCAGGCTGCCGAGCTCCAGCATTCACGTGAAAGGAATCCAGATTGCATCATCAAACCACTGAGAGACTCCAAATCAGTCAATCATTCAATCAATCAATAAAAACAGCATCTTGTTTATTTAAGGTTGCACCTTTCCTTTAGGCATCCTGAGTTTTTTTTTTTTTTAAGTTTCATATCCCTTGCACTGACAAGTCATCAGCTAATAACCAAGCTGTTTATGAAACTTTTATGAAGCACCTAATCATCATGCACTCTGCACGTGAGAGTCCTCGGTTTATTATGCATACACAACAGAACCACAGGTAGGATATCCGAAGCTGCGCATTATCCTCCTAGTGTAAAAAAAAACAACCCTCCTGATCGAACTGGACGCACAGAGGCGCATATAAAGCATGTAATAAGGCTCGTGAAGGATTTTGTGATGCTCGTTGAGATGCAGCTCAGCCAGCAAAAAGCGCTCGTGCACACAGAGTAACGGAGTGAGAACACGCTTCAGAGAACAATCTAAGTTTTATTTCAATAAAACAAAGATTTCCTTGCCTAACTAAAATACAAAAATATGGACTCCGAAAAAGAAATGAGAATAATGTACATTTTTGCGTGTTGTCATAAAAGAAATGCCAGACGTGTGTAAAGGTCGCCGTGTTCGGATCACAGTCGTTACGCAGTGGCGCGTGATCTCCGCGGCGCGTCTTTAATGCTAAAGCTTTTGGGTGTTTTTTTTTTTTCTTTTTAAAATAACACGAAAGAAAGGAAGAATCCGGAGCGCGCACCATCTGCCACAATCCGTTCCAGATCCTTTGCGGCTTGGCTGAGCTTCCCGGCGTCCAGTTTGCACTATGGTCAATGGGCATTGGTTTATTCTGTTGAAGGTCTGTGGTGTTTTGGAGTGCACCGGATCACACGGCACGAGCCATAAAGGGCGTTGTCTTTGCAAACACTGAGCTTTAAAATGAAAAGCGCACATTCCTTAAAAGTCTTGCATGAAAGGTACACGCGCTGTCCGTGCCGCAGGCGCGTGTAGAGTCCCCACACTGTGACCGCGATGCTTTTCTCAACAACCAAAATAAGAGACCTAAAGAAAAAAAAACGACCTCCAAAAATCCGTTTACTGCTTGCCATCGAGCAGAGAAAGCTCCTCCAGAATTCCACTGGCGTCCACGCGCCTCCGTTCGCGTATGAGCTCCTCGAGGCTGCGGAAGACGAGCGTGTGCACTGTGCTCTCGGACAGGTGCACCTTGAGCAGGTAACGTTGACCGGCTGAATGCGCCTCGCCTCCAGCCTTGAACTCGCGCTTGCCGAAGCGGCACCATGCGGCGAAGCTCTCTGAGCTCGTCCAGCACACGTCGGCGCGGTTTAGCCCCAGGTGGCCGCTCGCATTACGCACAACCAGGTCAGGTGGCAGCGGCCGGAAACGGTAGCGGTCGTTAGCGATTCGCCCGCGGCGGCCGCCGCTCACGTCAAACAGACTGTCCTTGCGGATCTCTCCCTTGTGCAGATGGATCACCTGGTCCTCGCCTTCGAACACGGCCCAGTGCGGCGCCTGAGCGCTCGCCACCAGCTCGAGCACGTCGCCCGGTTTGCACATGGCGAGCAGCGTGGGCACCGGGTACACGCGCAGGTCTTCGCGCGCGCGCACCTTGGAGAAGATGCATTCGTGGCAGCAGAAGGCCGAGTACTCGATCTCGTCTAACGTGTCCACGGCGCCCTCCTCGCTCGGGCTGCGCTCGAGCGACCGGTCGTCAAGCTCCTCTTCGTCGTCGGAAAAGAAATAGGCGACGCCGACGCGCAGCTCGTCCTTCTCCACGCCCGACGGATCCCCAGTGGGTAGCTCGCTGTAGCTTAGGTGCGTGATCCGGTCCAGTTGGTTGCCCATCAAGGACGGGAGAGGCACGCGAGAGGCATGGAAAGCTGCTTCTGTAACCAAAAAACAAAAACAAAAATAAAAACAAAAAATAAATAAAAACGCAAAATAAAACAAGAACAGATCAGTGTTACGGTCATGCGCTCAGATATGTAAACAAGTCACTGCGCCTGGAGCGAACCGCAGAATGGAGCGAGACACAAGGGCGAATCAATGTTTGATAACACACACACACACACACACACACACACACACACACACACACACACACACACACACACACACACACACACACAAACACACACAAACACACACACACACACCAAACATTTCAGCTCTATAAGCATGCATATCTCCTCTTCACTGCCTTGAGAAACATATAGATCTCTTTCGCTAGACCTAAACACCTGCAAAGCCTTTTTAAACCCATACGAAGTCTTCTATCTGAAATGAATACCTGCGTATTTCCGAGCGCACGCGTCTAATTGATCTTCCGCTCCATGCGTGTTGCACTGTTCTCCAGTCCAAACAAAAGGCTTCCCCCTTCGTACAGTAACTCTCTCCACTTCTTCCCTGCTCGGAGCTAAAACTACTCTCTTACTCGATGCACCGCTTCACTTTAAATAGAAGCGAAATCTCCGCCCTCGCGTAACAAAACCCACCCCTGTGTGCCGCGGATTGGTTTGTAGAGCGCGTCGTTGAACATGGAGCGCGTTGCTCATCACACTACAACAGGCTTATCATTTGTGTAGTCTATAGCAGTGTTTCCCAATCCTGCTGCAGGAGTCCCTCAGTAGTCTGCACTGCACGTTTAGTGTTTCCCTTTCTCATCACTTCCATGAAACCACTTTCATGATCAGTCAGTGCGCTGCATCAAAGTGGAAGAACTCTGGAATCCGTTCTGGGGACCATAACTAAACCTTGTGTAATAGTGAAAACACGAAAATAATAGAAACTGCATCATATTTTGCAATCTTAAATAATTTCATTATGCAGTTTTCCATCCATCCATCCATCCATCCATCCATCCATCCATCCATCCATCCACCCATTCATTTTCTGTAGCTACACAGGGTCATGGGGAGCTTGGAGTCTGTCCAGGGGACCCAAAACACAAGACTTCCTGGAGGAAGTGCTAACCAATAACAGGGTGAAATGAATGGCAAAAAAGGAGGAACATAAAGTGAGCCGTTGTGAGAAGAAAATGAAGGAGACTAATAAAAACAGCAGGCAAGACATATGTATCTCTGTAGATGGAGGCAAAGCAGCGAAAGCCTGAAGACGTTGATGTACAGTATGTCGATACATCACACTGGAGTGTTATCATCAAGTCCTATTCTTTACTCAAGTATCTGTATAAAGCGATTTATTGTGTATTAAAGTCTTGCCTAAGCCATATATAGGCATACATAAGTTCAGGGACATAACAAATAATAAATCATGTGAAAGCTGCTGTGTTTTGTAAAACTGGGCCACAATGCAATAATTTATCAGAAATTAATTCTATTTAATTATGAATTGAGCTGAGGCTCATGGTGAATAAGTGGTTAGCTTGTTTGAGTCACACAAACCTGTGGTGTTGAAGGGTTGCATCCTGCTTCTGTCCTTGTGCTTACGGGGTTTCCTCCTTGTTCTCTGGTTTCCTCCACCAGTCTGAAGACATGCTTTGTACACTGATTAAAATCTCTTAATTGTCTGTAGTGTGCTAATGTGTGTGTACACCGGTCCTGTAGAATAGGCTCCCATTATTTGGTTTCGTGACATGGAGGAGATGTTTGAGATCTAAGCAGATACATGTGAAGTGTCTGTGTAACATTTCTGTGCACCTCCTGGTTTCTTCAGGTTCCCCTCAGCTCCTGGAGCATATCAGCTGGTGGAAAGAATACTCTAAATTCCCATTATTATTGTAAAGCCAGTATTTAAGGATTCACCATCTAGAGTTTATTACATATACGGTAGATCCTTGCACCTTAATAATATTAAAGAATTATTAGTATAGCATAGCATAGCATATTATATACAATATACAACATATTCAACTGAAATAGTCCAAGTGAGGGTAAAAGGAAATGTGTTACAATATAACTGGTATGATTTGATCTTATTGACTGTTTATTTGTAGAAATACAGCATAGTCAAAGAGTTTTGTTTCTCTTGGTGGTTTCTATAGTTCAGGATGTTTGTACGAACATGTTCAAATCCCAGACATCACATTAAGCACTACTAAAAAGGAAATAAAACCCTAATTAGCTTATACCTGGCAACGCAGCGGTACAGATCAGAGCAATGGATCTGTTCTTATGATGTATTTGTTAGTACTTCTCAAAGGGCTTCAGCAGAACATTGTCCTTTTTTAAAGCACACCTCGAGGGAATTTCAGTTCAGACGCAGCATCATGTTAAACAAAAGAAGTTAAAGAAGTGCGGTTAGAACCTGCTCCGAGTTTGGGTCTTCATTTTTATTTTACAAAGTCACCCATTGTTCCAGATTTAAAGATTATATAAAACTTTAAAATGTTCTAATAAAAATGTTTAATGTGTCTTTTTCACAACTCGTTACAGGCTTCTTATACAGCTTTAAGAAATTTATTGCAACTGTGCTGTAAGCATCTTTATAAACTCTCTTAGTGCCCATGTAGTGCTCTAATTAATTCCTTAATTATTATAAACAGGTTGTGAATTGTCTTCTTACTGTAACGTACTGCATTGTGAAAGGCGCTGATGTGACCGATGATAACCTGGGTGGAAATATAAAGACGGTTAGAAAGAAACTTCTTGTATATCTAATCTTACTAAAAAAAATGATCAAATGCAGTGAAATAAATACATTACTGTCTGTATTAATGCATGGAAATAGCAAACTAGGTCATACATTATTACATTACATTACATTACATTAGCATTATTTTTTGGCACATAGTCTAAAACCAGTACAAGAAACTGTGTGGTACACTGGAGGTTTTACAGACCTAGCTGTCTAGCTAATAAGTTTCCTGAACCGTTTATCATACACGTTTTCACAGGAAGCATGGAATCAGTCCTATGAGACTTGAGACAGAGGACGGGCTCCAACACGATCACACACACTCACACGCTTTGGTCAGGTTAGAGATTTGCTTACTTTAACTTTGGACTGGGTAGGAAACTGGAGATCTCAGAGGAAACCCCTGGTGGATGAAGTGAAAATGCGAACTTCATCCATGTAGGACGAAGGAGGTATCGAACCCCCAATCTGTGAGGCAAAAATGCTAAGACTCTAATAATTAAGTGAAATAAAGATAGACAAAAAGATTTGCTACATTGCAATACTTTCAATAAGATCCTCACAAATTAGCTTAAAAATAATACGTTTGAGACACATAGCAAAACAAACCGGGCTTAAGCTAATTTGCCTGAATTATTTCCTCTGGATTTCAGCCTCGAAAAATATACCACATTTTGTTGACCTGCTGTGATGTACTGTACAGTATGTGACCATTTAAATGAGTGTTTACTTCACAGATCTGCGGTGTGGGCATGTCTGGATGTCACTGCGCATTTATGCAGCGCGTCTCTTTAGTGAACTTTAGTGTATTTGTGTAGTCTATTAGAACACAAGTGTGATAGGGTGAGAGAAAGGCTTTATAGAGTCTGGGTGTTGTGTGATCAGAGTTATTGTACAGCCTGAAAATTGACATCTCAACTCTGGTGATGAGTTTTCAACAATAGCATGAGTTATTGTTCATTCATTCATTCATTTTCTACCGCTTAACGGAACTTCTCAGGTCACGGGGAGCAAGGCAGGATACACCCTGAAGGGAGTGCGAACCCATCGCAGAGCACACACACACTCTCATTCACTCACACACTATGGGAAATTTTCCAGAGATGCCAATCAACCTACCATGCATGTCTTTGGACCGGGGGAGGAAACCGGAGTACCCGGAGGAAACCCCTGAAGGCACGGGGAGAACATGCAAACTCCACACACACAAGGCGGAGGCGGGAATCGAACCCTCAAACCTGGAGGTGTGAGGCGAATGTGAGTTATTGTTGTTCTGTTTAATTAGGAATATGTTGATTTCCATAACACATATATATGTATTTAATGTATATATAGCAGCACATGTTTTTTAATAGTAGCCTGTGTCCTTATGAGTACATGGGAAATATTACATTGAAATTGTAATTATTTTGTCACATACACAATCATACAGAGAGAAAAAAATTATAAACGAAAAAATATCTTATGAAAAAAAATCAAATAAAATAGAATAATAAAATGAAATTGGATTTTGCTGTAAATATAAAATGAAATAAATATTAGACGAGATCCAGAAAGATAATACATATGAATACAATGACTCAGATATGTTGATATTAGAGTTACGAACGGTGAATTGTTATAAAGTGCAAAATGTGCACAGTGCGTAATGAGTTGCAAAACATGTTGTTAAGGTAGTGGGTGTTCAAAACTGCCTAAATCTCCAGAAGATATTTTGCGTATCTATGTTGGTGGATTGCATAAAAATGAATTATATTTGTTAAATTATTGCTGATGCAATTAATATCACTATATATTCATTTCTTCCTCTGAGGAAGGCTTGTGAGTTGGTTAGGAAAAAAACACCAAAGAGTTAAACAGGAGTACAAGGCATACTGTACATCTGTGTTTGATAGTTAAAAACATTTGACTATCCGAAGAACACTAATTTAAAGAAAATAAATGGAAAGAATATTGCACAAACACAACTAAAGGAGACCGGACTCACCAAAAAAAAATCAGGGAATTACTCAGAACAGCAAGAATTCAATTCAATTTAATTCAAATCGGACATTCTGCGAAGCAGCTTTAGAGAAATCCGGATATGGATTTAGATTTAAATCCCTAATGAGCAAGCCAGAGGCGACTGTCACAAGGAACGGAGGTACATGGCGTCTTCTAGGGAGAGTCACGATTGTGTCATATCCTTTCCGTTTTTTAATAATGGACTTAATGAGTTTCACAACAACGAGCTGAATAGACTTCTAATAACTTCTGTTATGGGTGTTTGTATTTTGTTCAGATTTACAATATGACATCTGAATGAAGTCTGTTTCAGTTCCAGTTTGGAACACAACATAATGTAGAAAAGTTTATCTCTAGATCCTATTGGTCATGTTTGTATTTGTCTTCGTATTCTTTGTATATTTTGTTCACCGAGCTTAAATAGATCTATTGCACATATTATCTGTCTAATAAAGCGATTATTTACCCTTATTCTGTTGTTTACAGGTGTGAGAGAAAAATAGGATATTTCCAGAATGTCTCCAGAATTACTAGAGCACATTCAGGCTTCAGAAGAAATAATGAAGATTAGATGAATCCTTATAATGGTTTCCCATAAAGCTTTATTATCTAGTATCTCTTGCTTTTGTTTTCTTCTGTCGCACAGAATACGGACCAAACAACCCCACCCCTCCAAAACACACACACTATTGACTCTACATGAGCAAGAGGTTCTCATCAACATAAAACACACACACACACTACGCAAAGTCATACACAAAAAGCAGGACCTGACGTCTGGGTGGCAGGTTCGCCATTAGGATGATTTAGTTTGTAATTATTGCATAAAGGCAGATCCAATTATACACTTCGGAAATGAGATTGCGGTTGTCTCTGCAGCATACACACTGTCCCGCGTGTGTGTGTTTAATATGTATGAATGCTGCATTACAGTGGAGCCTTTACATCAGTGATTTTACGGTATGTCTTGAAGAACGTTTCATGAACTCATTCAGCTGTGTGCTTGCGTTGTCTATGAAGTATGAACACGGTTGAAATTCCGCACTTACGGCATAATCACACGGAAACAACACTGCAATGTGACACACGCAGATAAAGGAATAGCCAAAATAAGGACAAAAGAAGTACAACACTACAGTAGGAATGCCAATGCGAAGCATATCCAGCTCTTAGCGTCGGTTCATGATCCGTGGTGTATGAAGAAAAGCACGAAGAGAAAACCACTGGAGAAGGGATCAGGGTTGAGATAAAGGCCATTCGCATGCATGAAGCGAACGTACGTGCAGGATATTCATCATGAACTCCCTGAGTGGCCCAGTTTTATGCATGCCCTGACTATGTGTGTCCATGAGTGCCCATAAGTACAATAATATGAAGAACTATAATGAAGGCAGTTGTTTTTCTTTTTCTATTATTCAGTAATCTTCAGTAACAGCTCGAGGTAACGGTTATGAGATGGTTGCTTCTGGTTATAAAGGAATGCACTTGGGCATTCACATGATGCTTAGTTCGTATTAAAGAGCCATGAAAATATTTCCGACACCTTTACACCTCACCTTTACACCTCAGTCCCACATTGTGTCACATTGAGTCTGGTGCATAGAATTATGTTACTGGTGCCAAATTCATCATACTGGGCAACATACAGTACTTCATCTTAAACTATCCAAACCAAACTGGGATATTTTGACCGTTCCATCCTCTGCCTGACTCATCCTGATTGTCTATTGCTGCTGCGAAGAAATTCCTTCACTGGAAAGCAATTGCCACATAGAAACCCTTTCATCAGTGTATACTTGATGGACTTTTTAAGACAGGCATCTCACTTAGTGTAATTGGTAATAAGAATAGTCTTTATATAAACCCATTTCAGTTTGACATCCTTGTCTGAAACCCTTGTTCTAAAATGTGGGGTCTTATTCTGTATTGTGTCTTTGTCCAGATGGTTGCACACCTCCTGGGACAAATTTCACTGGATCTGGAGTTGACAAGGTATTGTGCAATGAAACTGTAGGGGCCCACAGATAAGACTGAAGCAGGTATCCTTGTGGCACAGTCAGCAGGACCCACTGATGTTTGTTGCCCAGTAAGCATTATTTTGCAGTTGTGGAGTGCTTATATACTTATCCCATTTTTGAGAGAGTATCTTTGCACCTGTTAGAGGTCTATGAGTATAAGCCTGACCATTTAGAGCCTGCCAGGGACTGACGACCCCTATGTGGCTGAGCTACTGATTGCCCCTGTCTCAAAGGTTTTTAACTGAATAAAATCTAATAATCTGCACTCAGTGTTTGGGCAGCATGCCTGTGTACATAGTGCCTTGTTAGGTAAAACCGCAAAGGACATGATGCAAGCAGTGACCGCTGGCATATGGCCAAAGCCAACTGGTTTGTCCTCAATTATACTGGAAAAATGCATAAAATGCATGGCAGTGAATTTGTAAACAGAATTACCTAAAATAACTCATTTGGCATGGTGTGTTATCTCTGTGTCCAAACCACCAAGACTCACTGTCATTTTTGGCTATCATGGCTCATTTAGAGATTTTTCTTTAGCTATGCATGAGGCATTTCTCCAACCAGTGCCTCTCTGAGACATCTAATACACTACTGTTGTGCATCTTCAGCCTCTAAAATGGTTCAGTCCACTTTTAAGAGGATTATTCTGAGTGTTCCCTACTCATATTTACAGCTTGGAAGAATGTCACCCAAATATAAATTTCAAAGTTGGGCCAGCAATTCTGTTATTTGCTCCAAGTCCAAGTTTGGGGAAAACAGTGCCAAATAAGGAGCCACAGTGTTGCTATGCTATAAGCTGTGATGACAGAGAGAATAAATTCATGGCTTTGATGCTGAAGACATCTAAATGCAGTAAGTTATGAAACAAGAAGAAGTAAAAGGAATACAGACCATCGGTAATGGCATTTTATTGTGTCATAGGGTCACCACATTTCATTAAGTCTCCTCATATTTTACCACATCAACAATCAATCACTTTAAAATATATCCATTATTAAAACGTGCACTATAATGTGTGCTATAACTACTACCCATGTCAATGTTATAGAAATTTATTAATTCTGACCAATCAGATCGAAGGACTTAATAGAACTGTGGCATATGGCTGAAGCCGCATATAGCCGAATATATGAAAGTCATTGTGCCTCTCAGCGTCTGTCTGACTTCTTCTGTGTCTGTCATTTGTGCCCTAACCTCTATGTAAGTCAGTCTGCCAGTAGCAGGCCATCTATGTGTGAGTCAGAGCAATGAAGTGCTGCAGGTGAAAATGTCAAATCACTCCTGCCACTTCAAGAAAATTCAAGCTGACCTTGTATGATCCCTCAAAAAGCACCCAAACCCCAGGTCTCCAAATGATCAATTTAATCCTCCCCTCTCCATGCATTTGGGCTTTAATTAGTGCTAATGATTTGCACTTTGTTAAAACTATAATAGATTGTGTTTCTTTGTCAGCGCAAGAATAGATATTGATGTTTTCCCTTTTAGCTTGTCTGAACCAGCTCTACAAACAGAAGCTGCCTACGCAGGAGCACTGCTTTTGTTCAAGTCAAGCCCATAGTTTATTTTCTATTGTTCAAATGTTACATTCAATAGGTTGTATTTTACTTTCGCAGTTGTCCTTGTGATCCTTGGTCACCAAAATGAATGTAACCGTGTCACATTTACATCACCTGTGTAAAGACTTGGGATACAAAGTGTTACATAATGGTATAACAAAAGCTTACATACATTATAGTATATATTGTTGTAAAATTGTTTTATATATACTCACATGGTATTTTATTAAAGTATACTATAAAACTATATAACTATAGAACCTGAGTGTGTGTGTGTGTGTGTGCCCTGCGATGGATTGGCACTCCGTCCAGGGTGTATCCTGCCTTGATGCCTGATGACACCTGAGTTAGGCACAGACTCCCCGTGACCCGAGAAGTTCGGATAAGCGGTAGAAAATGAATGAAGGAATGAACTATAGAATGTTTATACCACCTAATGCAATGATCTAATCAGCCAATTGTATGGCAGCAATGCAATGCACTTAATGCTCACTTGAAACATCTGATTTCAGTCATTTTGACAGTAGCATTTATTTTGGTGCCAGATGGACTCTTAGGGTTTTTCAGAACAGGTTCTTTGAGGTTTCAACACTAGGTCAGGTTGATGAGAGATAACAGAGAAGAATGACCAGATTGTTCTGAGCTGACAGAAAGGCTGGGGTGTAAAAAAAAACCCAAAAAAACCTTGCGGTGAATGAGTTGGATGAGTTTCATTGTGTTTACAGTGATCACATTCATATGATTGGCTTTACATTTGATTTGGGTTTAATTACAGCATATAAAAGTCATAAAGAAACATTAACCAATATAAGTCACTATTTCACACTGTAACTGAGCTGGAAGTTCAACCCCTGTTTTTAATCCTGCATTCATCCTGCATGACAGTATTATTTGGCATGAAGTTTGGCAAACCAGAGACCGTATGCCATGTGAAGGGAGATGGTTCACAGTGTTGATAAGATGTTCACGGTGATTAACTGCAGTCCTTTGTTTGACAATATGAGATCTATTTTCATGTCTTGCTGTGGATGGAACTGACTTGCACTCTGCCAAGACAAAGAAAGGCTAAAGAGCGATGAGAGGTTCAGCTGGATGTTGTAGTAATACTCTGCTGTCGGACTGAAGGGTTAATAGAGGGGCTTGCGTGAATGGACATGGTTCATGTGCAAAATTAAATGTGTGGGTGCACAAGCAGTTGTGAGTAAATTATAACCTTTGTCTCAAGGCCTGTCAGACCCTTCTCAGTGGCAAAGCTTACAAGTTTAACAAGTTCAGCTTAAAATGGTGCCCTTGTGTTTAAGTTCTACTTGCAAAGACACTTTATTAACTAACCACTAACAGCTGTCATGGATTGGTGGCCTTGGTGAGGTGGAGAAATCTATAAAGTCAGAGACTGATTGATGCACTTGTTTCTACTAACATTAACATGACATTAAAGCTCCTGGCAGTCTGGCTCCTGTAGTATTGGATATGATTTATTTATTTATGCTGCTCCGAAGTTCCGGCATTAAAGGGAGGTTCTGATTGTTTAGTAAAAATAGTTACACGGCAGTGAAAAGGTATAGAAGATTAACTTCAAAATCAAATAACATCAGACAAACCTTCCTGATCCTTCAGAGACAGATAAAAAACAGTTTTCATTACTGCATCACAGCCAAATGAAGGAGTTTTCTTTATCTACTGTACATGCCATTCCAAATGATTAGACAGGGTTGTCCAGTCTCATCCGGAAAGTTCCGGAGTGGGTGCAGGATTTCACACTAATCAAACAGGAGCCACTTTGGATTCCAACTGTTTGATGAGTTGAACTTAGTTTTAAATAGATTCATGTGTGGCTTCTGCTTGATTGAAAAATAATAATAAACTAAACCCACGCAGTAACTTTCTGGATAAGTCTAGACACTTCTGGATTAGTGCTTTTTGCCTGATTTATTAACACACACACTTGCAGAACATTCTGTTCACTCAAATTAATCCATTTAAAAAATGTTTTTACTCCATTTCTCAGTATAGTTTATTCGTTGTTCAAAAACAGAACCAGATAACATAACGTCAGCGATTTTATTAGGTGACTATAAAGTAGATATCTTTCATATTGTTCTTCAGCACTCATAGTTATCCATCTATGGTCATTTTTTTTTCAAACAACCTGTAACACATTCTAAACGTCAATCGGCTATTTTGTTAAAAATGATAGATTACTTTACCGTGGTCTAATTTTGCAATGTGATTAATATTTATATTAAATAAAAATTAAAGTTCTATCTTTGAACTCGCAGATAAACTTGGTTGTATAACGTTCTATCTGCCAGTGAATCATCATCATCCAGGAGAAGTACAACATTCAGAAGGCAGCATTAACTAATCAATATTCCCATTCCAGTTCTGACTGAAAAAAAAAATGCCTTGAAATCTAAGCTTTGCAAGCCAGAAAACAAAAATAACTTTGTAGCTGTAGAATAAATATGTAAATATTCATTTCCATGAGAGTAATACGCTTGTATTGTGGCTAAGTTCAGATAACATTAGCATGAAATATTACTGGAATATTACAGAATAAATTGAACTTTTTAGTATAGTCTGGGACACGATGTATCGGTGTCGGTGGCACAGTGTTGTATTCAAATAAAAGAGCAAATTATATAGTATACTTTAATAAGCTTAGAATGTCTCTGTGTATAAGTTTGCTAAATCTTTAAAACCTTTAAAACTGAACTTTATCTGAACTCGGAATTCAATTTAAGTTTCAATACGAGTTACATAGTAAACATTTTCATATTTTGTAAAAATTTCAATCATTTTATTAATTACTGTATCTTGTTTTAATCATTGTATCATTATTTTATTTATCATTTTATTAAGACTATTAAACCAGCTGAGCTATAAATCAGTATGTTTGAGTTTTTATAAATATACTAGCTTTAATTGCAATGTTTGTTTCATTTCCTGCACCAGAGTCAAATCAGGAAGTAGTTTCAGAATCGATCGCAATTGTATGAACGATCGTATTTTATCGATATTAAAACTAAGAAAACACATACAGTGACAAATGTCTTCATTTTGCATTTTAACATGGTATCTTTCCTGACATTCTCTGCATTTTGCAATGAAAGCGCAATAATATAGCTTAGAGTTAACAAACATAACAGTCAATATCATAATATCACAATATTATTGAAGACAAAGAAAAAAAAATAGCTTTCATTAAATGTTTGAACTTTCAGGAAGTTCATTTGACTTTCACATGTATCCAAATGGATCATGGGGATGAATGTGTCGATTGAGACAGAGTTAAAATTTTCATAAGGGATGAATAATGAATGACTTTTTTTTTTACTTCATTTGTAGTTAAAGTGGACAGGTATGTAAGGGCTTTTTTTTATAAGTAAGCAGCCCTGAGTTGTCTATGTTAGGGCAGGGGTCGGCAACCTTAAACAGTCAAAGAGCCATTTGGACCCGTTTCCCACAGAAAAAAAAACACAGGGAGCCACAAAACCCATTCAAAATCTAAAATGAAGATAACACTGCATATATTGTTTTTTACCTTTATGGAAAGTATAGAAAAAACTGTAGTGTGTTGCATTTATGAAATCAATGAACTGCTACCGAGTAAACGAAATTTTATTTCTTAACAAAAAAGACACTGGTTTGAAGGTTACTTTCAAATAAAATGTTCAGTGTCTAATTGAGTCCTCTTCGTTTTCATGACATCAAAATTTTATCTTGCCGGCTGCAGAAAACCAAAAATGCGTCTGCTTCTGTGTCGGATTTTGCAAGTCGGCAGTTATGACGCATATTTTGAGCGACGAACAGATTATACACGGTTTATTTTAATGTCACAAGAGCATCATAATCTTAGAATTATATTTTTTTTAAAAACTAACTAACTAAAATAAAAATACATTTAAATTATATATTCATTTTCCAAATCTACAGGGAGCCGCAGCAGAGGGATGAAAGAGACACTTGCGGCTCGGGAGCCGCGGGTTGCCGACCCCTGAGTTAGGGGTTTCAAACTGCTCATACTTTGCCCAGGGTTAACACTGAATAGTAGCTCATTATAATCTGACATTTCACACTGTACATTCCTAAACCATGCATTAACCTTCTTCTCATTTACGACATGATTTGATAATTCCAGTGTGCAACCTCTTTAAATAATGGCTTGTCTCAAGCTTTTACATTGTTGAGGAAGAAAGGCTTGACATACTATTGCATGTCAAATTCTAAGTTTGTCCAGTATTTCACCAGGCATCCAGCTTCTGCTAATCTTTCAGTTAGCTCCTTAAACACTCATTTGTTTCTGACTGGCATCCAGTTGTTTGATTCCTCAATTGACACATTTTCTGTCAGTTTTGTATTTTTCCCTCAAGCGTTGTGTCTACTGTTTACACAACATGCAGGGTTTCTAAGCTTCTAAATTACAAGTGTGAAACGTTCCTCACTGCTGGGTTAAATGCGGGGTTTAGAATGACAATAACCTGGGGTTAAGAGCAGTGTGAATAGCTCTATAGTTATATTGCGTTATAGTGAAAATGTGCTTTAGAAATTTGTCTGATCTAATTATTATATCTAAATGATCAGTTTTCTTTATTAATCGCTATATGACTGGAACCCTAATGGCTTCCCAGGTGTGATTCCACACTCAAAGCGAACGCACTTGTAACGGCTGGCAGATGAGCTGGAAATTCAGACAATACAACTGGGTGTGACTAAAGAAAAACTGCCATAACGGTCGTGTCAGTTGTGACTATTCTTCTTAGCAACAGGTAAAACCAGTCCATCGTGACAGATTACAGAGATTAATACAAGTTACGATGTGTTTAAACACAACGGTTTCAGTCAGTGGAAAGGATGTTAAACTGTCAGCACATGTTCACATGCCATACAGTGCTAATGATTAAACATGGTGCTGGTTGGATTTTAGTGATGAGTTTTTTCTAATGACTATAAGTTGCGTCACACCGTCACTTTTTAACTTACTCTCGTACTTTGACCTGTCTAAATAAACAATAGAAATCTTGTGTCTGTTTGACGTAAACCCACAGGATGGCATAATTGATATGGGAACTAAATCTGGTGTCTGATTCCCAATTCTGCTTAGCTGTTAAAAAAAAAAAAAAAAGCCTTTCAGGCAATTCATTAGCCGGACTTCCTTAATGATTGAACAACTTCTGGGAAATCTATAAAAATATGTGTCTGAACAGTATACTGTGAATACTGCAACTCTAAAAACCTCCTTCTCAATAGTTTTTGCCCTTCTTATTATCCTTCCAATGTTCCTTAAAATATTTTCCACAAGTTGCTCCAGTTGGTGATAACCACATTCAGTACCTCCTTGTAGTTCCTGGTGGTAAGTATACACTATGTGTGTGATGCCCACCATGTGTTATCGAAGGACAGAATGAAAGGTGTAATCACAGGTAAGGAGCTGGGTAATTCCTGGAGGTTGTGAGCGACTGCCAGCAGGAAGCATTGCGTGTGAAAAGGAGAACAAAAGGAAACAGTAGGAACACCGATGAGAAGGTGAAACAAGCAGAGGTACAAACAATGACATCTAACTCAAAGTGAGACACTCTACAGGTGAGCCAGTGTAAAATGGTAAAATGGTAGATCAGCAGTCTTGCGTTTTCTTTGTTCATTGAAAGCCACCAAGCTATAACCTACAGCAGCACTTAAAGCATTTTAATGTAGCGCCTATTTTTTAAAATAAGGTTAAAAATACTTTTTTCTCACCAGGGGATTCATCTGTCATCTTCTTGCCCCATTGATTAATGGTTTGTGATCTGATTTGTAATTTCTGCCAGCTTGAATGAAGCCTGTCGCTATGTTTCCATAAACATAACACAGTTTGCATCAGCCAGGCTAGAGACACACAGCTTCATGTGAGTCACTGTGTGAATTTTCTTCATTGTTTTTCTCCCTCGGAGACTATGATGGAGCCCATCATTCCACCAGCTTCCTCATGGGATTCTTTGATATTTTGGTTTTCTCGAGAAGGAGGCCATGATGGTTTTCTGGTTATCACATTTGCCTTGTACATGCAGATTTGGGGGCTATTTGAAATTGTGTGAGTGTTACCGAGCACTGTGATGTACCCTGTGATGGGCTGGCACCCCGTCCAGGGTGTCCCTCGCCTTCAGTCTCCTGGGATAGATTTCATCAGTATCAGTTTGCGATGTGTACAAGACAGAGCTTTAAGTTACTCATTGGGGACCTCATTTATCAACCTTTGCATTGTATTAGATTTATCAAGTTTGCTTCTGGCTGAGGATGTGCATATTTTTACGTATATATCTCTGACTAAGTGTATGCAAGAACACCTAGAGGTAGGAAAGTGAAGTAGCAGGTAAACTGACTATGAGCCGTTAATATCATGTAATGTCTATCATATCAGCATAACTGACAGATCATTTACTGATGTCAGTACTCAGAAGATGCAGACAGATGACAATGAGCATTTTAATATCAATCTTGCAGCTTTATGCAGGAAAGTGTTTTTAGCACTGAAAAAAACAACTCGAAAACAATTTTATACTGAGAATGAAAAGTCGATCACCGATCGATTTTATTTACCCAGTGCAGTTTTATTTCACCTCTATTCTAGGACTACAAGTGCATTTCAAACAGAAATATGAGACAGTACTGGCATTTCCTATCCGACTATGAGCTGAGTAATGACACATTCACTCATATCTCTAACAGTAAAATACAGTACATTTCCAAAACCAGCACTGCAAAGTGCAAAAATGATTAATTTTCTAAACGCAATTGAGGAAACAGTATAAACACATACATTTAAACGTATGATTTTTTTTTATTTATTAGACAAATGGCTCATAAAACTGCTAAGAGAACCAGTTTCCTTTTGATCTAATTCACGATATTTAATTAAACATAATTCACAATATCTTTACTTCATTTTCACTGAAGTTCATTTTCTTAGACCTACAGTATTTACATGCTCCAGATCATTTAAAACAATCAGCACAGAAAAGCAGGTTACGTTTCTTCATGCTTCATCTCGATATATACCATGTGCGATTTACAGTACCATGTGCGAAATATCACTTGTTATTAGGTACAGCTGAGCATACACCTGTGCCAAAGTGCAATTCTGGTGCGGTCAGGCACAAATGTACTACTTATAGTACTAATGTAGTACTAAATGTAGGAGATGTGATAGCTTAGTTGTGAGTTTGAATCCCAGGTCGACCAAATGTCCACTACTGGGCCCTTGAGCAAGGCCCTTAACCCTCAGTTGTATTAAAAAAAAATAGATAAAATGTAAGTTGCCTACATAAATGTAGTACTTGTTTTAAGCTTCTTTGATAGATTATCATGAGATCTACAAAAATGGAGATCTCAGACAGAAGCTAAAGAAGTTCAGACTGAATCCTATCAGCCTCAGAAACTTCTGACACTTTACTGCAAGTCACCCAGACTGGGTGCAGCACTGTATGGTATGAGAGTTCTTCACCAGAAACCTGGAGGCTCTTCATCGATCAGTAAGAGCTGTAAAAATTTTCACAGGCAACAGACTTGCAGCATTTTTACCTCAGAACTCAGTCAACCAACTGCCTTCCAGACCGCCATCTGGCAAATGCCTAAAACAATCGAAGCACCCACCTCTACTAGCTATTTTCTGTCATAGATTAACCAGGCACTCAAACAGTGAACAGGTTTGACACATCAGGAACACAGAAAAGGAACAATTCTTCACCCTAGCTGAATATTTTGGGAGTGTGTATTGTATATAGAGGTGATTGCTGATTGGTGATCGAGTCCAGCTGTGTTTAATCAGTAATCAGGTGGCTGCAAACCTGACAATCGCTGACAAAAAAAAAAAACACAACTACAATTGCTTCACCCGGATATCCCAACCACTCCGTTATACAGTTGTTCTCAGTATTCATTAAACAGTAGGTATGAAATACCAGGATGACCTACTGCTTTCCCAGAAATTTTGCAGCATGGAGACAATGGACACTGTGCAATCCCATAATGCAACAGGAATGACCGGTAGATATGAGTTTAAGTAACATTAAACGCTGTTCCTTGCAGTTAAACCGTACTTGTTTAACAACTTGTTTAAGGTGTAAAAAAAAAAAAAATTTTCAATTATTATATTAAATGCTGTGGATACTGAATCAAATGTTTATAAGTAGGATATCCATTTGGTTCATACTACACACATATACTGATAGGCAGAGCAGTAGGTACTTCAGCAGGTAATGAACTGAATGCAGTAGGTACTAACTATACATTAATTTAAAATAATACAATAATTAATCATTTATACTGGACTTTATTTATTATTTTATAACAATTATTGAATTCTATTTTGAACATTTTTTACACTCTTTTGCTGTGTACAGTATATGTTTGCATTCTGTTAAATCTTAGCAATTTATCTAAACTTTGTTATGTGCAATTCAATGCACATGTTTTTGACATTTGATGCATAAGCTGATAAATGATAAACTTGGCTTGAAGATAAACTTGGCTGACATTAATATTCAGTAAAGCTCTTATTCTTCAAACTGAGTCCCACTGGAAGCTCAGTACAATCAATTCACTATTTTCAACCTCAGCTATCTCTGATTAATGCATCTCAGGATTGAATGATGCAAATTATTAAAGCCTTGCAGCAAGGTTTTCATGGTGTTATTTTATATGTTTAGGCAGTTCCTTCCATTCCCTTTACACTTCCATGGAAAATACCTTGCATGACTTTTGATTATGGGCAGAGGTGGGAAGTAACGGAGTAAAAATACTTTGTTACTGTACTTAAGTAAATTTTTCTGGTATCAGTACTTTACTCCACTATTTATTTTTCGGACAACTTTTTACTTGTACTCATTACATTTTCACACAGATATCTGTACTTTTTACTTCTTACATTTTCAAAACAGACTCGTTACTTTTAGTATTATTTTAATATTATTTCATTCATATGGTACGTATCTGTACTTCTACTTGAGTAAAGGATGTGTGTACTTTTGCCACCTCTGATTATGGGCAACAAAGTGTAGAGAACATGGGAAAACATGTGACTGTGTTGTCTGTGGTAATTATGAAGTTAGCAGCGTGCTAATCTGAGAAAAAAAGAAGAAGTAGAAGAAGATGAAGAAGACGACACACAAAAATACAAAAAGAAATATGTAATGGCTCAACGGTTAAGGCTGTGGGCTACTGATCCGAAGGTCGGGAGCTCAGATTCCCCAAGCTGCCAATTTCAAGCTCTTGAGCAAGATATAAACTAATCAAATTTACTGTGGATAACTTTGTAAAAGAAAAAAGAAGAAGAAGCTCCTGTTTGCATAAAATGTTCAGAAAGGGCTAGCAATTGTATAAGGATGAGATAGCAAAATACTGATGCTGATTTGAACCAGTAGAAGTGTGCAGTTTTTTTTTTACATCACACCTATTTCCAATGAAATCCTGAAAACGAATGCCACACATTCCCTTGGAAACTCTTGACCAATGCAGCCCACTCCCGCAGGGGTTTGACCAATCCCTCAACATATTAAGATAAAGTTAGTTGGTGCATTCTAAATCACAGTAACCTTGAGAAGGATCAAATATTTACTGGAGATTAATGCACAACTTCCTGATCAATCTGGCTTACAACCAGATCTCATGGAACACGTTCTCATTTCTTCTGAATTTTAATCCCAGATAGACTATGAACTGTAATATGTATTGTTATACAGTATGTATGGAGATACATTCCGATATCAAGGACCAAGATTCCTGGAGTGGATCGTTCCTTTCCATCTTAAGATTGGACTATGTCCACCTGCTCCTGGCAGCATGCCATCACCAGCCCCTGCAACTGATCCAAAATGCAACTGGTTGACCTGTTACCATGTTACCATCTCCACATGGAGATGGTAACATGGTAACAGGTCAACCAGTTGGACCAACTGCCTGGCCAACCAATGGGCCAACTGCCTGGCTTGACATGACACCGTTACTCAAGATACTCAGAAGACTAGCATTAATAATATTTTCTGTACTTGTGAAATGGTGGAAGAAACTTCCCCTACTGTCTGAACAGCTGATTAGAAACTCAGAACTGAGAGGTGCAGGACACAGAGAGAGCAAGGTCAAATGGCATGGTTTTCAGCAAAGGTTTATTCACACTTGGCGGCAACAGAAATGATATGGTGACGAAAAACATCTAGAAATCTACTCAATGGCTTATGAGGAAAACTCAGAACGTCAAAAAAGAGTCACTTAGTCAGCTTTTGAGAGGAGCTGGTGTACAGTAAGTGGTTAAATGGGACCCAGGAATCTGGTGCCATGAGTGGGATCAGGACGTGTCATCGTCTTCAAACTATTCTGGAGATACTGTATGAGAGACAAAGAAACATGCATTACTTTACCTACCAAACAACTTTACCAAACTTTACCTTACTTCACTGGAAGCACCGCACCCCACACAGCTCTCTCTTCTCCTCCACAACGTTAGAAAGCTCTCTTCTGATAGGCCACTGCACTTTTGCCATGTTCTTGTCAGCTGACCAAAACCTGTGTGGTGCTGAATTTGCACTCTGTACAGCAGCACTACGATAGTACATTACATATCTCCTGAAGGCGGCGGTGTATGCTCCGATGTCACAGCACTTAAATTAACACTGATTGAAATAAATTGTTGTACCAACCCATTGTACCCACAAACCAATTGTACCCTATTTGCACTAGCATAAAGATATGACTACATTGAACTTTATTCATTCATTTTCTACCGCTTATCCGAACTTAACGAGCCTGTGCCTATCTCAAGCGTCATCGGGCATCAAGGCAGAATACACCCTGGATGGAGTGCCAACCCATCGCAGGGCACACACACACTCTCATTCACTCACACACTCACACGCTACAGACAATTTTCCTTAGATGCCAATCGACCAACCATGTATGTCTTTAGACCGGGGGAGGAAACCGGAGTACCCGGAGGAAACCTCCGAAGCATGGGGAGAACATGCAAAGTCCACACACAAGGCGGAGGCGGGAATCGAACCCCCAACCCTGGAGGTGTGAGTCAAACATGCTAACCACTAAGCCACCGTGTCCCCTTATTGCACTTTATACTTTGCAGTAATTTGAATAAATATTGCTCCACCAAAACTATGCCATGTCTAATATGTAACCATTTCTACTATGCTACTATAGTCCTTATGCCTGAAATTTTATATTTGACCCTCAACAGCACCCGTATACCAGTACAATTCACTTGTTCCTTTGACACTGCGGTCTTGATGCACACCTCTATTTTAAAACCATACATTTTAGCTTTTCCAAAATCTAGCCAAATTATAGGGGAAGACAAATATCATACTTGAAAAATATCTAGCCTCTATTTCTTAGCTACTGCTTGCTTTGTCTTTTCTGTAATTTTTTCTCTGAGAAATAATGTAAATACACCAAACTTATACAAAGTGGTCAAGTCAGGGGGAGGGTGTCAGTGTGGCACTTTATACTGTACAAGCCACACAGCTTCATTCCTCGATTGAAATCCATTCCTCGATTGAGAGAGAGAGAGAGAGAGAGAGAGAGAGAGAGAGAGAGAGAGAGAGAGAGAGACAGCTTTGTCTTCCCTACTTTAACTAATGGCTTAAGACAGCAAGGTAGCAAGAGAAAGCGTAAACACAGAAAAACAGCAAAAGATGGAGACTAGGCCATTTTCTCTAATGACTTTCAGGGATGTGCGAATTAGGAATGGTGGACATTATGGTCCATTAGCCTGAATAGATAAGATGATGAAGACAATGATGATGACTTATGATCACTGACAGTATGGTAAACCGTCCTTTTAGAAAATTAGTTTAGCACAGGTCTGAAATATCCTGTTATCATGTTGATTACAGACTTAAAGGTGAGCGTATGAATGATGACAGTTTCCTTTTAGTAAGGAATGGGAGTTTGTGTGTTTGTGCTGTTGCTAGGTCAGTGCTAGGTGAAGCCTTAGATGTGTTCACTGCTTGCAGTGTCTGTTTTTTATGAGTTTGAGTAGAGTTTTAAATGTCAGTGCAGCCCTAGTGTCCTAAAAAAACATCAGACCACTATTCACCACTCACCTAAATGCCAGCACTTCTTCAACACACACTCAGACACACACACATCCAGCAGATGAGAGGGGTCACCAGGGAACGGTTAAGAGGAGTCCAGGGCAAAGCTTTTAGCCGATCTGTGTTCAGCTTCAACCGCACCAAACACAGTTAATCTAAAATGTGCACTTCTGAGCTGAAGTACGCATGGTGACATTTGGCGAAAAGGCCTTAATTCAATTTGTAGCATTGAGTGTTTGCTCAAATGGCATGTCATAGCATTTAGTCCTGTGACCTTGAAGTGATATTTGTTCGAACATGCTTGCTGAAAGCTTTGTGTATGTGTGTGCTTATGTCTGGGACTTTTCGATAAGTAGTGACAACATTTTGTGTCCATTCCAGAATAGAGGAAATACAATTTGTCATGCACTTAACAGAAGACAGGAGCAGACATTTTCATGTAGGTATTGTTGATTAGTTTAGTTTGCGCTGGTTTTACTATGAGACACTATTAATGTTAGGTGATGATGTTTTACTATTGTACTTTTTATGATGGCTCGTTTATTATGGTACTTCACGCCAAGCAGACTTTAATTATCCAATCATGATGCTTTTATCACTTTACTATGCTGCTTTATAACTATCTTGTGGTACATACAATATGGTCTACATATTACTCTTGACTTGATGTATAAGATTATGGGACATAATCGATTATAAATATACTTGAATGGCAATTGTTTCAACAATGGACATATCATGTAGATTACTAATTTTTAGTTCATACCTATAATTTATTCCAATCAAGGTTTCCTCAGTAAATGTCTATTCTGCGCTATAACTGTGGCAATGTTATTGTTTGTTATTTAAGTTCATTTATTTTAAGAATAAAATGAAAAAGAAAGCAGAATAATGCATAGGAAATCTTAATGAATGTGCAGTATGAAAATATATGTATATAAAGTGTCATATATCCTAGACCTGCAAATAAATCTGAAAAAATAGACCCACAGATTAATTAGTGTTTATTTAATGGACAGTGATATGATGCAATGCAAATTGAACAACTACATTTGTAGCTCGGTGTTCTGTTGTATCGTCGTCCTAACGTAAGTCTGTGTGATCAAATCACAGCTGAAGATTTGCCATTTAACTGATGAAAGCATGTCAGTGAACGTTTTTTATGAAGGTGTTATGTATAAACTCTATCTTTATTTAAAATGTTACCAGAAGGTGTGTGTGTGTGTGTGTGTGTGTGTGTGTGTGTGTGTGTGTGTGTGTGTGTGTGTGTGTGTGTGTGTGTGTGTGTGTGTGTGTGTGTGTGTGTGTGTATGTGATCATGTCAGCGAGGTTTATCACTGTCTATTGGTCTGTCTCCTTACATTGACCTTGGCCATACTTTCTGCATGAAAAATCTTTGCTTTTACAAACACACACACACACACACACACACACACACACACACACACACACACACACACACACACACACACACACACACACACACACACACGCTCACACACACACACACACACACACACACACACACACACACACACACACACACACACACACACACACAAACACACTTCACACACAGTAAGAGAGAGACACATTTTCCCCTGATCTGCCCTGCTTACAAATCCTGCTTTTCCCCTTTTGACATTTGAAGTCAATAATCTGAAAATAACCCTGTGAGGTGGATCCACGTCTCCACCTCTCTCTCTCTGTCTCTCTCTCTCTGTCTCTCTCTGTCTCTGTCTCTTCCTCCCTCTCTCTCTTCCTCCCTCTCTCAAACTAAATTTGTAGCTTGTTGTTCTGTCATATCATGTTCTAACGTAAGTCTGTGTGATCAAACCAAAGCTTTGCCAGATAAATCTAGTGCCCAGATTTAACGACAATAGCTGATGAAAGCAGTCAAGTTAGTGAAGGCTTAATGAAGGTGTTATGCACAAATTCTATCTTTTCCAAGTAAAATGCTAACAGAAGGTACGTAAGGCGCTCTCTCTCTCTCTCTCTCTCTCTCTCTCTCTCTCTCTCTCTCTCTCTCTCTCTCTCTCTCTCTCTCTTTCTCTGTGTGTATGTGTGTCAGCATGTTAGCAAGCTTTATCATACTCGTCTATTGGTCTGTTTCCTTACGTTGACCTTGGATATACTTTCTTCATAATACTTTCTCCATTCAATTCTTATCCTTTCAAATTCTTATGAATATCCTAAGAGAATGGGGCTTGGGAGCATTCTAGTAAGACAAAAGCTAAATTTCAAAGTAGTATGTATATTGCTGAGAACTTCTCTTTACCCTCAGAAACTTGTGACCCATTATTACAACCATCACTAGGAAACACCAGCAAGGAAAATAATGATTTAAAGTTTCTCCGCTTAGCTGTAGACACGCGGAAAGAACTTATTAACAGCATGTAGAAGCCATGGCCACGTGCAAACATTAAAACACCGCTTTTTTTCTACCAAAATAGACATAAGATTGTATAAATGTAAATGACTCATGATCATATGATCTTTCTTCTGTTTCTGCAGTAGAAATGTTAGATCCTGAGCTCCATTTCCTGTTGAGGTAAGAAATAAGTCTTGGAATTGGAGTTTGGAATGTTCTCTTCGTGTCAATATGGGATTCTGACATGAGGAGGAAGCTGAGATGAATGCATTTACAGTCTGAAAAATACATATTTGAATGAAATAGCAGGCAGGCTAATCCAAAAATGATGGCCAATACTGTATATTGTGTAATCCATACCGACCTTGTGATACTACAGTTATTTGGCATCCAGAGTGACTTAAATTTATTTCATTTATACAGTTGTGCAATTGAGAGATAAATGCTTTGCTCGAGGGCCCTCACAAACTCACAAACACCTGGTTAGAAGTCCAATGTCATAACCGATACCACCAGACATTTGTTTTTAAGTTTGCTGCCTGACAGGATTCAGTCCAGGACTGCACTTTCTGGGCCTCCCCTTTGGTAGTGGAACACAGTGTTCAGGGTGATTGGTATTGAATTCTTGGCATAAGTTCATTTAGGATTCAGTTAGTTAGGTATTCTAGCAGGCCATTCCTAAGACAGGTGTTAGGTATGGTTTTTACAAGGTAAGCCAGTTTTCAATGTCGATGTTCCTGGGGCTGAACCTTTTTTAAAGTTTTATTGTGTTGAAGGTCCTTGGTGGCTCTTAGTTGTGTCCTGGAAACTTGGTCCAGTGTTCCTGGTTACAGTTAACTCCAGTTCTTCCTAAAGCTGAATTGTGGACCTCGGTTATAATCACTCAATCAAAAGCTTTTAAAGTTCATTACACCATTGTCTGAAATCTTCCAGAACTTTGAGAAGAAACAAGTCAACTTTATTATGTACCAATTGGAATTCTGATATATTAAATTAAAGTTAAAATAATCCTGTCTCTGATCAAATGTTTTAAAAAATTCTCTCATGTGAAAGAAGTAGATGGTCTAATTATCTTGCCAAAGGAGATGTATGGTAAAATGAAAAGTGTGGGGTTGTGCAAAATTTAGTTTGATTGATTCTTAGTTAAGGGTTTTCTCTGTGTAAAATGGTCCAAACTGACAGGAAAATGCTCACTTCTAGGCATCGTCTAAAGGCCTGAAAAGTGGTCAAGCGCTGAAGGTTTTTATTGTACTTGAAATTTTCATGACAAACAAAGTGATATCTTTCACCTTACCTCCCTGAAAATGTTCACTTAGTCTTTTTTGACCACCCAAACTGAAATGGCTGGGAAACTAAAATATTAAAGAGAAGCAGAAGTCTAGCTGCTGCTCATGGAATCTGGTTACGTGGACAGTGTTTCATGGTTTATTTACAGCAGAATGTAGCTGCAGTGTGCTTCTTAAAGACTCAGAAGGCACATCCTGTCCAAACCACTCGAAATGTAACACCTAAATAACCACCTATCATTCTCTTCTAACACTGCTATGCTAATCAGATAGGAAAGCTTCTCCTTTAGTCGGATCAGACCGCTTTTCTCCACGGACGTGATTGTTCAGGATAACATTATTGTCAGGATTGGACTACAGCAGCTAGTTCCTAGCAGATTTTTACCTTCATGACATCAGATCCCTGCAACTGATCCAGAAACCAGCTGCGTAGTATTAAAATGGAAAAATATACCTAATCATTCACTACCCCACTGCTGTGATCCAGCTGTGTGTATTAGAGTTAAAGCACTGATGCTTGTCTACGAAGCCAGAAACAGACCAACGTCAAAGCTGTATGGCACCATGTTCTCGTCAAGCCACTAGCATGGCTCAACCGGACCCACCGTCCATTAAGATATAAGCATTCCCATCAAGGCTTTTCCCTGTACTGGCACCCAGGTGGTGAAATAAATGTCCCCTGGCTGTCAGAACAGCTGAGTCACTGTATGTCTTCAAATGAAGGCTGAAGACGAATCTTTTCAACAAGCACTAAATCTAAAAATCCTGGACTTGCCTGGTATACTAACAATTCTCAGCACTTAATGCCTTTCTTACATCTTGACCTATTAAATTAGCATAAGGTTATTGTAATGCACTTCTGAATGGGATAAAAGCATATGCTAAATGCTGTAATTGCTTTTTACATTTCACAAACACACCATTATTGTTCTGTAACACCCTGTTTTGCACTCAGAGGTTTGTTTATTTATCCGATCAAATAATTTGCCGGCAAGGTGTTTGGGATTGGAATGTTTGGACACGGCTGCTCTTAGTATATATTTGCTGTTCTGTCAGATGGGATAATGCAGAGGGATACAATAGACAACCGTTCCATTTCGCAATGTAAGTACCTTTGATATTTACATGGGGGAGTGAGAAATTATCAAAGGCCTCAAGCAATCCTCCGCCTTCTCATGCCTCTCTTGTCGAGTAAGCTGAAGCGAGGACTGCCGGAGCCAAAAGGAAGGATTAGTGAATTTTCTAGTAATCCCTTTCCCTTTCTGTGTTCAGCAGCAAGGCAGAATTTGTCGTGTTGGTTTTTAAATCACTCGCAAATAACAATCCCACGTGATACAACATATTTTGATTGGATTGAAATGCTTCTTAAAACCCAGGAATAATTTCTCAGTTAGACTTTGAGCAGTGATGTTAGCACTTAACCAAAACATATAGCAATTTGTTTTTGGGATGTCAAGGCCCCGATCTTCTTGCCACTTTTTTCTTTTAGGGCTAAATTTAGTCCATTACAGCATTACCTTGGGGCTTTTTTCACAGATCAGGTAAATTCCGTTCCTTGTTTTGTTTTGTTTTATAAATTTTTTCTGCTAAAAACGGATCCATTTACACAGGATTCATAGCAAGCACAAATCTCTTTTGTTACACACAGTGTCTCATGGTGTGCCAATATGAAACAGCATCTGAGGATGGAGATATTCGCTTGCTGATCGAACTGTGGCATGCCATTTATCTTCTGAGATGTTAGAAATGTTGTGGATCCAGAATTGAGAATACCACACCAGGAAATAATGTCTCTTAAAACTTGTAAGAGAATGGTCAACACAGTGAGGCCATGGGAAAAAAAAAACAACAACAACTCTAACACACAAATTTTCTTGAAGGAGTACTTCACTGATTTTTCTCTATTTCTCACAGTTGCTCCATTTTTCGAAATATATTTAGTTGTGTAATTATTCTATGAATTTCAATTGGTGAAACCCAACAGTGATTTCCACTTCTATTCCCTTTACATCCTAGTAGATTAAAATGTGCTGTGTGCCAGTATGGAAGCCAACAGTCTGAATTCATGGCAAAAATAAAAATAAACAATATTCTGAGTTATCATCCTTATCAACCTGTCAGCTGCCTGACTCAGAATCACTTGATGCTTATCTTCACTCATGCTGACTTGGTCATAGAAAGCTCTGCTTTCACCTGGTTTTCATTATATTTACAGGATCAATCTTCCATGTAGCCTGGAGAGATTTAGTGTCATCACATCGCAGCCTCCCTACTGGAATACCTCATGTGTCAGTCTTTGGTCCAGTCTTGTTTCCATACTAAACCACTGGTCATGATGATGAGATTATATGGCTGATATTACCACTGATATTTTTTGACTCCCAGTAGATATCTGATTTTCATATTAGCATTTACTCCAATTGGGAAAACCAGCATAAAAAAACAACTTATCTATCCATTGGCTCTAAAACTCACTGATACTGGATCCCTCAATCACCATCTATACACAGTCCAGCTGGCAAACACAACTAAAGATGCCTTCCAAATTGCATACTTATGCACTATTCTAATTCTCACTGTTCCTAGATGATATACAATTCTTCATCGTCTGATTAAACCGAAGTATGGAATTTTGGCTACTCCATGTCAACTTCAACTGAACATGCATGTTTAGAGGGGTGAGGCTACCAGGCACTGATGCATGTAATGAGGATGAGAAATAAAATTTCAAGATGACTGCCAACACCAATGCTTGCAGTATCTCATTACATGAGTTTGACGTCATTTGGCATTGAACGGGAAACAGCTTATACTTCCAGTTAGCAGAAAATATTAGCATTTTGTACGAGACGATATGACACTTCTTCAAATAATACACTAGACTATAGAGTAAGTGTAGGTGCACTTTGTATAGTACATTATTTGGGACACAGGTTAAGATTCCATAAACATGTTGAATAGTATAAGTGTTACTGACTACACTCAAATCTTGATGCTAGGTCTGGTGAGTCCAAAAGTGTTCACTTGCTGCTCTCTTTTTATTTATATGCCATACCTTCTTACAAAGCACTGAGAATGCAGCTGCTTACAAGGTTTATTAGCTCCCAAAGTTCTCTCATGTGACTCCCTTAATGAGGACACACCATCGGCTCCCTGTTGCAGCAGTAATCTAATTCAAATCCCTGGTCCTTGAAGTATAGGACTTAAAGAGCTGTGCACCTCCCCATTATCTATCCTGATGTGTCTTTTCCCTGCCACAAAAGTCTAAAGTGATACTCTAGGTTAAACTTCCCTGTTTTTTTCTCTATACCCGCATTTTTCATTTATATAAAGGGTTTATAAAGGGTTTGTGTCAGTCCTGTTAGTCCATTTGAATCTGAATTTTAGAGAATTAATGTTTTAGGTGGGGGCATGGTGGCTTTGGGTTGGGGGTTCGATTCCCGCCTCCGCCTTGTGTGTGTGGAGTTTGCATGTTCTCCCCATGCCTCAGGGGTTTCCTCTGGGTACTCCGGTTTCCTCCCCCAGTCCAAAGACATGCATGGTAGGTTGATTGGCATCTCTGGAAAAATTGTCCGTAGTGTGTGAGTGTGAGTGAATGAGAGTGTGTGTGTGTGCCCTGCGATGGGATGGCACTCCGTCCAGGGTGTATCCTGCCTTGATGCCCGATGACGCCTGAGATCCCGTGACCCAAGAAGTTCGGATAAGCGGTAGAATATGAATGAATGAATGAATGAATGAATGCTTTAGGTCAGTTCGTTTGGCAGCATTCGGTCCATTTTACATCAAATCCTGGTGCAAGAACACAAGCTCAGACCCAGGCTTATTAAACTGTAGCTAAATGCTGGGCAGAATTAAGTTATTTATTTATTTATTTATTTATTTATTTATTTATTTATTTATTTATTTATTTGTGTTTATTTGTTTGTTTGTTTGTTTGTTTGTTTGTTTAAATATGTATGCTAATAACTCATTCATGAAGCACAAATTATGCCAAAAGGACAGAACTGACGAAGAAATGTTTAAAATGATTTTTTTTTTATTTGCTACACTTCTACCAGACAAAACTATGTAGAAAAAAAGCACTAATTATAGAAAAATAATGTGATGCGGCCCAATGCAAAGCATGTTTGTCTGTGTTCCAAGCTCTAAATTGATTATTTTCTTGCCACAGCGCTCCGTGAAGTATTTTATTCCTCTAACACACAATCATTTCCCGCTCCACTAAGTTTTACACTAGTTTTATCACCTGCCTTCTTTTATCTTTCCTGAAGCGAATAAGACAAAAATCCTTGCTTGTACTAATGCCAAGAAATGAAAAATAATAAGAATCCTAGATTCATAACAATTCAAATCCGTATAATCTGGGGGATCTGCACACATTCCTGTAAATTAGCTGTTAATATTCATAAATGCTAATTTATTAGAACGTAGTATGATGCTGTGATTTGCTTTGCAGCCGGAAGGATCAGGATCGTCCGAGCCGTTTAATTAACCTTCTGACCAATCGGATTTGAAAACTCTACAGCACTGTAGTATAACTAAGGCTGAAGACACCACTACATCCACTAAACTACTCAATTTCTACATTCTAGCTCGATATAATGACCACGACCTGTTCTTTTATACCTCTAAATCCCACTGACGATGTCCTTTTCACTCCTATATCCTCTACACCCTACATTTTCTACCTCTTCTTCTATACCAGTTTTCCCTCATTCTCCTTCCATTATTCTCTCTCAATCAAAGAAAGAGTGCCATTCATTTGGCCTAAGAGAGCCTTATTTGCACTAATTTAGAGTGTGGTACAGCATGAAAGAGGAGCCACTTGTTACACACAGATGAAGAGGCAGATATGGAATCACACAGACACTGAATGAGAGGCAAAAAAGTATAAAACATATACAGTACATATATATACATACATACAGAAAGAGAGAGTGGAGAGAGAGAGAGAGAGAGAGAGAGAGAGAGAGAGAGAGAGAGAGAGAGAGAGAGAGAGAGAGAGAGAGAGAGAGAAACTACAATCATTGCCTAACAGTTATTTTCCTATAAATAAAAAAAAATCCTTTCCTGAAGATAGTTTCTGGTGTTTTTCAAAAGGTCTCTCTCTCTCTCTCTCTCTCTCTCTCTCTCTCTCTCTCTCTCTCTCTCTCTCTCTCTCTGCTCTCCCAATCATCTCTCTCTCTCTCTCTCACACACACACACACACACACACACACACACACACACACACACACACACACACACACACACACATACATACATGCTCTTTGTATGAAATCATATTATATCATATTATATTACGGTATTTTCATTATTTCGCCTTCTTCCACAGTGCCAGACTGAAACCTAATCAGAAGCCTTCGTTCACCCATGTTAGAGCTTTCAGCCCTGGGCTACAGGGATGGGATGAGAAAGGGGTGTTTTTAGAGAAGAAGAAGAAGAAGAAGAAGAAGAAGAAGAAGAAGAAGAAGAAGAAGAAGAAGAAGGAGGAGGAGGAGGAGGAGGAGGAGGAGGAGGAGGAGGAGGAGTGTGTATTAAAGGGCAGCACAAAGAAAATGAAGCACAGAGAAGGGAATGAGATTAATTCACAGAGCAAAGGGCACATAAAAAAATGACAAGGGGTGAAATTGTAAAAAAAAAAAAATAAAAAAATAACGATAATAATAATAATAAAATTCAACCTTGTTCTTACAACCTGACTGTGATTACCGAAATTATAGGGCTGTGTAGACAAGAAAAGAAAAAGGTTAAATATAAAAAAAAACAGCTCCTGTGTCAATACGATCCCCTTTTTTTGCCCTGACAATTTGCGTAAAGATAAAACAGAACCTGTTCGCATTCAAACTCAGTGCGTCCTCCTCGTCTGGATTCATATTAACCTCCATCACCAAGCTATTAATTCCAACTTTTAAGGCATTTTTTTTTTTAAATTTGTATTAATGTGTGCTAATCCTGGCCCTATCAATAAATCAAGCAATAAAATCCATTCATGCTTTGTTTAATGATTTATCGACACATTTAATGATTGATATATTTGTACATTAGTCATTAGATAAAGTACTTGTAAAGAAGAAAATACACAAAATGTAACGACAAACATCTAATGTTGATGCTCTAGATTTAAAGTTGTGTTTATTGACCGAACAATGTGTTCGTCACGAAGACTGTCGATGAAGGAGGAACCAGACAGAAATATATAATTGTCTAATTGTTAAATTCCACTTCCGAGTTCTCAAATATTTACAACTGAAGACTTTATGATATTATCAGCAGAAAAAGAACAATTTTACTTGATATGAACAAGAAAGCTAGCAAAAGTCTAGCTTCACCTGTATTTCTTTTCATTAATGGGGCAAAAACAAACAGAATATTTGGCCATATTGTGTCACTCAATATTAATTTCTTGTTTAAGGAACAGTTGTATAATTTTTAATCACATTTTAGAAATCATCACATTATTTGATCTAATAAATAATTAATACAAATTTTGCTAGCTTTATTTACTGTATATTGATGTCTTTTTTTTGGTTGACCTTTCCTATATTGTTCTGTTCTCCCGATTTCACGGTGCATTTGAATATTAAGTATTATTTTAGCTTTAATTAGATAAAAAATATACGAGCTTATTATAGTCTAGGTGTGAATCACGCTTACATCAATTATATCATAGCTTATTATCGAGTGCTAATTCGCCTTTAATCGCCAAAGCCTTTCACTGAACAGCAGAACTAGTCGCTATTATCACACCTATGCTAGCTAGATTTCACCACTTATTCTGCTTTAAACTGATTAGAAGATTTTATTAGCCCTGAAAGCACCTTCACAAAAAATATTGTCTAATTCAACACAAATCAGCCAGAAGAAAACCACATAAAAAGATGAACATAAACCCCAAAAACAAATATTGTCTTTTTTTCAGTGTAAATTCCCAACTGAAGCTATTAGCAAACAGTAAGAAGCTAATTACGAACATAAGTTGACAAAGGCTTTAATGGACACCTGTGGTTATTCTTTCTGTCTCCAAAGGGATCTTTCTTTTCCGGAAGGAGTCGTCTCATGGGAGGAAATCGTTCACTTTGTTTTCTTTTCCCTTTGTTCTCATTTAGGATCCCTACCCATCCTGAATCTGCTTCATCTGCAGGATGGTTTCGTTCTAGCCGGTGGGGCTGGGATCATTCTGAGTGTCTTTCTTCTTCCTTCTTTCATTGTTCTTTTAAGTAGGTAAAAAGTACTTTTTATGAAAAGTACGATTACTCCGCTTGATCTAGAAAATGAAACAATAGTTAGTTGTTTCCTGGTGTCATGAGCAACAGCGATTTGACAGTTGTAACTGATGTTTATAGAAAATCCAATTTCAATTTCTGGAACAAGATAAGCAACATGTTGACCATACGTCATACAGAGAGGATCGTTCGTGTTTTCAACATTAGATTAGATTATTGTAATATACTTTTAGCTGAATGCCCAAAACAACTGAAACAACAAGAACTAAGCAGTTTGACCATTTCAGTCTGATCTAAATTCTTTCATTTAACATTTAGCAGTTCTTCCAGTCAGTAAGGAAGAGAACTTTAGGGTTGGGATCAAGATAATCGCAGACTAATCCCAAGACTGAGCCAATGAGTATGAAGGTACAGTATGAACAAAATCGAGACCACCATTACATGTGGTTGTATAAATCCATGTCAAGATGTATACAATGCTGGTTGTAATATCTACCTGTTGCTACTACGGACTCCAAAAAAGTATTGGAACAGCAAGGACAGTTACAGTATTTTGTTTTTGCTCTACACTGAAGACATTTGTGCTTGAGATCAAACGATGACCATGAGAAATCAGATCAGATTCACTTCCTGATATTTACACCTAGATGTCTCAAGCAACTTTGAATAATACCACAAAAATTTGGCAGTAGTTTTTATTTATTAAAATACAACACAGTGTTGTATTTTAAAAGCTGGACAACTGGACAGCTGGACAATGCAAAAACCAGACCACCAGGTTCCCCAGACCACCAGAGGACAACCTTGTGTATGTAAGTTATGCACTTCCTTTTTTTTTGTTTTTCATCCGGTTTACCCTCTTCATCATGCCCCCCTGATTTTTATTATGTCTGTAGTGTGCAACTATGAAGTTCTTGTTCTTGTTGCTGTCAATTTGTGGTTGTTTCTTTCTCAGCCATGCCCATGTGGTACATAAACTTCCACTTTTTAGTTACGTTTAATCCCATAGAAGGCTAATGTGGTAGCCTAGTGGTTAAGGTGTTGGCATACCAGTCAGAAGGTTGTGAGTTTGAATTCCAGATCCAACAAGCTGCCAACCCTGGGCCTCTAAGCAATGCCCTTGTAGCCAGTGAAGCTCATTGTACCAATGTTTGGTAGTAAGGACACCCTCTTTCATTTGAACTCAAACCTATTACTGGATGTGAAACATCGAGATTCATGATTGAACTGACAGGTTGCTTTACATTTGTAACTGTTTATATGTCTTCACTTGGACTTGTTGATAATGTAATACAGTATATAGACTTACTGGTGTGTCTGCTAACCCACAATCACTGATTTGTGATCTTGAAGTTCACAAGCATCTGCTCCTTCCAATCTAATGTCAACAGGCTCCACATCTTAGTTAGATCCTGTTCCAGGTCTGTGGATGCTTTATATGTATATAGGTTCTTCTCCTTGTATATGAAGGTCTACATGCTCACCTGATAAACACAAATATGATTTTCTCAGTGCTGAACATAGAAGGACGGGCTTCTGCTGCTAGGTCTTGATTTGTCTCAAGGTTTCCCTCACCTTGCTTGCTTTTCAAGTCACTACTGTCTGTAAAGCGGCTTTGAGAGTTTGATCTTCTTTGTATAAAAAAAATGTGCCACTTAGCAATGCAATCTTCATGCTAGGTGCTTTGGATGACACAGCAAGCTGCAAAGTAACAGAAAATATACCCTCCTCCTCTCCTGCTCTGACTTTCTCCCTCTCACAAGTCATCCCTTTATGACCGTCATTCATCCAAGGCTCCTGCCCTCTGCGAAGCTATTCGGGGAAAGCGAGGAATGAAGAATTTATGAGCTACTAAGGAAAGAGTGAGGGAGACAGAGAGAGGGAGAGAGAGAGAGAAAACAGCATGGACACGAGCAGAGATAATGGACAAGAGAGAGCAGACGCTGGCGCTAACAGCTGACCTTTTGCCACAAAGCCACGCGGCATGAATTCTTCATTAGCGTGCTTCGGCTGCAAGCTCATCCCCTTCCCACTGTTATGCCTTCCAAAGAGACCAATTAGTATTGATCATCTCCTTGAATTAGTGTAGTTATGGCCAAGTGCAGGGAATGCGTAATGACACCAGCTGAGACAGCTCCTAAAGCTGTGCTGAGAGTCTTTGACGAAGGAGGAGAGAAGAAAGAAAATTCAAAAATGAGCTTCTCCTGTGCCGAACATTGGCTTTTATTTATTGAGAGTGATTTACATAATAGATGGAATTATTTGTTTATCATTTGAAAAAAATATTATTACTAATGTATAAATAGCAAGGATTTTAGAATGGTGGACATACAGAAGAAGCTATGGCTATAAACATATAGTTTATTTGTAACACTTAATATTTTAGGGTTTGTGTGGACTTGGATGGTCATACAGGCTTTTGCTTAGAAATGACACACACACACACACACACACACACACACACACACACACACACACACACACACACACACACACACACACACACACACACAGTCAAAAACACTCTAGGTTAATGAGCCACCATAGTCCTAGTGTAGGTGTTTCATTATGACTCTGTTTAAGATTGATATGAGTCAACATGAATAGTGATAATGAGCCCATAATGGATCTAATTACTGTCAGAACATGCAAGAGGTCATGCAGGAGTCCATTAGCTGTTTTCTCAGCATTCTTCTGGAGAACAAGGCATGCAGGATCACAATCATGGCGAAGACCTGAAGGATAACACAATACATCCGTATAATTCTCAGCTATACGGAGAACTGAACTCATGTGGAGATCAGAGAAAATGGTTGTTTTTCTGGACACAATCGAGCACAATCATATTGTATTCTCAATTAAGAATTCTCACCGAGGCAGCAAAATAATAAATCTCTTAATGACTTTAGATGCAGTACCAACCTTCAGTAAACTAAAACGAAATGCTGCAACTAGCTTTATGGATAACTTAACTAGAGTTATGGATAATATGCTTATCTTTATCTTGATGGCACACATAAATTGCTTTGCACATGATTGGGCACAAAGCACATTAGGAGACCTGAAGTGTAAATAGTGTCCAAACTATTTCACTGTACTAAAGGCTCTTTTTTCCAGTCTGCAGACTTCTGTGAGTCATTAATTTTTATTGCAATGATTTTTACACCAGAGCTACCTTTAACGGTACTTGTATCATGTCGAATCGCTATTGCATTTTTGGAGGATTGATATGAGCTGGTATGGTAAGCTTGGGTAACATTTTGAAACAGATGGGTTATGAGACAGGATATTTAAAGCCAGGGCATTATCGTGTTAGGGTGGATAGTCAGAGATACAGTATTTATTAGAGGGCTAAAGAAACAAATATCAAACTCTAGAGCAAGGCTGTAGAACAACAAATACATGGGGATGACAATAAGTGCAAGACAAAGACAGAATGAAACACAGGAAATTAAATAATGTGACTAATCAAATACAACAGGTGATCATTGGGGGAAATGTAAAAAATCAAAAGAAGATTTTCACTAAAGATTTTCACTAAAGTCAACAAGGTTGCCAACCAACCTACTGTAAGTCTGGTGGGGAAATGTCCAGGGTAGTCATGATAGGGAGCCATTTGAAGGCTTTTGAAGTGTCTAAACTTAACAGGTCCTGGAAACTGGGGAAGCAACAAATATCGCAAGGCAAGGTAATGGCCACAACCTTAGCCAAGTAAGGGGTGGGAGAGATGAATACAACGAGGAAATGTGGCAGAAGTGGCATCCTCAGCCAAGCAAGGGGTGGAAGCTGAATTCTCAGCCAAGTGTGTGGAGGCAGTGCTGCATTACAAGCCAAGGATGAGGGTGGCACTGATTCCCAAGTCAAGCAACAGTAGTGCAGGGGGTGGGAAATGGCTCCAGTCAAGGCAGACACCCCTCCATGAAAAATCCACCAAGAAGCAGCCTGACCTCAGGCTTGGCCATGAGTTGATCAAGGAGAGCCTCAAGTCTGTCAATCTGCTTCTGGTTCTACTTGAGCTGCTCATCATGGTCTCACCTCCACTGTAGCAATTCTGCTGCATACATTTTTCAAGTCTTGCAATCTGTCATGTTATAGGAGGCAAAGGCAGATCCAAGTGCAGAATTATTCATTAGAGTGCAAAAAGGAACAAGCAAACTCTGTCAAAACATAAATGCTAGATGCAAAGCTATGACTGCAAAATCACTAAAGCCTGGAAGTGGAAGTAAAATAATGTCAATAATAAGATAATACAACATAGGTGAGTATGATAATGGGGAAATGGAAAGAAGAGGTTCACAAAGGTGTACATGTTTGCTCCCGTTGTTCTAGTGTTTAAATGCCCGGGGTAACTGTGACAGATTTGAGATGTATCACTATTACAGGTAAAAAAGTCACACAGGTCAGACCTCTTGCTATAGTCTGATATCTTTCACAGAATGGCTATTTGTCTGAAATACATGACAACTAAACACATACCTTTTTCACAGCTCACATGAAAGCAAACGTGCATGTGAGAGCTCAGAGTTTAAAATGTTTTACTGTTGATTGGAAGGTTGTGAGTTCACATCCCAGGACCACAAACTCGCCACTGCTGGGCCCTTGAGCAAGGCCCTTAACCCTCAATGGCTCAGTAGTATAAATGAGATAAATATGTCGATCCAGATAATGGTGTCTCCCAAATGCAATAAATATAACGTGAGGCTTTTATTAACCTATCCATCATGTCCTTCAGATTGGGCTTTTGATTTTCAGCTAGCAAGAAAACTGTAAAGAAAATGCTTTCTCAACTCAATATGTGAATTCCTGCTTAGAAACTCAGGGTGGTCTGTTTGATGGAGTCACTAAAGAAATGACATCGTTAATGTACAAAATGTGATGTACAATGTGCAAAAATATACATCACCCAGGCCACATTAACTGGGATGGGAATCCATAATCTCAACACCTTGGCTCCTCCTGCTTCATCCTCGCTGACTGCAGAGGCCTTTGCTTCTTTTTACCACGAGAAGATAGAGGAAATCTGCAGGACTCTAACTTCTGTCCCGGCTACAGGTACATCTCACAGATCCTTCATTGTTGCATTTCTCATCCGTAGCAGCAGAAGATATTTTACAACTCATCCGGTCTTGCAATCCTACCTGCCTATTGGATCCAGTCCTTTCCTCTATGCTCCAGACCATCTCTCAACACCTTCTGCCCTTCATCACCACGATCATAAATAGATCCCTAACATCTGGCCATGTACCAACTACCTTTAAGTGAGCAAGGGTTATTCCCATCCTGAAGAAACCTGCTCTGGATCCATCAGGCATCAGTAACTACAGACCAATAAAACTTCTTTTCTTTTATAAATTCTTGAATGCATTGTCTATAATCAACTGTCTGTCTACCTCTCACAGATCAACCTCCAAGATCCCAACCATCCTGGCTTTAAAGCAGCACATTCGAAAGAGACAGCCATTTTGGATGTCTCTGAGAAACAACTAGATCAGCCATGCTGTCACCTGTCCTCATCCTCTTCAAACTTTCAGCAACGTTTGATATGGTCAACCACAAGAATCTCTTGTCCACTGTCAGAAGTCTTGGAATTTGTGGATCAGCATGTGAAGGGTTTGCTTCCTACCTTGAAGGTCACTTATGTCAGGTAACATGGAGGGGAGCAACATCTGCTCCAGGCAGACTCTCCACTGGTGTGGTACTGGTCCTATGAATGCAAAATCGCCCTCTGCAAATGATTCAATATACAGCTGCAAGGCTCATTTTCAACGTTCTCGCATACCACCCTGCTGCTGCGATTCCTCCACTGTTTTCCGGTAGCTGCATGCATCAGATTCAAAACACCGATGCTTGCTTACAAAGCCAAAAATGGACCGGCTCCCTCTTACTGTACCTCAAAGCACTCATCACTCCTCGCACTGCACCTCGCATCCTCAGAGTTGTATGTGTGTATATAAAAATAAATTCATTCATTCATTCATTCATTCATTCATTCATTCATTTTCTACCACTTTATCTGAACTTCTCGGGTCACGGGGAGCCTGTGCCTATCTCAGGTGACTTTGGGCATCAAGGCAGGATACACCCTGGACGGAGTGCCAACCCATCACAGGGCACACACACTCTCATTCAATCACACACTCACACACTACGAACAATTTTCCAGAGATGGCAATCAACCTACAATGCATGTCTTTGGACTGGGGGAGGAAACCGGAGTACCCGGAGGAAACCCCCGAGGCACGGGGAGAACATGCAAACTCCACACACACAAGGAGAAAGTGGGAATCGAACCCCCAAAACTGGAGGTGTGAGGCAAACGTGCTAACCAAATAAATAAATAAATAAATAAATTAAAAAAAACTTTGAACAGTGTTTTAGGCTCTTGGTGTCTTATGTCTGTAACCTAGTGAACCAGAGTTAATATTCAATAATAGAGACTTAAAAGCAATTTTGGATAAGAACGTCTGCCAAATTCTGTAAATGTTAAATGCAAATGCATAATTATGTATACCAAGCTTTCAGTCTTCCTTCTCTAACAAAAAAAGTCAATAAAAGTAGGGTGGAATATCAAAAGACTTGTGATTTGCCTTTGAATCAACATTTGAATCCTTGGGTTCTGTCAGCAGCCAGGGGGATAAAACAGACCCAGATTCAATTCAATTCAATTCAAGTTTATTTGTATAGCGCTTTTTACAATAGACATTGTCTCAAAGCAGCTTTACAGAGCATAAACATAGAGCAGAAGGTAAACATAAGGAATAATAAAAGAAAGAAGGAATAATAAAAGAAAAAGAATTTACAGAATAAAAAATTCAAGATTATTATTAGATATATATAGTTCACAATCTGTATGTATTTATCCCCCTATGAGCAAGTCTGAGGTGAATCAGGCAGCAGTGGCAAGGAAAAACTCCCTTAAATTGGTAAAGGAAGAAACCTTGAGAGGAAAAGGACTCAAGGGGGACCCATCCTCATATGGGTGACACTGGGGGTGTGACTGTAATATACAGTCAAAAGAAATGTTGTATTGGTGTAAGGATCATGGACTTCAGATCTCCTTAGTGCAGGATAGCGTAAAATAAACAGGTTTTAATAACTTAAAAAAACATGAAACAGGAACACAGACTCAACAACAGAGAACATATGACGACGACAACAGAGGATTCCACGCTGCTCAAGGCAACGCGGCTCAACTAAATGCTAACAACAATTAACACATGAGGAGCAGGTGTGCAGAGGCGGGGAGGAAGAGACAAGGGTGGGGCAGACACGTGAACACAAAACATCAACAAAATCACGCGGCCAAAGTCTGGGCTGAGTCCTGACAGGTTCCAAGAAATTACAGAATGGAAGAACAATCCAAAGTTTGTGGCTTGAAAAGATAGCAGGTGCTCTGTATCCCACAGATCAGGTCTATCAGGCTGAGACTATGGACAGGCAGTTCCAGAAACATGAGTACAGAAAGCAGAGTAAAATCTGTGTGAAATTTAGATAAAATGTTATTCTGCGGGTCTAAAAGTGAGGATTTGAGTGCAGGTGAGTGGGTATGAGAGGAAAAAATTGGACATATTGGAAAGAAGAAAAGTGTTGAAGGCACCGTGGGCAAGGAGAATCATCTTTCTAAGATTGTAGTTTTATGAGGAACCCATGAGCAGTGTGAAGTACAGATGTAATAGTGTGACAGGAACAATTGTTAGTTAGAAGACAGGCAGATAAGTTCTGAAGGATTTCTGAAGGCTTTGTAAGAGCTAGTGTCACCGAAGAGAGAGTTTCGGCAGTCAAGAAGGTTGCAGATAAAAGCACATGTGAAGTGAGGTGAGATTGGCAGGGTGTATAGGATTGTACAGAAGACATTTTAACAAAAAAACCTGACATGGCCATTTGGCTCAAAATCTTACGAAAGGGTATAGAAAGCATGTGAAAGGGGTGGTGTAGGCACTAAGCAAGATAGTTTTTTTTCTCCCAGGTTGCATCAGGAATGCAGATGTTTATCTCCACCACAGAATAATCCATAATCAACACACCCGAACAAGAATCAGGACATTTCAGGAACCACAGGATTCTGGAACCAGGGAAGCTGGAGTAGAAATACTGCTGATGAGTGACTGCTGATCAGGAAATACATCAAATTCATCAGTGGGGCAGTGATAAAACCTAAACAAAGGCACATGAAGCAAATCCAAAACAAAAATACTGCCACAATTGACTACTGCTGAGGAAATGTATGGCCACAATTTAGCCGTGTTAGGACCGATTTTTTTTCATTCATCTCAAACTGGCTCCTTGAACATCCTCAGCGATAAAATGTAACCCATTATTTCACAATGAAGATGTGGTAATTAAATAGTTTTTGCTAGCAAACCAGTTTTTAAAGCTAGCTAAGACCTCACTAAGCTAAAGTGTTTTTTTTTTAGTTTAGTTTTTTTATTTGTTTTGTTTTTACATGACAACTGGTGTTATGTAAACAGCACATTTACATTTAAACTTTATGACTGAAACCTCATGTTTTTGTTTGGGATAAAGGTCAGCTAGTTTATTAGCAGTAGCTGGCCAACTAGCAGTATGCTAACATTAGACTATGGGTAAATTTGACTCGGTTTATTAGATTTTCTTTTTTGTTTGATTTTATTTTGCTTGTCAGTTTGGCCATCAAAATGATACCAAATATTCTACTAGTGGGATAAACAGAATGAAATGAAGGTCAATACATCCTTGTTGGAATTATGAAATGAAACTGTTTCTCTGTAAGGAAATACTGTATAATGCATCGATTTCCATTTCTATTATATTACATTACACAAGCTTAGCTTCGCTGGATACTCACATTAACCACGTCATTAGGTGGACATTACAACGGATCATTTACAAATTTGCATATCATACATATTCATGATCGCTTGCATTATTTGGCTGAAGATACATCCTTCAGAGCCATTTATTGCTATGGAGGCCTTTAGAGACCATGAAAAGAATGGTTTATGGTTATTATCATATATAATTCATAGTACATTGTAAGAACAACTTGGGTTATATGACACTACATGGCCTTCTCTGCTAGATGGTTCTCCACTAGATGTTGTGGCTCTGGAGATTTGTGTGGATTCATTCAGCTACAAAAGCATTAGTAAATTCAGACTCTGATGTTGAAGAGACTCCAGTTCCAGTTCATCCCAAACGTGTTCAGAGGGTTTGTGGCTTTGTGTAGGACACTCAATTTGTGTAAGAAACTCTAACCTGTCTTCATGGAGCTGCTTTGTGCACAAGGGCGTTGTCATGCTGAAACAGGCTTTGAGTTCCACTGAAGGGAAAACATAATGCTACAGCATATAGAGACATTTTTTTTTCTATTTAATTGTGTGCTTGTTGTAACAGTTTGGGGAAGAACTAGATATTAGTGTGAGGGTCAGGTGGCCATTAACATTTACTTTGCTCAGTTTTTGGCTCAAGTTTAAAAAATAAACTGTGTAGTAAAGCAGATCTATATCTATATCTATAACAAACAAGCCATAGGTAGAAAAACATGAGGAGAAAAACTTGAGGAGATCCTTCCTTATCTTGGTGTGTTATTATTCTTCTACAACTGTACATTGTTTTTACAAAAACGGTACTAAAGTGTGTCGAGAGGACGTCCTGGGATGAGTCCTTATTATTACAGAAGCAGTTTTTAGAAGGTTTATGGTATCAAGCTGAGATGTTCTCATGTAATCTTCAAAGCTCTTAGACATTAAATGACAACATTCATTTAAAAAAAATCTTTTTGGGAGGAGATTCAGTAAAGCAAAGTACAAATATCGTGTTGGAATTTGTTTAAACATAAAAACAGAATCTGACGGCTCCCTCCCTGCCTTCAACCTCTTGAACGTTTGCTCTCATTGTGCTTCGTGCTTTGCAGAGTGTCTTTGTTTCATCCCCCCATCGTACAGCTTTCCTTTTTAGAACCAGCCACCTGGTACAGAGCCAAGTTCAAAGGGAATATGAGGATCTGCTCTCTATGCATTCATTTCACACCTACTGTTTCTCTCTTTTACTCTACTTCTGTTCCTCTCACACACATTCTGTCCTGTCTACCGCACTTGTGACCCGATCACTCATTCCATTCCGACTGTTATATTTTCACCAGCGCAAAAAAATTGTTTCAAAAGAAACATATCATCTTCACCTGAACGCACAATATTTTTCCTGCATATATTTTCACAGCACTCCTGTAATAGTAATTTTGTATTGCTTAGGTGCACCATGGAGCATGGAGACCAAAGTGGCTCTCTCACTTTCAAGGTGGAAAAAAGGAGAAACGTCACCGGTAGGAAAGGAAGAAAAATCACCAGCAACGATTACTGGATGTTCGCTGTGATGAGAAACAGAGTGAGGCTGCACTTTTCAACCCTGGCTTGACTTGGAAAGGTAAACAAGCTAAACAAGAAAGGGACTCTGAACACACACACACACACACACACACACACACACACACACACACACACACACACACACACACACACACACACACACAAAAGACTTCAAGGATAAGCATAAAAAAAAGTCTCCTCAGAGACGTAGATGAAACAATGGTAAAATAATTAAGGACGTGAAGCTGAATTACTGTTACATGTTTAATTATTATTATTATTAGTAGTAGTAGTAGTAGTAGTAGTAGTAGTAGTAGTAGTAGTAGTAGTAGTATCAATTAAAGAATGAGATCAGGCTTGATAAGTGTACATGTTAAGCCTACTTAAAATAATGTTGGTTGCTTTAGACAGATTCACAAATTGTGAAAAGAAAAGAAAAAAGAAAAATCCCAGTTTAGCAGCTACACAGAAATAGTTTTTCTGTGTTTTTTTTTGTTTGTTTGTATTTTTCTGCAACAAAAACTAATATTTTGTAAAAATTTAGCTTTGATTAATGTATATGATCGACAATTTGTCTGAGAAAGCGAAGATCTCAAGGGTGAAACGTTAGTGTGGTAATGTTCAGCTGTGTACTCTAAAGCATGAAGCATGTTAAACACACATACTGCACATTTTGTAATGACTTCCATCTAACTCGAATATATAATAAACTACACTCTGTTGGATTTTATTAATATATTAATAAATAAGTATTTTTTTTGCATGTGGGCTTAAATGGGTCTAAATTGATATTCAAATAATGAATCATTTTTACAAGGTTATAATTAAATTAAGATAATAAATGAAAAAGTTTTTTTTTGTGATAAATGTCACAGAAAAAATGTATGTAATGTATTTTTCCCTTTAATTATCATAGCTGTAAATTCATTTATATTTATTTATAGACATAATTTAATGTGTGGTTTTTTTAATTATTTATTTCATTTGTTTGTACAAAGATCCAGGGGCGAAGCTTCATAAAAACAGGTGGGAAAGCAGGAGGGATTTTTAAATACACTTTTATTCCCGGTTTGTTTATTTCAAACTGAATTTAATGCATTTAATGTAACCTTTTTAACTTAATGCAACTTTTTAAATCTTATTTTAATTTGTCTTACTAATGTGGCTGCATTATAGAGACAAAGCTACAGTCTAAGACGATGGAGTAATCCTAGATGTTCGCTTTACATTAATGCGTGCTATGTGATTTTCTTTTACTTGCAGTGAAATAGTTGAAAATGAAGACGTTTTTTTTCATCTGAGGACGGTTCAGTCGGCAAACTGAAAACTGTTAAATCAGGAAACAAAAATGACACAATACAAAATCTCTTCTTAGTGAAATTTGTTGAAACTGTTGGAGTGATTGAGGTGGGACTGTTGGATTAACTAAAAGATATGTTTAGGGTTCAGGCGATTGTTAAAATAGAGTTCTGATTATTTAAAATAATATAAAACTAATTTTTAACAAAAATAAAATCTAAACAAACAAACAAACAAACAAACAAATAAATAAATAAATAAATAAATAAATAAATAAATAGTAGGTTTATTTGTAACATCTATAAGCTTAAATGTTGCATTGTTGCATTTCAGACTTAAGAGACTAATCTTTCATTGTATCAGTAGATATCGCATAAATATTTGACCTTGTTATTCAGGCTTAAACGTATGCTTTACGTTTCCTCCTATATGTTACAGTATATTTCATGTTGCATAAAGTCAATTCTCACAAGCACAATCACGTACATTACACAGTAACAGCTCTTCCTTAACAAACTTATCTTTTTTCTTTCTCTTAATCCTAAAACGAAAGATGTAGTTCCTTTAGTTACTAAGCAAATCACCATTTGCCTCTTTTATTCTGCTGTGAATTAGGAACTGAATCGTCTTCTGAGCAATCCGAGCTGAGAATTCAGCAGTTCTAGTGGTATAATAAAAAATATATATAAAATAATAACCAAATTATGCAACAGTCAGCCAAACGGAAGTTATAAAATGGCTTCACTTCTGGTAAATATCCTCTTAGGTTTTATAAAATGTGCAGTGCTGTTGAAAATTATTTTAGTATCTGCATAAATAAAAAACATTACAGACAATATTGTAAAGGCAAAATTATTGTATGGGTGAATTTTACAATAAAATGATTAGAATATAAAAAAAATAGTTCCTAAGAACAATGAACTATGAAGATCAATCTTATCTCATCTAGTAATTTTGGTAAAAGTTTGTGGGCACCTGACCTTCATATACATGTGTGGAGTTTGAAGCACACCATTGTTAAGAATGTTTGAATGTCTTCGCAAGTTGTAGCATTAAGCATTGTACTTCACTGGAAATACAAATCATGACAATGTCCCTGTGCACAAAACAGCTCCACGAAGACATGAAGGTTGGAGTGAAGAACTTGAGTGTCCTGCACAGAGCCCTGAGACTCAACACCACTGAACACCTTTAGGATGAACTGGAACTGGAGTCTCCTCAACATCCCAACATCAGAGTCTGATCTCACTAATGCTTTTGTAACCGAATGAAACTCCACAATCCACACAGCCACAATCCAACATCTAGTGGAGAACCTTCCAGAAGAGAAAAATGGAGTTTATTATAACAGCAATAAGCGGGGAATAAATCTGGAATTACATATTTTTGAGTGTAGTTTTAAGGAGAGCTACACAAAAATAACGTCCCATACAAGTTAGTCTGATTTGTCTGTTATCACTTTAATGCAAAATGCCAAGAACTTTGAATTCCTAATTTGATTTTCTTATTAGTCTTTAAACCTTGCCTTTTTAAGTTTCCTTCCAATATTGTTGCCATAAGCTATGAATTATTAACACCTCATTTCTTGTGTCCAAACATTTTATTGGACCGAGCGTGATTTAAGAGTCTTATCTTTTTGGCTCTGAGCGAGTCTCTATGTACATCTCTCTCTCTCTCTCTCTCTCTCTCTCTCTCTCTCTCTCTCTCTCTCTCTCTCTCTCTCTCTCTCTCGCTCCATCTGTAATTGCTAGACAGTTTTAGTGCTAGGGAACAGATGGCTACTTGATGTTAAGATATAATGTTAATAACATGGCAGGTCTCAAAAGTATAAGCTCATGAGACTAATGAATAAGGAGACTGATGGGCTCAGTCTGGATGATATTATAGCTTTATTGGGATGCAAACCATATATCAGCATCATCCATCATTCCTAAGAATAAACTTAATGAAAGTAAAGATTATTCAAAAGGTATTAGATGTACAGTATACAGATCTACTTGCATTTGGTTGGAGCGGTTCCAATATTGCATGTCTGATTAATTAATACATGACACCCTTTCATGAAAAAGCTCATTCAGCAGTAAATAACAAAAAAAAATAAAATCCTGACGTGGAACAGGTCTTTGAAAATCATATGCTGGATATAAAATGCTGATTTAGGAGCGCTCTGAACACTTAAAATACTGTCAGGAAAGATGAGTTTGTTCACTTTGTTTTCTTTCCTCCACTGTGTATGGTGATGTAATCAACATAACAATATAATACAGTATAACATTTTCTTCCCCTTGATTTGGGGAACTGACCTGTTCTGTAATCCTCGTCATGTCCACCAATCATCACAAATCTCTCTCTCTCTCTCTCTCTCTCTCTCTCTCTCTCTCTCTCTCTCTCTCTCTCTCTCTCACACACACACACACACACACACACACACACACACACACACACACACACACACACACAAACCCATCAAACGCTTTATCCTACATATAAAGTTATACATTTCTGTTTAGATAAATAAATATCTGAAGATGTTTTATGAACTCTGGTCACTGCCACAAAAAACTTCAACACTATGCTAGTTTGACTGTAGTCTAGGATGTTAGTCTTATTGTATTAGATGCTAGCATTGAATGATGTCTGTTGTTGTAAAGAAATATACCCCACAGGTTGTGCAGTTATAGGAATATAATCTAAAGTGAAGGCCTGTTATCAGCCCAGAATTTCCCTCCTCATATTTTCTTCATTTTTATTATATTCTTATACCAGAATAATGTCTCAGTCGCTATTTGTCTTATTTATTATATATAAATATATCATGGTGACTTTACTTTTGTTTGGTGCCATATGGATTGTTAAGAGTATTTAAGAAACATGTTGATGTTGTGAAATTTTCATACACAAGAGTGTGTGGTGAAAAAGGCAAACTTCAGAAGTAAACAGAAGTTCTGCTAGTTGAAATTCCTTGTTGAAGCGAGAGGGCTGAGGAGAACGGTCAGACTGGCTCAAATTGACATTAAAGTTACACTATTTAAATCCATGATGACCAGAATGGTATCCAAACAAAAAATAAGCACAACACATTAAACCTGGGGGACGTGGAGCTACAACAGTAGAAAACCACATTGAGATCTAAGTCTGCCAGACAAGACCAGGCTACTGGGGCAGTTAGGGTCTGGGTTGTTGATTGGAAAAGTGATGGTCCAAGCCCCAGCTCTGCCAAACCACTTCTATTGGGCCCCTGAGCATGGCCCTTAATCCTTTCTGCTCCATAGGTGCTGTATCATGGCTAACCCTGTGTTCTGACCCCAACTTAAGTGCCTTGCTCAAGGGCTTAACAGTGGCCGGAAGGTCCCGCTGGGGCTTAAACCCCAACCAACAACACAGCTATTTGAGCCTACATTGTACATTGTGAAGTAAGTTATTGTCAGTAGCAATCCAAAGGTATAAACATTACACAGAATGTCTAATGACTAGTGAATTGAATTTTGAAAAAAAGTAACAATATTTTTACGATAAGATCAATTATAAGTTCTCCAAAATTCCTCTCAGATGTAAGTCATTCCTTTTTTCTTTTTTCTTTTTTTTTTTTGCTAATATTCTAGCAAAAGATTTCATCACAAATCAGATCAATCTTTCTGTCATCTTTCTACTTTGCCCCACATTCCTTACAGTTGTGTTTAACTTTCTGTACAATGTTTAAAGCCCTTAAATGATTACATTTTGAATGTCCTCTCTGTTACCTCTAGGAGCCACCTGTTTTCCTGTGGGATTATGGTAATGAAGAAGTAGACATTATAGTCACCCAGTGCATTTTCATGATTTCATGATTTAACCACACTGTGTGTTGAGGAAAGAGAGGAACAAAGAAAATAAATCCTTATTGCTAACATAATAGCAGAAACTGGATGCAGGATTCGATGGATAGACAGATCATGATATGATATATAGATAGATGGATGGATTGATTGTCAGATGACAAATGCAGAGATGGACTGATTATGAATTGATGGATGGATTGATGATAGCTTGATGGTTCAGAAATGTACTGTATAATGGTATCATGTGTGGGTTAATGGATGGATGAAGAAAATGGATTTGTGGCCGAGTGGATTAATGGATGGAGATATTGTTGGATTGATTGATGGTATGATAAAAGTATGAATGGATTGATGATGAATGTTGGTATAGATGGTTTGTTTATGGATTTTTATGCAAGGATGAATGGTTTATGGATGAATGGGCTTGGATGGTGGATTGATGCATAGATGAATGGATGATGTTTGCCTGGATAGATGGATGGATGGATTGACTCATGGTTTGGTACAAGAACGAATATACAGTCCTATGCAAAAGTTTAGGAACCCCTGACAATTTCCATGATTTTCATTTGGTGGATGGATGAATGGATAGATGGATGGATGGATGTGTGAGTGGATGAATGGATGCATAGAAAGAGGAATAATTAAAAGGGTCTTGTGAATTCTCTTGCTGAAATCTCAAGAGTAATTTTTTATAAATGCATGTCCTCGTTTGTCTCTGTTGATGGCTCTTACGATTCTGCAGTTCTATTGTTCAGAACTATGCTTGGTTTTAAAATTGCATCAAAAGGCTGCAAATCAATGGCTGATGGAGCTTTGAGATAACCAGGAGTACAGCTAGCCCTTTGAAGACATGCTGCTTGTCTCTGAGGCCTTGATTTGCAGATAGCAGGCTATGATTAGCTGTGAGTGGGGCTGCTTTTGCTGTTTCGTTCTGATTCAGACAGAGTTTTGGGGTGATATAATGTGTGCACTTTTAACACAATGACTGCTAGATGCTCACATGGTTATTAACGACTAGACAAGAGAAGATGATGGAATACAAAAATTATCCCGTATCTCGAAAAGCACACACAGAGTGACATAGATGAAGACTCCAATACTCTTCATTCCCAACAGCCCTAACGTTTTTATTAGCTACAGGAAATGTGAGCCCAATGAATTTCATTGTGGTTGGAAGCCGTATTGTGAAATTAAACCAAAATCACAATGATTAATGGGACAGCTACACCAACCACTATTCACCACTGTAAACAATACATTTGTAATTTCCTAGACACCTATTAGACCTATTATTTCAACGCTTACCTTCTTTTCTTTCATATATATCTACAATCAAATGTGTCTTATATTTCATGCTTTCATATTCTAGCTTGTATTTAATTTGACATCAATGAAAAAAAAGGTTGTCCTCTATTTTCAGGGAAGTGCTTGTGTTCCAGGATAGTGGTTTAGACACTAATAAAATTGGAACTTCCATTTAGATTTGTAGTGAAGACTGCAAAGACAAGTCCAAGTCCAGGACTAGTAGAAAATCGTAACAAGAGGACAAAACTCTGTGATGGACTGTGATTAAAATGTTATCTTACCTTTTATAAATTATGTAATCAGGCTTTATTCATTCATTCATTCATTCATTCATTCATTTTCTACCACTTATCCGAACTACCTCGGGTCACGGGGAGCCTGTGCCTATCTCAGGCGTCATCGGGCATCGAGACAGGATACACCCTGGACGGAGTGCCAACCCATCGCAGGGCACACACACACTCTCATTCACTCACACAATCACACACTATGGACAATTTTCCAGAGATGCCAATCAACCTACCATGCATGTCTTTGGACCGGGGGAGGAAACCGGAGTACCCGGAGGAAACCCCTGAGGCACGGATAGAACATGCAAACTCCACACACACAAGGCAGAGGTGGGAATCGAACCCCCAACCCTGGAGGTGTGAGGCGACCGTGCTAACCACTAACCCACCGTGCCCCCCTCATCAGGTTTTATTTGTTGCAAAATTTACCTGACTCAAAACTTTTTCTTCTTTTTTTGTGTTCATCTGGTTTGACCTTTTAACACTAATAGCTAATATCAATCCCCACCTGACTTCACTATACCTGTGTTTCAAGGCACTTTTAAAAATAAAACCAATAAACACAAACCAAATATGCAGCTAATCAAATAAAGTGTAAACAGTACTACATGGGTATTGATTAATTTGGGGGCTTTTTACCTAGAGCTCTGCACCCTAGCCCAAGTTAGCCCAATGCCCGAGACACAGGCACCTCCTAGTACAATGTTGGTAAGTCAATACAAGCCCAAGTCAATAAAAAAAAAAACTAAACTTGATGCAGGTAATTTGAATAATCTGAAAGCACGACCCAGAAAATGAACCCTCTATGCCATAAAATTCTATTTTGGTAATATATTATTCAAAGATTTGCCTCTCTACTAAACCACACAGGTTGTCTTTAATCCATATGCAGTAATAAGTAGAATGAGGACAAAACCATATGTGCATTGTATAACCTGCATTTTTAACGTACTTTTGGAACTAATTCACCAACTTAAGTTGCCTGAACTTATTATGAAATATAAACCTAAGTAGAGATTGTTAAAAAAAAAAAAAACTGAAGTAATTACAGTAAAGTATTCATTATACGAGGTAACGGAATAAAAAGCTCAGAGTTAATGGAGGTTGCAGAGGTTTTTACAGAGCATCTTAATCCAAAATGAAAAAAAAAATGACACAATGCAAGAAATGACATATAATTAACTGTTGCCCCATTTTGTGTAAGAAATAATCCAGTACTTTCATGCAAGAGCAACTAATCAGTGTTCAATCTGATCTAAACTCCATTCTCGCTTTATTCATCAGTGTGTGCTTCAGTTCAATCTCAGACCTACGCAAAGTACAGACTCCAGCTGTTTGGCAGGAAGGCAGTCTGGTTGACAACATCTTTCAATCTTGGAGCTGCGGGACACCAGTTCAGAGAAGAGAGAAGAAAAGAAAAGAGCTACGAAACCTACATCCAAAAAACACCTGTTCCTTAACCGCCCCCTGAAGAGAGGACACTGCTCTATCACATTACCATTGATTTCTAACAGCAGCTCAGACAGCAGCTCTATGTTTCCAGCTGAACAACTGATTTACCAATGTAGAAAATACAGTTATTGATAATGTATAATTTTTTAAGAAGGTTTATTTAAAGTATATTTGGAAGGAGTCTCCAGTGTCAGAGCTTTGGTTGCAAGACAATATGTCAAATTTTCGAAACAAATACATTTATTAAAATGAAATCAAACTCTAAACAAATAAAAACTGTCTTTTTTATATCCGTCCTAAAGTTGTATTTGTTTGAAAATTGCTGTGGTGTAACAGGAATAAAATACTTGACGACATGCCGTTTGTGGAAATTAAATAAACTTGGTTGCGTATACAGTAACTCATGCTTTATCACACCATCGAGTCATGATTATTTTTCTAAAAAATACATGTCATTCCTTATTAATTAAACTTAGAATAAAAATTGATCCCTAGATCAAAAACCAGCAGATTTGTGTATGTATAGATCTACTTCCTGGTCAAAATTCAATTTTTAATTTGAAAGCAAGACAACAATGGAAAGTCAACGTATCAGTATAAACCATTAGCGATTGTGTGTGTGTGTGTATGTGTGTGTGTGTGTGTGTGTGTGTGTGTGTGTGTGTGTGTGTGTGTGTGTGTGTGTGTGTGTGTGTGTGTGTGTGTGTGTGTGTGTGTGTGTGTGTGTGTGTGTGTTTGGGTAAGTGAAAAGGTGAACACCTTGTTTAAAATCTAGTGAAAGGAGATAGATTTGTCTTGTGTTCAACAGACTGTGAGAGGATTTGTCACTTTGTGTGTGTGTGTGTGTGTGTTTGTGTGTTTATGTGTGTTTGTGTGTGTTTGTGTGTTTATGTGTGTGTGTGAATGCGTGGGTGTGGTTGGAATGGGAATTTAGTTTTAAATGAGATTTCCATACTGAAGATTTAATTTATGGTATGCCTGCTCCATTCTGTTTTGCAGAGTTAGCACTTCACGCACTTCCAATCCAGTTTGGTAATGGGCTTGTCGTTGAGCTACTCTTGATATGTGTGTGAGTGTGTGAGTATGTGTGTATATGTGCATTCATTTTCCATTCAAACTCATCGCCCTTCGCCCATGAAGAATTAGTAAGCAAAAGTAGAACCTGACAAATCCATTTTCTGATGAAAACTAGATGTCCTTCTGTAATCTGGAGAAGTAGACTTGACCTCCAACATGGGTATATCTGAAAAACAGGACTTAAAGCAAGATAAGAGATGAGTTATTTTACATTCACCTGCAATGAATTCACACTGTCTCATTGGTGTGACCTGTATCTCTAAACACTCATTAGTAGTAACTCAGGCTGCTTGATAGCATCTAGCGTAACACTGATCGAAGCTTCGAACAGGTTAGTAGGAGAAAAGTAAAAATGACTGTATAAGGTGCATCTAACAAGCATCAGGTTTGTGAACTCTACGGGCTTTAAGACCCAGCTGAGTGTGTGTGTTGCGTGTGAATTGGGATTTCATGTGTTTGAATAAGTGTACAGACTGTAGAAGTAAAAAAAATGACTAAACACATTGTCTAACAGTGATTTCGAGGATGACGATGAATAAGAGAACATCCAGCTATGTGTCCATTAAGGGACACTGGTCACTGGCATCTCCAATAAAACTCAGATATGAAGTGCTAGTTAACAGTTCTGAGGTTCAGAGGTATGTATATGAGGTATGTGCTCAGCATTCTGCCTCTTTTTCTTTCTCACCTGATGGTGTTTGGTTTTGCATTTTCTTGAAAACATCACTCTCCTCCAGTACAAGTTATGTTTCATGATGCTATCTGCTTGCTAGTGTTACGGCACTGATAAGTCTCTAGTCCCCCACTAACTTTAATATCTTAATCCCTATACAGCTTTTTGTGATCCGCGATGATCCTCAATGATATCCAGCAGGATATGATCAGTGTGTGCATTTATTCTCTTATATTTTTCCCAAAGCATTCTTACTGAAACTTTACTTTGGTTCTACCTGGAAGAATTGGATTACTTGTTTCTCATTGCAGTATCTCTCATGGGCTGTTACCACTCTGTTAATCTTAGCCTTTTGGTTCTATACAGGGGTGTTGTTACTAAAGCGATCATACCTCACTGCTATTGCCATTGGCTTCCCACTGACATGTAAGCTGTGCTGCTCTTCTCCCTGATGTCTACCATGCTGTCAGATCGTCCTGCTTGAGAATTCAGAATTTGATGGAAGCTATCACAAACCCCTGCACCGTAGCTTATTGCCTATGGCAGAGAGATGGCTCTGCCTGGCTGAATTAGACCTTTATTCAAAGTTTAGGCTTGTGGAGCTGAAGAAACTCCCACCACCACCACCACCTCTTCCTTTCTCTACCACAAGGACTTGGAAACATTGTGCATCTGCTGCAGCTATTGATCACCTCATCTAGAAAAAGGTAAATTCCTTCAGCAATTTTATTTCTAAGACAATCACATTTTCTTATAAGATGTCAGAGCTTTTATTGTTTTGGGTGGTGAAGTCTGCCACTCCGACTACTGCACTGGAGGATGACGTGGGTTCAAGAAAAAGAACTTAGGAATAAACTTTTAACTCTGCATTTCTCACAGTTTTTTTCACCATAATATGGATGCTGTGGATGTCACTGTGCAACTTTCCCCTAAAGGGTTGCATTCAGATCAGTTATAAGTACAGGCTCCATCCTTTTTTGGATATCTTTGTGCTGGATGTGCTAAATGAACAAGTCGCCTGCCCAAACTCATACTCAACTGTCTAAAGTAGATTGGGGCATGTTCCAGAAATAGACCAGCCTGTTGCAGCCCTGGATGTGTCAGCAACAAGGCAATGTGGAATGCCCAATTGCCCAAAGTGGTCAAATATACTTGCTGTTTGAAAATACATTGACTCTATTTAATCACTGGGGTTTCAGGCTTGAGCAATCAGGTAGCAGATGCACTTTAAGGGGATTGTTTGCAGCCTGGAGAATGAAGAATTCACCCACATGTGATGAATGTATGAGGTTTATCAGAGGTGCCCACTCACTACCAACAGAGACTGTGAATTATGCATGTGCTGGTCCCTAAAATTATTCTGGGGCTGTGCTTTGGCAAAATGCATCTTTACTTTCTTAAGTTCTGCTTTCTCAATTTTTTAATCAGTCTATGAATCTGGCTGAATTTCATTGCTTCTCCCAATCACGTCTTGTGTCCTGTGTGAGCCTTGAATTTGTATCCGAATCCTACCATTCGTCTTAGAAAAAACATATTTGCTTTTGTTTGCTATGGCGGTGTCTGGAAGGTCTTCGCTTCATGAGTGAAGTGAAATGTGAAATCGTATTGTTGAGATGATCATTCAGGAGTACAGGTAAGCCCAAAAGGCAGAGCCAAAGGGTATCTTCTGTCATTCTGCAAGTCTGTGTCTAAATCCTGGCGTGTCAAAAGGAGTCTCAATGGTAGATATCTGTGCAGCTGCTACCGTGTAAACTTGCTGTCTTTTACAGGGTCAGTGTTTCTACACCTCATGCTCTGGGTCAAAGTGTTCTTCTGGAGAAACCTTACTAGTTATACAGAAACTATTTTTCTTTTTTTCTGTTAAATGTTTTGCCTGGCCTTTGGCTCTTTTTTTTTTTTTTTTTATCAATTTCAAAACCAATTTTTGTTGTTGTTTTTTGTAGCTTTAGATTCCACCACTGTTTTTAGGAAACTATCAGCATTTAATGAGATGGAGGTGAAGGATGAGAAATATGTGCAGTGTCAGAGAGGGAGCACTGAAGATCACACCTTTAAAACCCTGAAAAGCACTGAAAAAAATAATGGCCTGATATTAACACACTGAAAAGAAAAGATCATGCTTTTATACAAATTGTCACGTCAAAGCCAAATTCATTATCAGACTCAGAATGCATCTTTGATTACAAGCATGGCCACCATGAATTCCAACTCCCAGATTTACATGTCTGGCATTTATCAGACTCCCTTATCCAGAGTGACTTAATTTTTTTTTATTATTTTTTATTAGTTCAACGTATTAAGGGTTGAACTAATAAAAAAATGCTTAAGCTGAACAATTAAGGGTTAAGGGCCTTGCTCAGGGGCCCAGAAGTGGCACCTTGGTGGACCTGGGATTCGAACTCATGACCATCTCATGATCGTGGATGACAGCTCATCAGTTGAAGCTCAATCCTAGCAAAACTGCTGATCATCCCAGATGATTCATCCTCAGGTTTTGATCTTGCAATATATCTGCATAATGATCTGATCTCCCCTTCAGTCACAGCTCGCAACATTGGGGTAACCATGGACACCCAAATGTCCTTTATCTCGGATGTTGCTAATGTGACACACTCATGTCAGTTCCTTCTCTACAACATTAGAAGGATTCTGCAATTTTTGTCCACACAGACTGCAAAGGTACTCGATCAGTCTTTTGTCATCCCAAGACTGGACTACTGCAACTCATTGCTGGCAGGTATACCTATGAACACAATTTGTCGTCTGTAAATAATCCAAAATGCAGCTGCATTACTTATTTTAAACCTGCCTAAGTTCTTGCATACCATCTCGTGGCTGCGATCCCTCCACTGGCTTCCGGTAGCTGCACACATCAGATTTAAAACACTGATGCTTGCCTACAAAGCCAAAAATTCCTCATCACTCACACCCCACACCCTCAGAGCTACAGTACCAGCACTGCTTGACTGGTCCCACCATCTCTCTGGGTAAGAGGTAAGTATACTACAAGACTTTTCTGTTCTGGCAGCAAGGTGGTGGAATGAACCTCCCCTAGGGGTCTGGACAGCTGAGTCACTGGCTATATATATATATAAGTCAACCAGAGTTCATGCATTTAATGAAAGAGACTTAAGCACTTTTGTACGTCGCTTCGGACAAGGGCGTCTGCCAAATCCTGTAAATGTATTCCAAAGCCATCTGCAAGTGTTGTCATCAATGGCAATCCATCAACAGCAAAGATATATCTCCAGGCTGTTCATGTCGGACCATGAGAGATACTGCAGTGAGGAACAGCAGCAGTGAACAGCCTAGAAGTGATGCAAACTCCAAACAGACGTAGGGTATCAGCATGTATCAGACAGGTCCAGAGAGCAGAATGGGTCAGGATTGCAGGTATCTCAGGAGTAGCATGTGTAGCTTGACACAGAGAGAGAGAGAGAAATCTAAACACAGATTACTAGGTAGATTATTATAATCCTTGTATTTTTGAGAAAATTAAGTTTAACCCATATGAATAGTTTGTGCAGATCATTACTGTATGAATAGCAATACGGTTAATCTAGATTAGAACTGTTAATAATGTCTTTCTCTTTTCTGTAAGACCATTAACATTGGAGTATTTTAACTGGTTGTCATTGCTACACAAAAAAAATCCAAAAGGTCCCGCTTGTGTATGGGTTAATAAGCATCTTCTGTCTAATGTCCTTTTGTCAGGAATTACTGGGACAGTTCCTTGCCAGACCAGCAGAGGGGGTGCTGGCAAGGGTTTTTATTATAACCTGCTGTGTTATCATTGTCCCCACATGTGTTCTGCAACACCCCTTCCTATTGTTCTGTTTTCCTGCCATCTCACCTGTTTCTTGCTTACCTTGATGTATTGCCCTATATATGCCTGTCTTGTTGTCTCTGTCACTGTTGTGTTTGAGCCGTAAGGTCAGACACCGTTGTCTTTAGATTTTCATGTTATAGTTCCGTTTTGTTTTTGTTGTTATGCTTGTTTGATGTAAGTTTTGTTAGTTTTCATTCTGTCAATAAAACAGTGCTTTTACTTGACCTTTATGTGGGTCTGATCTGCTGTATGCGGGTGATTTCGGCTTCCACAGAGATCCAGGTATGATTCCCATTATTGGCGGCGTCTCCTGAACGTTAGAACTTTCTTTTAGAGGTTACAGATGGTGCCTTTCATCTGGCTTAGTAGAAGCATACAGTGTGCTATAAGCATTTTTACAAATAGCAGCATAATAAAGAAAAAAGCATTGAGCCTAAAACAGAACCTTGCAGAACACCAAACATTACCATGCTTTGCATAGAGAACTCGCCACTTACAAATAGAGAATACTATGATCAGTAGTCTCAAAAGGTGCAACACCAGGTCAAGCAACCAGCAAGGAGACATAACTCTGACCAATGGCCAGGAGTCAATCAATAGCCAGTCATTTGCCACTTTATCCAGTGCTGTTTTTGTGCTATGTTGATGCCTAAATCCTGATTTATGACGTTTTATTCCCATGTATGTATATGTAAAAGATAAAGGGTTGGTTTGTTATTGCCCTACAGTTGGATAACTGCTATTTTTAATAGATGTATGCACATAAACAGTTGAATTTATTATTATTTTTAGAATTTTTAGAAGAGTTTTCATTTGCTTATGGCATTGTCGGTCTGATGAAACATGTCGGCTGATGAAACACAAGTTGATGATTTTGATGAGGAAATTAGTGAAATTAGTTCAGTCTCATGAAGGGAAGAAAAATATTCAAATCCCTGAGCTGATTATGATCTCAGTAATATTGTTATCTACAGGGTTAGTTATCAAACTGTCTCTTTTTGAATTTATGGTTATACTACCACTGATAAAATCCATGAAGTCATCACTGCTACATATTGATGCCATGCATGTTTCTTAGGTGGTCTTATTCCTCTTTATTCTTGCTATAGTATTAAATAGGCATATCGGGGGGAAAAAATTCTTATCTACGATCAGGTTAAAAAGAAATCTTGCTGCAATGAGATATTCTGTAGCTCAGGAGGCTCTTCTTCCATGCTGCTTAAAAAAACATGTCAATTTAGTTTACATTCAAATTTTTTTAAGGTGTGTGTGTGTGGTCATTATAGAAGAGTGCTCGTTTTTTTTTCTCATTACTTTTCAGCATGATTTAGTATAGCAGAATATTTTCCCTAAGTATTTGATTCTGCTTAAAATCTGTGGGGTCAGACAGATGTGATGAGTGATACGGTCATAGTTGATAATAGGATTGTGGGATGTGGTAGCTCAGTGGTTAAGGATGTTGGGCTATTGATCGGAACGTCATGGGTTCGAACCCCATGTCCACCAAGCTGCCACTGCTGGGCCCCTGAGCAATGCCCTTAACCCTTAATTGCTCAGTTGTTTAAATTGAACTAAAATGTCACTCTGGATAAGGGAGTTGGCGAAATGCCAGAAATGTAGATAATTCTGGATATTATCCTATCATTCATGTTACAGCTGGAACTATTTTTCAAGCCATGCTGCTACACAAAATAATACACGTGAAATAGTTAGTTAGATTCAACAATTCATCCTACTGTATGGTGTTCATAAATCGTCCATGAATAGTACATGAATCAAACATATGAAAGAATTTTAACTATTATATTTGGCTCAGTGATTTTGAATTAAAGCATGTCATTTATTTTATTTATTAGAATACAGATCTATGTATCAGCCAGAGCTCAAATCCAATCTGACAAAGAAAATTAATGAAGGAATCTAACAGTATGGAAGCTCAGCACTTCTGTCTGAGATCTACACAAAGCTCTGTATCACAGAGGCTCGAAGTAGAGACATCAATAATGAACATGAGGTGAGAGAGATTGAGAGAGCTTCCAGGAGACCAGCAACACAGGAGATACCCATCAAATGCACTGACCTCTTTAAAGACAAATCCATCAGAACTGTACTGGCTAAAAAGAAGTTGCTGGATTTGGAAAAGCAGTCTCTGTGCAGAATTTTGTCCTGGAGTGGGATGAAGGAAAATCAAATCAAGACATCTTCTTCATGTTCCTACTTGCCATTGACAAACTGAACGTGATAAAGAAGAACATTTAATTGATATAAAATGGTGTTCATCTTTGATGCTTGGGACAAGATTTGACTTCCTCTAAACTGTCACAATAAGAGAATGTGTGATGTGACAGAGTAGCCTCGGTGGATATACTGCTGACAAACTTCATCAAGAAGAATCTGCTTCCATCAGCTTTCCTCTGGATAACATCTTGACCAGGAGCAGCCAATCTAGATCTCTCCTGAATGTATAACCAGGTAACAGAGGTACGAGAGTTCGGGTGATCCTCAGACAAGTCCTCAAGAAGCCTCTACATCAGGGGTGTCAAACTCAAATTCACAGTGTGCCAAAATATAAAACTGAGATAAAGTCACGAGCCAAACTGAATATTTATTGAAAAATTAACTGCAACTGATCTGTAATGTTCAAACTTTTTCATATGGAAACAAACTTTAGTTTTGCTTGAACACAGGATTTGGAATGGGTGGAATTAAGATGCCCGATGTGACTATAGCATGGTTGTTAACGACTGTCAACAAAGAATGAGGGGCGCTTGCTGTTCGTGACTACGCGTCAATACAGTGGCGAGGCATTCTGGGATTTGTAGTATCAGTGGAGCATGCGGCTAGCCAGCTGTAATGCACATTTGATATGATCTCGCGGGTCAAATATAATTACACAAATTTGGCCCGTGGGCCTGAGTTTGACACCCCTGCTCTACATTATATGCCATTTCCCAGGCTTCTTTTGGATTTCAGCCACTGTTCTAGAAATGGAGAGAGACTATGATTCAAATGTTCACACATTTTCTGCTCTTTCAGATCCAACACAAGGACCCACAGCAGGCCACAGAGAGTATCCTGCTACTGGGAAAACTGCCTGTCTTCCAACTGGAGATGAAAAACCTGATCTCAAATGAGGAAGACCTGAGGAAGTGTGACACTGATGTCAAAGAAGTGTCAATATTCTCATGAGTGTGTACCTAAATCTTCAGAGAAGAGTTTGGGCTTTACCAAGTAAAGTGTTGAGATACAGTATGTATATCTGAGTTTTCATGAGTTTCTGCTTTAAATGCATGCCACAGACTTTAAGCAGCTCTTACAGCACACAGGAAACAGTCAAGACATCAATTAGAAGATCAGAAAGGATCTTCAGATAAATTCACCAATCTGTTGCACCGTCTGAATGAATTGAAAGATCATTCTCTTGTCCAAATTTAATGATTTCTGGTGTCTTATGGGAACCAGACACTCTCTCAGGCTGAGTGGTGTTTGTGTTAATGAATTCAGAACAGAAGCTGGATAAGTTTCATTTGAATAATTATGACTCATTAGAAGAATGCTGCCTGTAGTCACAGCTTCCAGAACAAACTTTGGGTATTTTTACTATACCTTTCCACCTGTACATGGGTCTGCACCAAACAAATGAACCAGTGTTTTGTCTACAAGTTGGTCTCAAGGTGGTCTTGAAGTGACAGATCTGTAACAGTACAAGCAAAGAGAATGCACATCAACTGTTTCACCATCAAAAATTCAACAATCAACTGAATGTCAACAAACTGAATAATCTAGATCAACTTTTTTAATTTCTACATTCTGAAGATCAATTGCGTATGCATTTGCTTTTCTTCTAAAAAATATCCGAAATACTTGTTTCTCCCATTGAAAAGTAGAAACACGGCTATAAAACAAGTTCCATGTGGACAATGTCACTGGCATGTAATTAACCGATTCTTACAAATGTTTAATGTTAAAATGCTAAAATCAGTTTACAGTTACAGTTTGTTTGTTTTTTTTTTCTAATAAAAATGCCCACACTTACATGTGTGTGCTGTGTAAAAGTGTACTGTGTAAAACATTTTGATTACACATTAAACTTTAGTCCTTTTCTTCAATAGTTCTGAGGTTTTTGGACACAATCCATCATTGTGTGCAAAGGTCCCTATCATTAAGTTTTGTTTTTTGTCTATTCTTCTTCTTCTCTGATGAAGTCCTACCAAGTTTTGTGTATGCAGTCATAATTTAGGATAATATTGCTCTTGAAACACCAAAGAGCTGAACGGACTCCCACGATCTGTCCCCTTCGGAAGTCTGACAAGTCTCTCATTTTAAGTGTATTAAACCAACCATTACCATTAAAGCTAGACAATATACAGACAAAGAAAGTAAATAATTTTTTTTCACAGAAATAATAGAAAAAACCTCTATTACAATGGTTGTTCACATTATTTTGTCCATTATTTTGTGTGTGTGTGTGTGTGTGTGTGTGTGTGTGTGTGTGTGTGTGTGTGTGTGTGTGTGTGTGTGTGTGTGTGTGTGTGTGTGTGTTTTCTCATACTGTGTGTGTATGTGTGAGATTGGCCTAGTACTGGTACTGTAATTGCATTAACACTATAAAACAAGTCAATGGCCTGCTCCATTCTGTGAATTTATTAGTCTGGATCAGCATCTTTTCTGCACTAACATGCGCTTGTCCAGGTACACACACACACTCACACACACATTGTATGACCTACATATGCATACAGTATAAATGTATATACTGTTCTTATATAAATTTAGGACCAGATTAAAAATGTTCTCTACGTAAACACCATACTCCATCTCTTTATTACAGTATGTCATCCCAGATCTGTCATGGAGGACCATATCAAAGAGCCACACACTCCAAAAGGAGCAGCAGAAAGCAGAGGAAACTTGGAGTGGAAAAAACATTTCTTCTCTATTGTGTCGTAAAGCAAGAGAAATATCTCAACTCTTGTATGTCCCTGCTGCGTCCCTTCCATTATTGTCTTCAACCTCTCATTTTCGAAGTAGCAGGAGAGGAGAGGCTTCACTTACGCCCCATAAAAAGTGGCATCGCTGGCTGCATGCAGACACACGCACACGCACTCATCATGTGTTACACATTGAAATATGCAACACATGATTGCTCCCAGACTCAATAATGCACATGAACATCTGCTTCATTACACAAATCCATCCTTTCCTCACAGCACATACTGTTTCCTGTCTTTCTAAGCAAAGAGAGCAGGAAAGAAAGGACAGAGGTAAAGATGTGTGATGCATTCTTCTGTAGAATAGCTTTGCCATTGGGCTGATTGCCCAGTGTGTGTGGGAAGGTGTGTGAGATAGTGTACGTATGTCACTGCCATAGGAATCAGCATAATTTAAGCCTGTATCACAAACCCTTTCCATTTACACAAACGTTCTTGTTTTACGGCTTCAATTGAACACACATGAGGAAAACCTTGATATATTCAGACTTATAGACAAAATATCTAAAGTGAGAAAAGTTACTCTGATCGAATGTATTATTAACAGTATCAACTCGGAACAATACAGTCTCAATTAGCGCAGTTAAATAAAAGAAAAGCTAAATCAGTTCCAAGCTACGTTCTGCGACTCAAATCCAAATCACCATCCAAACAGGATCCACTTGAAAGTGTTGAGAAAACCCATTTCAGTTACCTCCAGCATCTAGACCCTCAAACTAAGCTGTAAAATGACAGGTTCATTATAGATAACCAGACACACCGTACCTACAGTGTTTACAGAACTCGGAAGCGGCCGCATGTTTAATCAGAAGCTACAATGTCTCCTGACATCGAGGTTCCTCCTATTCATCATCCTATCACAGTGAGACTCAGACAAGACAACCTTTTACACCTTAAATGTAGCACAGCTTTTTATAGTCTACAACGTTAGGTTAGGGGGTGGTGTGTGCTGTGTATCCCATCAAATATATCTGTCTGCCTCTGAAGGCTATATGGCAAATCATCTCTATTTGAAAGATGAAACACCTGCCATTTATAAATAGCAAGATGTGTTTGGGGTTGTGTTCAGTTCTGATGAGGTTTTTAATCCTCTTTCTGCTCTAACTCTGTCTAAATAGACCTTTGAGATTGATCTGCTGTCTGTTTGAACCTGTTTGAATTGTAATATTAGGCTAATATACCTGTGTAAAACCTTTGTCCTATGCAATCATTGATTACTTCTCTGGCAAATCCACAAAATGCCTCTGAGGATTCAAAACGCATGATTTCTTCAATCTTTTATATCTATTGCAGATCAGACATAAATTCCATAATATAGAAGAGTTACTAAGGCTTTACACCAAATCTAGAAGGTCCTACATACATTTCAGTAGACTTCATTTCCAGCACTGGAAAAGTCAATGCGCCTGGAATATTTTATAAGCCATACAGAGATATGAAAGTAGTTAATGCTCTGGGTTGTTGATAGGGAGATTGGGGTTGAAGTCCCACACTGCCAACCTGCCATTACTTCCAAAGGTGGGATATGTGAAGTTTTTTTTGCTTTTCCTGCATTGCACTGACTACTGTAAATTGTTTGCAAAGCATTATTGGTGGTTAGCTACCAGTTCTTCTAGTCTCAAAGTGGTCCATTTGTTCAATCTACAGTAATGATAATGATAAGTGACGTGACATACGGCTAAGTACGGTGACCCATAATCAGAATTTGTTCTCTGCATTTAACCCATCCAAAGTGCACACACACAGCAGTGAACACACACACCATGAACACACACCAGGAGTAGTGGGCAGCCATGCTATGCTGTGACGCCCGGGGAGCAGTTGGGGGGGGTTCGGTGCCTTGCTCAAGGACACCTCAGTCGTGGACGGCCTGAGACTCGAACCCACAACCTTAGGGTTAGGAGTCTCTAACCATTAGGCCAATAAATATAGATCAAAAGTCAATAACTAAAAGTATTGGAACAGCAAGTTAAATTCTGTTATTTCTGCTCTACACTGAAGACAACTAGGTTTTACTAGGATTCCTGTAGATTCAGAAGATAAACATTAGACAATAGATCATTACTTGATACAGATATTTACATCTAGATGTGTTAAACAACTTACAACATGGTGCATTTACTGCCAAACCACCTAATCTTTATAATGTATACAAGGTTCTTCAAATACTGAAGGCTACATTAAGAGGCAGAGCTTTCTCTTACTAAACCCCACAGTTATAGATCGGGTTTCCAATTAGTGTTCAGGACTCAGAAACTCTCTCAGTCGTTATGTCCAGGTCTGTTGATGCATAACTCATGAACATCTTAGTATTATGGCTAAAACCCATAATATGCTCATAGTAACCCAGTAAATGAGTGATTGTTCATTATTTTTAATTAATTCATATTTTCCAAGATATAATAAATGCTGTTTTAATTGCCATTGGGCTACTTTTCAGTAAATCTACAGTATTCGCTGAGAATATGAGTAAATTCTTAATGAATTTGGTAGATACCCTTATCCAGAGCAACTTACATTTTATCTCCATTTAGATTTCTGAGCAATTGAGGGTTAAGGGCCTTGTACTGGGGTCCAGGGATTCACCTGGAAGGTCCACATCCTTCTCATTAATGGTCCAGTGCCTTGGCCACTAAGCTACCACACACCCCTCTGCTTGCACTTTATCAAAGAAAACATTGATGAGTACAGTATTTTATTTCAAACAAGCTTTAGTAATAAACTCTAAATTCACCCAACCAGCAAATATGGTACCTCAAAATATAAAACCACACACAAAGACAGACTCTTAAATGCTGGGAGATTCACAACAAGCAACAAGATGGAGGCACTATTGACATGTCATGTTTAGCTTATCTAAGATTTCTACAGTGTTCTCGGATGACGACGGCATCCCCGGAGTGGGCCATGTCACTGTTTAAAAGTTACTGTTTTAATAAATAGACAGATGCAATGTGTGCTGTGGGTACACAAAAATGTTGTCCTCACAAAGAAAAGTGCAGTTTAATGGAAATGTCAATGCGTAAATGAAAATTTGATTCCTTCTTTCTTCTTGAGAAAGCTAAAATGTTTCCTGATGGCATCTGCAATCTGCAGCCCAGGCCATCTTTGTTTAATTTTCCACTTGACTAAATCCGAATCAGTGGAAATGCAAAGCCTGCCAACCTCGACAATGAACAAGAACAGTGGCTGTGCATTATGTCTTACAGTGATTACGTTCACCTGCTTTTTCCAGTTGTTGATCTGTAATAAGAACTAAACTGCACTCGCTGCAGATTTCACCATCCGGTTGTATATTAACATTTAGATTTCTCATGTGACCTTCACTAGAAGCCAAGATTTATTTTTTAATTTTGGAAATAATTGTTTATTTTGGTTAGCAGTTTCCTACATTACCCATGATGCAATTTCTTCAATTGTGGTTAGAAGACATACAGTAAGCCCTTGCTTCAGTTCTACCCAAAGAACGTGATGCAGCAGTGCTTTACTCCTTGTCCATCTCTGTCACATGCTCATATTTATACTCTGTGCAAACAGATCAAACTTACAAAGCTTCAATCATCTCACAGATCACTGACAAGCTAAACTATAAATATAGCATTCTACATTCTTGTGAATATGTTGTTGAACTTTGCTAGAAAAAGGTGAGTGAGAGTGAGCTAGCAATATCCAGCACAGAGAACTGCTATCTTCACACAGGATTGACAAAAAAGACTCAGACCTTATTTGTTTATCACATCATAAATATTTCAATTTAACCATATCCCTGCAATGAGGTTTCCTTTTATCGATCAATTCATCAAACCATGAATGGCTTTATATTTGTACGCGGAAAGATCCAGAAAGTTAATATTGGTTTTGAATTTCAGCGATATCATCAAAAAGAAATCACAGTATAAGAAGTCAAAGTCAAAGTGTGAACACTCTCCTTTAGGTTTCTATAAGTGAGGCAGTAAGGCTGCTTTGTGTCTGAGTTTTGCGACGTTAATTTAGTTTTAAATAGATTTCCATTTTAGATCCGTGTCATTGCGGCACTGTATCAGACGAGATCCATGCAGTCCCTAAGGGGAGAAGGAATTGGTCCATTTGAATGTGAACTTCATCTTCCAGTGATGAGGGAATCCAATTATTTATTTAAGGTCTCCGTAATTTGAGTTTTTTTTTTATTATCTGTATAAAGAATAAAGCAGCCATGGGGTTTCTACTAACCTCCTGCTGCTTCATCACTACAGAGATGAGAATAGAAAGATAACAGGAGGATAGTGAAGAAAAAAAAAGAGGGGAAGCTAGTGCCAAAAAGAAATGTGGCTCCATCTCGTTCATTTCACAAGGTCACATCCATATCGATTCTGCTTTGTTTGGAGACATCGGTTATGTTGTGGCTTGTGTACATGCAATATCGGACGGTGATAGTAAACTATCAAGTGCCACCAGTGTCGTTCATTCACAACCTCATATACACCAAAGCACCGCCAGTTCTCTAAGATCATCGATTTCCTTTCCAATAATATGGCACTTTATTGTCTGCTAAATGTCCTGTTACTGTAGGTAGCTGCCATTTTCCTGTCAGGAAATGTCCATCCTCCACTGACTGGCTGCTTAGGCATGTAAATCGACACACATGTTGGTCTGTTAATGTTTAAGGTCATGTCAATATATTTGTACGGTCTGTAGATTTGTGGACCACACGTGTACAGACATATAAGAAAATGTCGTGTCATCGATTCCATATAAGAAACTAAGAGCTGCACTAAATATCTGTGCTGTTAAAAGCAACCTCTTTTCTGAATCGTGTTAAATATGATATCATTGCAATTCTGGTGCTAATTTGTTAGTTTCTCACCTTCTCTGTTAGTTCCATGCCACAGTGGGATGTTACAGGATGTTAAACAATCTCGAACATTAACAAGAACTGTCAAGTGTTGCTTTCAGCTCTTAATAAAAACAGAAAGTAAAGATACCAAACATTGGATTCAAACTTGGCTCAGCTAGTCAGCGATCCACAAGTTCATTCATTTATTTTCTACCGCTTATCCGAACGTCTCGGGTCACGGGGAGCCTGTGCCTATCTCAGGCGTCATCGGGCATCAAGGCAGGATATACCCTGGACGGAGTGCCAACCCATCGCAGGGCACACACACACTCTCATTCACTCACAAACACACACACACACACACTACGGACAATTTTCCAGAGATGCCAATCAACCTACCATGCATGTCTTTGGACCGGGGGAGGAAACCGAAGTACCCGGAGGAAACCCCCGAGGCACGGGGAGAACATGCAAACTCCACACACACAAGGTGGAGGTGGGAATCGAACCCCCAACCCTGGAGGTGTGAGGCGAAAGTGCTAACCACTAAGCCACCATGCCCCCCTTCGATCTACAAGTTATATTCCTAAATTCCACAGCATTGTGAGTAATTTTACGGTCGTATCCAAAAGTTTAGGACCCCCTGACAATTTCCATGATTTTCATTTATAAATATTTGGGTGTTTGGATCAGCAATTTCATTTTGATCTATCAAATAACTGAAGGACCCAGTAATATTTCAGTAGTGAAATGAGGTTTATGCATCAAAACAAAATTAGACAGATGCGTAAATTTGGGCACCCCAACAGAAAAATCACCAATATTTACATGGTTCTCGAGTTTTGAACACAGGCAAGTGAGACATCTCCAACATTTGGTTGTTGCATTAATTCTTACCCAGATTGTGCTATTTTCTGATTGGCTATTGTGTAGCCCCTTTTTTTATTGGCTGATAAGTGGCAGGCTCGACTAAGAACTCCAGGGGAGATTCGCTTGATTCCTGCCCGGTTCCATAGTGACAGCGGTGCGGACAGATACATTTTGGGCGCTGAGGCATATTAAATATATGATAAATAGTCAAAATGTTTTTCTGCGTGAGAAATGCAATGTGTGCCAGGAGAGCATGAGAAAAGACTAAAATGCATGACTGTCACTCTCAATGCGTGACACTTGACTGCCCTGTATTTAGTAGATCCTCCTTTAGCAGAAATAACAGCCTCTAGACTAATGAGTGTCTGGATTCTGGATGACTGTATTTTGGACTATTCCTCCTTACAAAACATCTCCAGTTCAGTTAGGTTTGATGGTTGCAGAGCATGGACAGCCCGCTTCAAATCACCCCACAGATGTTCAATGATATTAAGGTCTGGGGACTGGGATGGCCATTCCACAACATTGTACTTGTTCCTCTGCAGAAATGCCCAAGAAGATTTTGAGCAGTGTTTTGTGTTGTTGTCTTGTTGAAATATCCAGCTCCAGCGTAACTTCAACTTTGTAACTGATTCCTACAATTATTCTCAAGAATCCATGCGACCCTCAACTTTAACCAGATTCCCAGTACCAGCACAGGCCTCACAGCCCCACAGCATGATGGAACCTCTACCAAATTTTACTATGGGTAGCAAGTGTTATTTTGCCACCATGCATTATGCCCCTTATTATGACCAAATAACTCAATCTATGTTTCATCACTCCACAGCACCATCTTGTCCAAATGTGCCTTTGCATACCTCAAGCGACTCCGTTTGTGGCGTCTGCAGAAAAGGCTTCTTTCACTGTGTGCTGAATTGTTGAACGATGCACAGTGACACCATCTGCAGCAAGTTGATGTTGTAGGTCTTTTGGAGGTGGTCTGTGGGCTGTTTTCGACCGTTCTCACCATCCTTCGCCTTTGACTCTCCAATATTTTACGTGGTCTTCCACTTCTGACCTTAACAAGAACTGTTCCTGTGGTCTTCCATTTCCTCACTATGTTCCTCACAGTGGAGTCTAACAGCTTATATCTCTGTGATAACATTTTGTATCCTTCCCCTAAACCATAATGCTGAACAATCTTTGTTTTCAGGTCATTTCAGACTTGTTTTGAGGCCTCCATGTTGCCACTCTTCAGAGGAGAGTCAAAGAGAACAACAACTTGCAATTGGCCACCTTAAATACCTTTTCTCATGACTGGATGCACTTGTCTAAGAAGTTCAAGGCTTAATGAGCTCACCAAACCATTGTGTGTTCTAATTAATCAATGCTAAGTAGTTACAGGTATTCAAATCAACAAAATGGCAAGGGTGCCCAAATTTATGCACCTGTCTAATTTAATTTTGATGCATATTGCACATTTTCTGTTAATCCAATAAACCTCGTGTCACTACTGAAATATTACTGTGTCATTCAGTTATTTGTTAGATCAAAATGAAATTGCTGATCCAAACACCCAAATATTTATAAATGAAAATCATGGAAATTGTCAGGGGTCCTAAACTTTTGCATACTGTACGACTGTAACAGAATGGGTTGATGGAAGATGTTCACAAAAGATTTAGTCCATAGAAAATGGGAAAGTGTGTGTTTTTTAAGATAGCCAGCAAAAAAATTAGCTTACCTGACAGGATTTCTCACATTTTTTATGTTTTATTCATGGAAGCCTTCAGTACTCACTGATAAACTTATAAGATTTCTACGTTGTGTAATAAATCATATTTCTAATTAAGAGTCAGATGTTATTCTAGTTAGATGACTAGCAATAGCTACACTGACAGTATATTTCAGGAAACCTTACGTTGTGTCCTTCAGCATACGAATGAGCTCGTAAAAACATCGGCCTCTTAAACGTCTGGAGAACCCGTATCAGCCGCAGTAATGAGAAAATTACGGCCTATCATTTATCCAAAATGCAGAAAAAATGCTCAAGAGCACATCTATAGTGCAGGTTAAAGCATTTAAAGGACAATCGCATGCTTGCAAGCAGTTAAATCCGGATCAATAAACACTGACTGTCTAATCCAACAGCATATTTGATGCATGTGAAAAGAATGCTACGGTGCTGCCAATCGATGCCATTGCGTTCCCGTTACATCATCTTCACAGAAGTGAAAAGAGCTTGCAGAGCTTTCTAACTAAAGCTCTGAGTTGGAAAAAAAAGCCTCTAGAAAGTCTTAATTTTGGCCCAAAAAAAGAAAAGGCACCATTACAAACAGAGAGGTATTCGAAGGAAATGATAATCATTGATTAATTGTGGCACCACAGGCAGAAGGATTTGATTATTCTGCACTACAGAAACACTAAAGGTTCTCTTACCCCATGTGTGATCGTCCCAATCCAGTCGTGGACTGAAGTACAGATGGAGAATTGAGAGAGATGTTTATGGCTTGGGGTTCAGAGAGAGGATTTATTATGCATGACAGGCGGAAATTTTGACAAAATTCTCCACAGAAATTCATGGCCAAGGTCTTGTGCTCTCAATTGCTGTGATTAAGGCCAGGACAGTTCAGGATGATTGGGAAGAATTGTTTTGATTCAATCAGATTTTTCGGTTCAAGGAACTCATCCTTTCACAGAAGCTGCACAAAGAATCTAAAGCAGGAACCAAGCACTATTGGATCGGGGATTATTAATAGGTAACATTGAGGTAACAAAATGTTGGTAGTCCACCAAACATGAAGTTCTTTATGATCTACTGTACCTTCTCAAACTAGTAGCTATTTCTCCAACAAATTCCCCTGTTTGATCATTCATAGGCATTTAATTACCCTGCAACACAATTGCACCACAATTGCAGATGATGTGTTCCCTTCATGCCATCTAAAGCCGTTTATCCTTGCCATTTCGTTTTTAACCCCTGGTTTTCTCATTAGCAATCTACTGTACATCTGATGGTGATGTACATCTGATGGTGATGTAAAAATGAAACTCAGACCCTGGGGATCTCCTGTAGCCAGCCCGATCAAGTCAATCTATAGGTTTACTATAGGATTTAGATCTGAGATCTGACCGGGCCCTTCAAAAACACAGATTTTCATCCTTGGAATCAGCTTTGCTGAATTAGATGGTGAAATTTGTCTTTATTATCTGGTGATGCTACCACCACCACATGTCACCATGGGTATGGTGTTATTTGTTTGTTGTTGTTGTTTTTTTTTTTTACACAAAAATACATTTTAGATATATACAAACAGCATCTTGGCCTCATTAACCCATAGCACATTTTAGAGCGTGGTTTACGGTGAACATATTTAACCTGTGTTGCTGTAGGTCTTACGGCAGAACCCCTGATAATACATATGTCCTGTTCTTGTCTCTGCGGTGCCCCATTTTCTCGTCACGGTGACCGAGCCGATTCTGACCTCCCTTGGGCCCTAAGCAAAATTCTGCTAAGGGGCCCTCCTACTGTACCTAACCCGTGAGCCATGTAAACCATTTGCCACACATTCACACTTGACACCCCTCTGCTCCCACTACAAACCTCCCTCCTTTAAAAAAAACTTTGCTCCATCTCTCGGTCAAAGAGTAAAACAATACAGAATTGAATGAGGTATAAACAAATCTTTATTGAATGGAATATATACAGTACTCGGTATTCGACCATTTTGGAATCTCATTTTGTTTCTTTCTTCTCTTTTCACTGCCAGATGGATAGATCCACTTCATATTGTCATCTACACAGTAAACATTAACAGGTGCTGTTAAATGAGGCAGGGGATGCGGGGCCCTACGCAACTTTCGTAATGAGCGTATAGGGCAGATCGGCTATTGTCCTATTGTGACCTACAGTGTTCTAATATTAATACAATTCCACAGGATTCACTTTATTATTTCTGAATCATGGCTTCACAACTTATTTTAACAGGACCATGTTTGATTTGTTTAGATGAACATCAAGGAGATGTCAGGAAAATCCTACAGAAACAGATGACCATTATTTTGGTTTGAATATGAGCTTGAACGTGATTGCTTGTTTTTTTTTTTTTTTTGAGGACTGTCATATGCCACATTATGAAAGGGTCTTTGAGTTCCAGGCAGAGCCTTGCGCGGGACTGTTTTTATAGACCCGCACACGCCCGATCCCGCTGAATTTCTGACCACTCCCGCGGATTTTTTCTTGAGAGCTTGTGAAAATTTTGATTGTATACAAATGATCAGACTAATTATGAGTTCAGGCTAATGTCCAGAATAACAGAATTAAACATGCTTGCATTTAAATAAGATAAATTAATAGTAAACCAAAGCAACACACCTGACAAAAACATTTGTTTTTTATTATAAAACATTAACCGTTTTAACAAAACCACAACTAGCGGCACCTCATTTTTTAAACCTACTGCATGATACACAGACATGCACCAAACAGTTAAATGGAGCCCAATATGAAATAACTTTAACGTAGAGCTTAGAAAATATGCTATATAATTTAAACAAATTAAATACAAAACGAAATAAATATAAACTTTTGCACATTTATTTCAACTTACGAAGTTAAACTCTTTCCCATTTTTTTCAGTGACAATTGAGAATTGTGTCCAGATGTCTGACTTGCCTTGCTTTGCTTTTGTCAAGTAAACAGCCGCTTTTATCTTCTTCTCAACGTCATGTGTTGACTCCATTCTTATTATTAGGCTACATGCCAAATCCCACCGGGTCCCGCAGATCTCCCGCTAAATTTTCTGACCGCTCACTCCGACCCGGGGCAAAGGTGAAACCGCCTGCTCCTGCGAGATTTGCGTTGGGTCCCGCGAGTCCCACGGGAGCCCAATCCCAATGCAGCCCTCTAGTTCCAGGTTCATCAATCTACAATCGCTGGGCCCATGAGCAAGGCCCTTAACCCTCATTTGTTCTCAACAGACTTTTTATATCTACTGTATGTGACAAAGTATGATAATAATAATAATTTAGAATTCAAATTGAATTGAATTTTAACTTATTGCCTTCACTCTTAAGAAAGACACAGATTGTCGCTGGCCCTAAAATAAGAAGAGCCAAAATTTAAATAAAGCCCATGTACCGTCATATAAATAGAGCAGGGAAGCATCTACCACAAGCTCTGTTTTTGTAGTCTTCAGGCACCAAGAGCAGGCTCATTTGTATAAAAGCGGAGGAGCCGGCCCAATTTCACAGCGTCGTAACCCCATATTCCCCGTTAATTCAGGCTCATAGCATATTCTACATGTTGTGCACACTGTTAATTTATCTCCTATTCTGCGGGTTCAGGCCTGATGGAGGAAATCAGCTTTCTCCCCCTTCTTCATAGAGGCGGAAAATTAACGGTTTAATTTCCGCTGAGCTCATGGTATGGATAAACATAACACACACACACACACACACACACACATATATATATATACAGTATACACACACATACACACAAAACAACTCGCATCTACAGATTGACAGTCAGCGCTTTTCTGTTACAGCATTAGCATAACCAAACAGAGGGAAATGGGGGATTGGTGCAAATGTGGTGTGTGTCACTGCTAGTGGAATGAAATTGGAGTATGATATTATTCTAATCGTATCAGATTCTGGAAAAAAAAAAGAGTTCTGACAGGAAATAATGAAGCACTGAGTATAAATTTTAAAGAGACATTCGGTTGTATTTTGAAGCAGAGCTTTGAATTCTCTCTCTCTCTCTCTCTCTCTCTCTCTCTCTCTCGTTCTCTATCAAGTGGCTCAAGCACAGATTTATGCTGTAAACACAGAGAGTTTAGAGTGTAGAGTGGCCTTGACTCTAAATGCTGAGACTTTCATTACACGTACGACATCAGCAACACGTCACTCTCTTCTCCCCATAAAAATCCAACATTTCTCCGTTCTCGTCGTGGGTTGCGGTACAGAAATACGTCGATCCAGGCTACGTTTCATTTTGTATCATTTAGGAAAGCGAACACAGCTGTAAATTCTCAGTACTAACCATGTGTACAGGTGCAGGTTTTGCTTCTATTACTATCCCGCTCCAACTGTAAGCTTTAATTGCTTTGTATTGATTTACTCCTCCAGCTGTGTTGCTTTTCCTACCAGTGTTTGTTCATTGCTTTATGTTCTAAAGCTGTTTTGGTGCTTAAAAATCTGTGCAGTAACTGCTGCAATGGTGCGAATGAGATTACTGCAAAGAAATTGTAAAAACAAACAAATAAATAAATAATTTAAAAAACCACACACACACACACACACACACACACACACACACACACACACACACACACACACACACACACACACACAAACATGACCAATTACCATCTAGAGATCGTGACATTAGAAAGTCAAGCGTGGCACTTCAGTGTATCTGAATACTTTACTGAATGAACAATCTCTGTTTATTTTTATGTTATCAATACCAATTAAGAGGAAATTGCTAATTTATGGGCTTGTAATTGAAGTCAAGTCATGGTTTTATATGCTCTATAAGAGAGCCGTTTGTGAGAGCAGATTGTGTTAAAACAAACAATATCTGGTACATGAGCCATGCTAGCACATAGTGTGTATTTTATTAGCACTATTAAAAGTGAAGTTGTGTTAAATAAACATACTGTGATACTTTATGCACTGATGTTTTGTTGGCCAAAAAAACAAAGCAGAAAATTAATCGTTTATGAGTTTATAATTTAAATCAGCTTTGTTTATTTAGCCTTTAGCTAAAATGGTTAATTAAATCTGTTTAAAATAAACTAAAAAGATAAATGCTGTGTGTGTGTGTGTGTGTGTGTGTGTGTGTGTGTGTGTGTGTGTGTGTGTGTGTGTGTGTGTGTGTGTGTGTGTGTGTGTGTGTGTGTGTGTGTGTGTGTGTGTGTGTGTGTGTGTGTGTGTGTGTGTGTGTTAGTTATAGCCTGCCATCCCATTCTGGGACAAGCACCAGATTCATCAGAACCCTGGCCAGCAATTTAGCTTACAGAAAACAATGAATGGATGAATGAAAGAATGAATGAATGAATGAATGAATGAATGAATGAATGAATGAATGATTAGATTGGTGGGTGGGAAATTGGGTGGAAGGATGGATGGATGGATGGATAGATGGATGGATGGATGGATGGATGGATGGATGGATGGATGGATGGATGGATAGTTGGTGAATGGATATGAATGGATGTATGGATGGATGGATGGATGGATGGATGTATGGATGGTTGGATGGATGGATGGATGGATGGATGGATGGATGGATGGATGGGTAAATAAATGACTGAATGGATGGATGATGGATGGAATGATGGATAGATATGAAAGTTTGGATGGATGCATGGGTGGCTGGATATGAATAGAGGAATGGATGGGTGGTATATGGATATAAATGAATGGATGGATGGATAAATGAATAAATTAATGGATGGATGATGGATGGAAGGATGAATGAAAGGGTGAGTGGATGGATAGATAGTTGGTGAATGGATATGAATGAATGCATGGCTGGGTGAATGATGGATGGATGGATGGATGGATGGATGGATGGATGGATGGATGGATGGATGGATGGGTAAATGAATGACTGAGTGGATGGATGATGGATGGAAGGATGGATAGATATGAAAGGTTGGATGGATGCATGGGTGGCTTATTATGAATGAATGAATGAACGAACAAACGAACGAATGGTGGATAGACGGATAGATGATTATAAAAGGAAGGATGGGTAGATGGATGAATGCTTCTGCTTTAGAGTGTGTACAGCCAATAGGTGAAATTTGGTGCACCTCCTAATCAGACACATGATTACAGCACTGTGTGAAATATTGAAAAAACAATAACTGACATGAAACATTTTCTCAAAGCTTTAAACACGACACATTTGTGAACTTAAACAACACACAACTCACAATTGTCAACTTTTCCAACAGGTGAGCTAAACAACAGAGCAGGTTCAGGACAGATTATCAGTCCCAGATCTACACTGTGACCTAGAACAAGTGCATTAATGAATTATCACTGTCTAATTACAGATTATAACGAGATTACCACATGGTATGAAAGCAGCCAAGTCAGAAAACATCTTCTGAATAAAAAAAAATGAATAAAAGGTTTTGATTCATTTATAATAATAAAAAAAACATCCATAATCGTTCTTTGACTTCATGTTTGTACTACTTTTCTACATGTCTCTTTCTTTTTTCCATGAAAGTACCTGTACAGTTTTCTAAATACTAACTACATAACCAGAGTGCAATGTGACGTGATGTTACAGTATCGACGCCACAATTTCCTGCTACTCAGACACAAAGTCTTGTCAGTATTTTTTTCTCTGCTTTAATATTCATTTTTTTTAGTTAGTGGGTCTTTATTTTTTTGATGAGTCACATTTTGATCTTGGTAAGCAGAAGCAAAATTCTTCTATCAAATTCATCTGTTGCTTAAAATGATCAATAGCATATTTTCCAGTAACTGGGTAGCGTTAACGTTAACCTAGATGACTAGCTCTAGGGCATCGAGCTAACATTTATCATTTTTTATTTCAGCTTTTCATTACATAACGAGCCAAGAACGCATTGAGATATTACAAAGCACTGTTTTCCCTTTTCATATAAGCAGGCTGCTGTATTTTATTTATTTTGCTCTCTTTAATAATGCTTTCATCCCGGACATGAATTATTTGGATTATTTAGATTATTATCTAAATAAAGCTCAGAATGTCAGGATCACGCTCTGACTTTTTATCTGTCGGAACATTAGGGGCCGTTTCCGCAGATGTCTCTTGTACCATGTGTATCTGTTTACACGTGTTATTTTCACGTGTCTGCCCCGCCCTTGTCTAATTCTTTCCTCACACGTCTAATTGTCTCCCTTTAATCCACGTCTGTGTGTTGTCTTCATGGTCTCTGTTTGGTTGCTCTGTCTTGTTTCTTTTGACACCCCCGATTTCTGACGAAAGAAGGTCGAATGCAAAGTCACTCATGTTCTCTTAAATTACACTGCATTCATTCATTTTCTACCGCTTATCCGAACTTCTTGGGTCGCGGGGAGCCTCAGGCGTCATCGGGCATCGAGGCAGGATACACCCTGGACGGAGTGCAAACACATCACAGGGCACACACACACTCTCATTCACTCACACACACACACTACGGACAATTTTTCCAGAGATGCCAATCAACCTAACATGCATGTCTTTGGACCAGGGGAGGAAACCAGAGTACCCGGAGGAAACCCCCGAGGCACGGGGAGAAAATGCAAACTCCACACACACAAGGCGGAGGTGGGAATCGACCCCCCAACCCTGGAGGTGTGAGGCGAACATGCTAACCACTAAGCCACCGTGCCCCTAGTTCACAGTGCAAATCATATTTATGATATGATGGTAGCCTAGTATTTAAGGTGTTGGGCTACCAATCGAAAGGTTTTGAGTTCGATTCCTACGCCACCAATCTGCCACTGCTGGGTCCCTGAGGAAGGCCCTTAATGCTCAGTTGTATAAAAATGAGGTAAAATGTAAGTCGCTCTGGATAAGGGCATCTACTAAATGATGTAAATTTATAAATCATCTCTGATTCTGTCTTTTGACAGAGATGTAGTTTGTTTGGCATGAAAATGAAAGATAATTTGTTTAATTTGCAGATGCTCTAACATCTCAGTTCTTTAAAGCAAAATATATAACGAAAAAATATCACTGTTTAAAATAAAATATAAAATCATCAACATCCCTTAAATTACATACGTGTTTAGTTTCTGTTGTTATATTAATTTTGTCTTCTTGTTTTTTTTTTCATTTCAGACTAAAAAAATCGGATTGTGTTTGCGCTATCGGCTGCTTAACATTCATCACAAGTGCTGTGAATAATAAAATCTTCCTAATATGCATACACACGACTATTTTAATTGAGGAACGTGTACGCATACTAGCCGGGTTTAATTGTAATTGCGTCAATGTTGTAGAATTGTGTGTGTGTGTAGTATCTACCATCAACCTAGGATATTGCCACAGTCCTAATCAGCATCAATCATATTTACAGCAACAAACAAAACTCTGAACAATTCGCTTTTTAAAAATTTCAAAGAATCTGACCACTGGTCATGAATAGCAAAAATATCCCCTCTTGATTTAAAAAGGAAAGAACAAACATTTGTTACTTGCTGAAAGTTTTTGACAGCGCTGTGTTGTGGGACATGTTTCAGCTCCAGACCACAACACAACAACACGAGTGTTTTTCCTCCAGAGAATTGACCCAGCTAGCGCCTGTAAAGTGGAACTGCAATGCTAATATTTCACATTTTACTGGATTTGTGTGTTTTTCTGTCACATTACCAATAAAAATATATTTTTGACCTGTTCATACGGAAGAGATTTCTTAAGGTTTTGCTATCCTGAACTGTTATACAATAAGAACCAAGACACAAAGACTATAAAAATCAATCAATCAATAAATCAATCAATCAATCAATTTAGCAAGTGAAGGGAGGCACTGTGGCTTAGTGGTTAGCACGTTCGTCTCACACCTCCAGGGTTGGGGGTTCAATTCCCGCCTCCACCTTGTGTGTGTGGAGTTTGCATGCTCTCCCCGTGCCTCGGGGGTTTCCTCCAGGTACTCCGGTTTCCTCCCTCGGTCCAAAGACATGCATGGTAGGTTGATTGGCATCTCTGGAATATTGTCCGTAGTGTGTGTGTGTGTGTGAGTGAATGAGTGTGTGTGCCCTGCGATGGGTTGGCACTCCATCCAGGGTGTATCCTGCCTTGATGCCCGATGACACCTGAGATAGGCACAGGCTCCCCGTGACCCGAGAAGTTCGGATAAGCGGTAGAAAATGAATGAATGAATGAATGAATGAATGAACTTAGCAAGTGGTGACTAAAGTGGTTAAGGCTCTGGGTTGTTGACTGGAGGTTTGGGGTTCAAGTCCCAGCACTGCCAAACTGCTGTTGTCGGGCCCTTGGCCAAGGCCCTTAACCCTATGGCTGACCCTGAGCTCTGACCCCAAACTACAAAGTTGAGATACGTGAAGGAAATATTTCACTGTGCTATAATGTATATGTGACAAAATAAAGGCTTCTATCTATCTATTCTATAAAATATCTTGAATACAGTCAAATATATTACTGTAAAGGATCATCCAATCTGCATATTTGATTTGGCACAGGTTTTATGAGGATGCATTTCCTTATGCAACCCTCCAATTTTAACCCCTCAGTGTTTGGGTCAGTTCCCTGGGCCTCGGTAGTGAGCATGCAGGATTGTATTATGTTATAAGATTATAAGAATAGATTGCAATGAGTTAACTAATAAAAGTTATTAAACACATATTAAACTTATTTCTTAACATTTGGACAGGGATGGTAGCTCAGTGGTTATGGTGTTGGATTACAGATTGGAATGTTGTGAGTTTGAATCCCAGGGTCACCAAACTGCTACTTCTGGGCCCCTGAGCAAGGCCCTTACTCCCCAATTGCTAATTTAGGTCAATTATCAAGAATTCAGTAAAAACAACAAATCTATATATTTAATGTATTATTATGTATTCCAAACTTTTGACTAGTGATATAGAGCCTGGCTTTCTTATAACGCTCTTGTCCTGAGGTCGCCACACAAATACACATTTGCTTCCTGTTATCTCCAGAGTGTGAATGAAGCCTGTTAAAGCCCCATTGTCATGTTCCAGTGTAATAACGTCTCTTTGATCCACTCCTTCACTTCTGCCTTTCATCTCTTTTTTGCTGTCTTTCCTTCCAAAACATTTGATAACACTTTAGCTACTTTTACCTTTATCATACAGACAGTTTATCACAGTGTTTGAGTCAGATGCACTTCTTCTATACTGATGTTAATGTGTGATTCGTTTTACTTGCCTACTGTATGTTGATAGTGGCAATGGTGTCTCAATTTGTTAAGGCTCTGGGTTGAGGATCAGGGTTCAAGCCCCAGCACTGCCAAGATGCCTTTATTGGGCCATTGACTAAGGCCCCTAACCCTTACTGCTTCAGGGTGCTGTACTGTATCATGGCTGACCCTGCCCTCTGAGCCCAGCCTCCAACGTTGGGATACGCAAAGACAGAATTTCACTGTGCTGTATTGTATATGTGACAAAATAAAGGCTTCTTCTGCTTTTAATGAATACACTGTTAAACCTTCTGTGAAAATGTGGTGTACCAAATTCTTGCTTTTCTTCAGATCGTAAAAGTCAGAAAGATTGAACTTTAACAAGTATTTTAACAACACATTTGTTTTTCACAGCAGAATGGTGAATTTCATGGTGTTCAGAGTTGGACTTATAACCCTACCAAGATTTATAATAGCTGTTCAATTATGAAAATTGTGCCACTGGCCAATTATCATAATACTTGTAATATGACTGTGCTGTAATCAGAGAACTGGCATTAAAATTTCAGAATTATCCGTAAATTAAGTTTTCTGTGATTTACAGTACAGTACTTCAAACTTTTTTCTGTTCTTGTTTTCTTTTCTTTCTTTTTCTTTTTTTTTTATTTAATTTTGATTTTTTTTTTGCAGTGTCCTATCTTGAGTGCTCTTCTTCTTTAAAACCTGACATGCACTTAGACATACTCTAAAGGAGAACATACGTTACATATGTCAATATATAAAAAGCACAAAAGATTAGTGGCAGCATACGTTTCAGACATTCACAAATAATCTGTTTCCTGTCATTTGAGTGACAATTAATAATGATAATAATAAAAAAAATTATTTGACAAATATTTTTCCATCGATTTGCTCAACTTTCTGGCACAATGAGTTATTGTTGCCCCTAGTGGTCAAACATGGAACTGCAACTACTGCTAATAGAGGCCCACTGGGGACATCCGTGCTTAACAAGATCATTAAGTCGAAGAAACAAGTTCATTAAGTCATGGAATCTAAATCATTAAGTCTTGCCATGACTTTGTAAACTGAATGAATGAGAGAATGAATTAATAAGCTGAAAACATAGCGTTGTTTCTCTCAGCTCAGCTGGTATGTTCACCTAAATATTAGGTTTCGTCTTTTAGTTAAAATCCTGAGACTAGAAACATTTACATTTGCAATTTATTATGCATTTCTGCATATAATGTTGTTTTCCTTGATTAGAATACTTGTTTTTCTATAGTAGACTATGAGATTTGCTTTCTCATATCAGAAATAATAGAAGAAGATGTTGATTAAAGCAACTTCTGAAAAACAACTGAAAATATGTTGGAAAAAATGTGTTGCATACTATAAATAATGATAAATTGTTAATTTAAATGCATTTTAGTCCAATTTACTGTTTTTGTGTGTCAGTTTAGATAAAACCCAGTGTATAAAAACACATCAGCTGGGGGCGCAACACAATGATCACGACTTATTAATATGTGCCCACATTTACATTTCCTGTACCATTACAAAGCTGTGGCAATGAATTAATGCTTTTGTTCCCTTGTGTTAATAAGTAGCTCTATGACTTAATATTTTCATTCCCACAACTCTCATTCCCACAAGTCATGGCCATGCATAATTTTTTTTTTACATAGATCTGTCATGATGCCTTGGGAAACTGGGCTGGTTTCAGGTTTTGTATTGTGTTTTGGTGACATAGTTTATGTTGTTTATCCAAAGTGACTTATTAAATTTTGTGTTCCATGTTCATATAATAATCATATAATTGGCATGGATTGCTGCAATTTTACACACATCATTTGCTATTAATGGACTTAATTGAAGGAATATTCATTCATTCATTCATTCATTCATTCATTCATTCATTCATTCGTTCATTCATTCATTCATTTTCTACCGCTTTTATCCGAACTTCTCGGGTCATGGGGAGTCTGTGCCTATCTCAAGCGTCTTTGGGCATCAAGGCAGGATACACCCTGGACGAAGTGCCAACCCATCACAGGGCACACATGCTCTCATTCACTCATGCAATCACACACTACAGACAATTTTCCAGAGATGCCAATCAACCTACCATGCATGTCTTTGGACCGGGGGAGGAAACCAGAGTACCCGGAGGAAACCCCCGAGGCACAGGGAGAACATGCAAACTCCACACACACAAGGTGGAAGTGGGAATCGAATCCCGACCCTGGAGGTGTGAGGCGAACATGCTAACCACTAAGCCACCGTGCCCCCCTGAACGAATATAAAATATGATAATAAAATAAAAAAAAATTCATTAAAGCAAGTGCACACAAAACCATAAATTAAGACATATCGTACTTGCTGGAATTAGACAATTAAAAGATTGCGTGCATGCTATGTTTAGGAGGCAACAGATTATTTAGAGACTGGAATGATTTTCTTGGAAGATGAAGTTTGAATTTTCTCCATAACGGTCGCTGGGATACTTAAAACAATTCCACTTTTCTGTAATTTATCTCCAGATTTTGCCCTTTAAATAAAGTATTGAATGAATTCATTTAGATAACGTTCACGTTCTCCATATTTACAGTAGTTGCAATGAGTTTTTAAAATGATGGACTGGTGAAAGGATTAAATTCCGAACGGCTCAATGTTTAAGCCTCTGAGAGGATCAGATAGTCGTGATTTTTGAGCACTGCACGTAATTCTTTGTTCTCCCTTGTGGTGCTGATGCATGATTTTGCTTTTCTTTAAATATTACATCAAGTAAGTGTGTGAATGTTGTATAGATTATATAGAGTATATGTATAAAGTTCATATAGGCCCCAGGCAGGTAGCTAAGCAAGCCACTGAGGGGTTAATTTTCAGTGCCAGTCCCAAGGCCGAATAAAATGTGAAGGTGGTGTCAGGAAGAGAATCTGGTGGAAAACCTGTGGCAAACCAAATAACACAAACAAGATGATTTGCTGTGGTGACCCTGAGCCAGAAAAAGCTAAGGCAGGTGTGAAAAAATGCTGAAAACAAAGAATACTTTCAGAAATATAAATAACGAGTGTTTATTTCTGTCAATTTAGAAAATGCAAAGTGAGCAAACAAAAGAAAAATCTAAATCAGATCAATATTTGGTGTTACTACCTTCTGCCTTCAAACCAGCATGAAGTGATGGCGCGGCCCCCACAGAGCCCTGATCTCAACATCATCGAGTGTGTCTGGGATTACACGAAGAGACAGAAGGATGTGAGAAAGCCGACATCCACAGCAGATCTGTGGTTAGTTCTCCAAGATGTTTGGAACAACATACCGGCTGAGTTCCTTCAAAAACTGTGTGCAAGTGTATCTAGAAGAATTGCTGTTGTTTTGAAGGCAAAGGGAGGTCACAGCAAATATTGATTTCATTTAGATTTGTCTTTTGTTTATTCACTGCATTTTGTTCATTTATGAAAATAAATATTTAACACTTTCATTTTCGAAAGCATTCTTTGTTTACAGCATTTTTTCACACCTGCCTAAAACTTTTGCACAGTACACAGTATATAATATATACAATATATATAGTTCCACTCCACTATAAACTGTTGTAGAAATGACATTATACATTGACATTATTTACTGTCCAGTGTCACCCAAATGAGGACGAGGTTCCCCTCTGAGTCTGGCTCCTCTCAAGGTTCAGGGACTTTTTCCTCACCACCAGAAACTTCGTAATGTGAAGGTTACTGTATACAGTTTACATAATGTATACTGTATATGCAAAGATTACATAGAGTATATGTCTGGAGGTTATATAAATTATATAGAGTATATATAGTATAAAGGCTATATTTGTTATGTAATATATATAGACTATATTTTTACTATATACACTTATATACACTTCATACACATGTATGAAGGATGAAAGACGTCGGTTATGTAATATATTTAATGAATGTTATACGTTATATAGGGTGTATATACTGTAGGGTGTGGAGGATATATATAAATGTTATAAAGTTATATAGTGTATATGTATAAAGGTCAAACAGGTTATATAGTGTGTATATACATTAATTATGCTATATAACCATCATCCTTCATACATATGCTGTAATTTACAAAGAGTACATTATTTATGAATGTCCTATAAGTTTAAACAGTGTTTATGTATGAAGATAGTCATTTTCATTACTTCCTAACACCTGTTTATTCTGTAGCGCACTTCCACTTTTTCTAGCAAGACCTGTGTAGAGAGTCAGTGAAAGCTTTGTGTTATCAACAACCTTTCAGCAAGGTTTTCATATTCATTAGGCTTAGCTATGCACATGGCATTACTTAAACCCAGGAAAATGTTTTAGCATTGAAGTGGCATTGTATAAAAGCCTCAGTGAAGTGTTCCCTCTTCAAAGCCTTGTCTCTGGATCTCTGCTTATAATGTAAATTCTTCTGTAAGTGCCAGCGCATGCAAGTAAGGATGTTGTTTATGTTGGATGAATCAGCACTGATTGGATGGTCTGTAATTTTAGTCCAAACATTGAAATTGTTTTCATTTGTTTGATCTGATTTTGCTAGCGTTAGGTAAAAAGGATGGGAAGCCGAGCTTTAATCAAAAACTGAATTGAATTGAAAAATCAGAGTAAATATAATTTCCCAGTCTTATTTAGGCTCCCTAGGCTGCTTATTAAGCTCCACACTGAAAGTCCTGATCATGAATGGTTTAGTTTCTCTTAGAGAACTCCTGAAACAGAATATCCCATCCCCAAGCATTTCCCTCAACTGATGCCGGCCTATTGTTAGTCCTGAGGATCAGTTCCAGCTTAGATGATGGAAAATGTTCTTCCTTTTCTCTCTCTTTCTCTCAGAGAATTACCTCGAATGGAACCGAAGTCATTACGCTTATTATCACGACAGTAAATCAAACAGAAACACAGCCGGTTTCTTATTCTCTGTTAAACTGCTGCAAATATGCATCTGCTTTATTCCGTTTGGATGAAATTTATATTGCTGTCACTTTTATTGATTTCATTTAGCACATTCCATCTATTTACTTTGAGTGATGAATGGTTTTTCTTGTTTTGTTAGTGTCGTTAAGCAGAGCTTCCTGGCTGTTTGTCATAGGTTGTCATGTAACATTTACACTGAGTATTTTGTATATCAAGTACTCCTATGTAGCACTTAACACCGTAAACTCAGTGTTTTTTGTTTGTTTGTTTGTTTGTTTGTTTGTTTGTTTGTTTTAAACACATGCACTAAATATGCATAAATAGATTTTACTTTACTTTTATTATCCTAAAGACTTTCAGATCACATGCTACTGCTTTCTTGTACTAATCTGCTCCAGTATATTATAATGATTTATAATCTCATTATCCAGTGTCATCCAGTAGAGGATACTTTTGAGTTTGGCTCCTCTCAATTTTCATTGAAGTCTTTCTTTCATGTCGTCTTATTTTTTTCTGTCACTGTCTCTCTGATTAGGGACCTAAATCTACATCTACATGTAGATCTGCTCAGTGCCAATTTTACAAACGTGACACTAATAGACACATATCAAACTGTAATTAAACAGTAATTAACACTACACTCACCTAGATGACGACTATAACCCTGTCTTAACCTCTTCTTCGTAAAGTTCCTAATCAAATTAAAAACACAGATCGTCTGACAACTCAAAACCCGGGCCACAGAGAGCATAAGTAACAAAAAAGGGCTTTTCCTATTTAGGCACTGACGCTGATGAGAAAAAAGATCCAGATCGCCGACAACGCTGCAGTGAACAAAGATATCTTACAAATGTCTTTCCATTTCCATACAACCTAGGTTGTAATTTATTTTTCAGCATTTTAAAAATTCTGCTAAAGCTATAGTGGCATTGGGGTATGTGACTTTGACGTCATTCGCCATCGTCTGGGAGACGATTCGGAATCCGGTACAGTACATTTCCTGTAGGTCTCTCTATGATCATGCACATCGAGCAAAATGTGTGTTCGGGACATTGTTTTGGACTGAGGTTCATAAATTGCCTTTCCGCACTGTACAGTAAATCTCAATAACAGAGAAAGAGTTTCCAATCAGCAGAAAAAAAGTGAATTAATCGGATGGGTTGAAATGAAGACGGTGGAAAAACTGTTATTCTGCATCTCAAAAAACATTCATCACTTTTCTCTCATACAGTACAGTGTTTTCTTTCCACCACTATTTAGACTATTTCAACTTCTTTCAGCTCTGTTTCCTTACATCGGTTTGAGCATTTATTTATGTAGATGCTATTTATGTAAGCTGTATCATTATGAATAAACAGACTGAGCTGCAAATCAGTGGAAATTCGGTATTGAATTTAATTGGTTATAATGCCTTTCAGGGAACCTTTATATACAGTGTAGAGTACCCATGGATTTGCACTTTTTTATTTGCGCAAGAATCACCCCAATTTTGGATTTCTGCATTCATTCTGGTTACTCTTTGCTCTGAAATGACATTAACATAAACTTTTTGGAGATTTTTGACTAGAAATTAAGCCCAAACTGGTTAATTCATTGAAGATTCAGCTGATGATTTGAGGTGAGTCAGGTTCCTTTTTCTTGGTTGACAGGAAAGAAACCTGATGTTGTCTTCTGCTACTGTAACAGATCTATGTTGTGCATTTTTGGAGTACATGGACTGTGGAACATCTTAAATTGGACAGTTCCCTCTTCATTTTTCCTGCCTTTGGAAGCATGACTTTAACTTATGATGACTGCTCAAACTCTCAGTGGTGCAGACGCTTGAAGCCGGCTGCTAATCGGTAAACCTGTAATTGTTTCGAGTCTGCGGTAGAGATATAATTTGAATTTATAACTATTGTAAATAATGAAATAATTTGCATTTGTTTCTAAGAATGTTAGTTTATCATTCTAGCCAGTTAGCAGCCACTTGCCTTTTTTCATCTTAACAGCTAACCTTCATTTTGTCATAAAATGGAAGTCCCTGCAAATGCTGACTTATATTTATCGCATTTGCTAGATAATTTTATCCAAAGCAACTTACATTTTTATTTCATTTTATACAACTGAATTAAGGGTTAAGGGCCATGGTGAGATCTTGGGAGATCTGTGCATAAACAAATCCCCTTAAATATTAATAGACCCAAGAAATGTAAAGGAGAGCGAAGTAAAAGTGTGTGTGTGTGTGTGTGTGTGTGTGTGTGTGTGTGTGTGTGTGTGTGTGTGTGTGTGTGTGTGTGTGTGTGTGTGTGTGTGTGTAGAAAAGGTGAAGAAGTCTGGTGATCTTTGGTCTCAAAGACTGACTGGTTTGAGCTGACAGGAATATATATTATATATTCCTGTCAGCTCAAACCAGTCTGTCCATTCTCTGATTTCTTTTACCGACAAGCCATTTTCCTTTTTTTCCTTTTCTTTTTCCACCATTCTGTTCAAACTTCAGAGAGTTCTGTGTGTGAAATTCCCAGGAGATCAGCAGTTTCTGAAATACTCAAACCTGCTCATCTATGACCAACAGCCATGCTACGGTCATAGTCACTGAGATCAGATTTTTTTTTTTCCCATTCTCAAGTATGATGTGAACATTAAGTGAAGCTCTTAGGTAGGGGGAGAGGTGTTCGGTTAAAGGAAATTGAAAACTTTCATCATTGCTGTCAATATAAAATATGGATAATATGATACTCATTATGGGGGGGACGGTGGCTTAGTGGTGGCATGTTTGCCTCACACCTCCAGGGTTGAGGGTTCGATTCCCACCTCCGCCTTGTGTATGTGGAGTTTGCATGTTCTCCCCGTGCCTTGGGGGTTTCCTCCGGGTACTCCCCCGGTCCAAAGACATGCATGGTAGGTTGATTGACATCTCTGGAAAAATTGTCCGTAGTGTGTGAGTGTGTGAGTGAATGAGAGTGTGTGTGTGCCCTGCGATGGGTTGGCACTCCGTCCAGTGTGTATCCTGCCTTGATGCCCGATGACGCCTGAGATAGGCACCTTCTCCCCGTGACCCGAGAAGTTCGGATAAGCGGTAGAGAATGAATGAATGAATGAATGGATATAATACAACAATGTTTTTATTCTCATTTTCCATTGATTTACTAAATACTTAAAGCATAATTGTACATTTCAAAGCATGTACAAAATCTAAAGAAATACACAAGTAAGACTAAGAGAAAGGTTTTTTAGATGAGTCAATTGAGGTGTAGATTGAGAATCTGAACCAATCTGTGGTACCGAGTTCCATTGATCTATAGCTGCACGTAAAGCAGAGGTAGACTCAGATCTCAGAAGTAAGTCCGTATCCATAACGCACACTTGTAATATTGCAGTATATTATTAAGAGCTACTATGAATATAGTCATGAATGAGGTTAAAAGATCAAGACACAAATAATTGGGGAATTGGGGAACTGAGTAAAAAACCTGATTCATCAGAAAGAAATCCAGAGACAAACCAAAATGTTCATGAGTCTTATTGCTTGGCTGTGGAATAGATTTTAAAATGTGCAAAATATCACATGCATCAGCTCAGTCACTTTCAAGAAGGTATGTAGCTACCTACCTAAAGTGGGACACCAGGAATTATAATTCAGTTTAAATCCATTTTTGGTAAAGTTCACTGCAGCCCAGACCTACTTATGGAACTTATGTGCCTCGTAACAGAACACAATCGAGATCAGTGTCAAACAAAATCCCCTGATTAGGGAATGTTAGAGGCTTTCACATCTATATAGCTAACTGCAGAGGATTATGAAGATAAAGAAAAGTAGGTCATTACTTAATCTTTGACCAGGTTATGAAAGCATGAATGAATATATACCACCTTCAGAGAGAGAAATACAGAGGGCCCGGTGGGAAAAAAAAGGACTATATTTTAGGGTTTAATGAAGTTCTGAACTAATGTCAAATGAAAAGCAGGCTACAAAAGAGGCAAAATGGAGGGCAGAGAGTCTGCCAAACCTTTTTATTCTGTTCGGCTTAAATTGGTCCATTTAATATTTAGTGTGAAATAAGATTTTCCAAAATATCATATATTAGGTTTCCATCCATTCAAAGAATATTAGTTAAAATTATAGAAATAGAGTTTATATGACATCCATCATGCTGAGGTAATTTTGACATTTATTCACACTTACAGTACTGACTTTGTCTTCACTTCATCACACCTTAGAAAAGGAAGAGATCTGGTCTATCCATTTACATATATGTTGTATACTGTATATTATTCTATAAATATAGTTGGACTGGTAAATTCTATAAATATGTCATAGTATATTCATAGCAAATTACAGATGTGAACATGTCCTTGTTAGAAAGAACTCGCAGAAGAACATTTCATAACATCTGTTGTATATACTGTATATCTACAGTATATAAGAGACAGACACCACCACTCATCAAGGAGTTTGGTACCAAAGCCCTTGGATGTTGGCTACCTGTAACTCGACCATACCTTTCCATCTAAAATATCAACTCCATATCATGCTCCATCCTGACCGCTTCTTCAGAGTCTTCATCTTGCAGGTGGTGAGGACACAAGAAAGTTCCACCTTTCAAGTAAATAGCTGACTGGGTTGGAAAACATGGGTTCTTCTCCTTCAGATGGGGATACAGGCAACCATAATCTCTGTAGGATACTGTACCTTAGAGCCATTTGTTGTTTTTGATATTGTTTTTGCTCAAGCCTGTTCAGTCCAACGCTGAGAGCATTAAGCTCCTGTGTCAGCGACGCAGAGATAAAATAGACCCAAATGCAGGATAGCATTTAAAAAAAAACAGGATTTATTAAATAAAAACACAAAACAAGGACAATGACAAAACCAGACATGACTCGAACACCGACAACAGAAGACAACAGGAGACATGACAACAGAAGACAGAGGCTCAACTAAATACTAATAACAATCAGACACATGAGGAACAGGTGTGCAGAGGGGGGAAGGAAGAGAGAAAGGGCGGAGCAGACATGTGACATAAAACAAACAAATATACATGGCCAAAGTCCGGGCTGAGTCCTGAGGTAATACTGTAGCTGCTAGATCTACAACAGTCACATCCCACTGGACAGAGACTTCGGGGCAGCCCCAAGATTTGGAAGAGATTATAACTCGCAGATGGCTTGGGAACATTTTGGTATCTGTAACTGGGTACGAGAAGACTGAACTGACCTTCTGACCTACCAGGAGAGGTTGAATGAAAATGAATGAACAAACAGTCAAATCGGATAAATCCGATGGCTGCAAGTAGCAAGTCGATACACATTCAATTCCTCTAATTAAATATTCAAGTCTTCCTGGATGAGATGTCTTCAGAATATGCAATTATCTAGTGCAATTATCAGTCTGTCAGGGAAAATAAAAACCTAATAGTCTACTGTCACAGATTCACATTATTAATGAAAGGAGCAAAAGCAATCTAATAGCTGATAGTATTGTGAACAATAAGAGCGTTTATCTAAAAAAGCAAAGAATATTCAGTTTCTGTGCTTCTGTTCAACCATTACTTGTATTTTTAGTATCTCTGTCATTCCTAAACATTTTTGCTACTGCTAGTTGTAGAACCTGTCTACTTGTCTTTACCTCATAAAATTAAAGCTAGTTAGCTAACTATCAGGTAAGAAGTTACTGTAAATCTTCCCTCGGTAGCTACTGCACTTACAATTTCATTTTCTATATCATGTATTTTGAATTAAAGTCTAATGTTTGACCATCTTTTAGTGATTTTAGCTTTTTTTTTACAGAAAAGCCAAGGCAACACCGGATCACGGCAGCAGCAGCATCCTAGTGCCTTGATCATCTTGGAGACACAATGCCAAGGTTGATTAATAAGCAAAATGTTATTATTGTTTAATATATATTCATATAATGTCCGTGTGTTTATTTGCCCCTCTTCAATGTTATTTGTTCCTGGTACTTGAGTATCTTGTTTTCTTTTGTGTTTTTTTAGTTTCCTCGTCCTTCCCGTGAGGTTTTGCATGTATTTGTTGTACTTTCTATGGCCTGTAGGCTTTAACAGTCTTTGTTTTTGTTCGTTTTGTTATGGATTCTTCTGACCTCACCTTTGCTTCCTGTTTTATTTCCTCAGTTTTGTCTATGTATAATGAATGTGGGTCACTCTTATACCCAACCTCTCCATCTGTCTTTCCTCATGACTCATGGTTTGCAAAGAATAATCACTTCACAATGGACCTCAGGTATAAATAAATATATAAATAAATCCCTAATGCTGCTGAACTTGAATAGTAGATTGTTTTTTTTTGTTTTTTTGGTTGGTTGGTTGGTTTTTTTTTTGCCCGTTCTGTTCTTGCTCTGAAACACAAACAATTGGAAAAGTAGCACCATTACAGGCGAACAATACAAGATCAAGAGAATAAGCTAAAAGATTTTCAGTATTATTCAAGCATTCTGCAAATGTAGCATTTAGCCGGTTGTGTGGGTGGAAATTTGCACATGAAAACAGATGTGTCAATGAAGCACAACCGATCCCATGGCGTTTCTGTTACAGTAATGCATTCGGCAATAAGCCACAGAGTAAAACTCCACAAACAATATAGGTATCTAATAACCTGTACAATTTTGATTAATTCTATTCAACATTAATGACCAAAGTGGAAATCTGTTGAAATTATTTCTTCGCATATCCTAACTTTGGCAGTTGGGATCAGAGCACAGAGTCAGCTACTGTATAATACATTGTCCGCAGAGCAGTGAATGTTAAGGGCCTTGCCCAAGGGCCCATCAGTGGCAGCTTGGTAGAGCTGGGGCTTGAACCACGATTCTCAACACAGAGTCTTAAAGCTCTGGGTTGTTGATCGGAAGCACCGGCAAACTGCCACCACTGGGCCCTTGAGCAAGGCATTTCACCTTCTCTTCTCCAGTGGTGCTGGACCGTGACTGACCTGCATCTTATATTATGTTTCACTACAATGAATGACACAAAAATAAACTTTGAATGGTAATAAATACATTACAATATGTGGAGTAGAATATTTAAGTAATTCCTAAATGGAAATTTAATAGAAGCCTTTATCTTTGTCAAATATACATTACAGCAAAATTCTGTCTTCACATATCTTTGGAGGATGCAATGAGGATTAAGGGCCTTGCTCAAGGGCCCAAAAACAGCAGCTTGGCTTTGAACCCTGACCCACCAAACAACAACCTTGAGCTTTAACCACTTAAGCCACCACTGTCTTTTTGTCACAAGAGCAACAACACATGAGAATGACAAGAGCAGCACAAGAATATATATACATATATCTATATATATATATATATATATACAGACTGAGACTTCTGAGTGAAACTGTACAGATGAACTGGATGAAAAATACTGATAATAAGAAGTAGGAGAAATTGAGAAATTTCACTGTGAGAGACTCAAACCAGAGACAGATCGTGACCAGATAGAGGCTCAGTGCACACAGTCACCCCAGTGAACAGAGCGAGGCAGAGAAACAGCTGGCTGTGTCGAAAAGAGAGGCTGTGCGCTCGCTTCCTGACAGCGGAGGTCAAAACAAACTTTCATGAGGAATTTAATCACTAATCCTGGTCTTCAACAACATGACATGAAAAATTACAAATTTTATTCTCCAATCCAATCTCTTTAATCACCTGATGATATGAAATAAAGTCCATATTACTACACAAAATCGTACTCTACATGTTTGCAGCTAATGAGTTCATTAAAGTAAACCTGTCTTGTGGCATTTGATTAAAAATGACATATTTGAATTGTAATAATACAAATATAATAATAATAATAATAATTATTATTATTATTATTATTATTATTATTGTTGTTGTTGTTGTTGTTGTTGTTGTTGTTGTTTCGTTGTTGTTGTTATTATTATTATTATTATTATTATTATTATTATAACTATTATTATCATTATTATTATTATTATTATTATTATTATAGTATATTATATATATTGTATTATAATAATATTAATAATAATAGTAATAATAATAATAATAATAATAATAATAATAATAGTAGTAGTAGTAGTAGTAGTAGTATTAGTAGTGCTATGATTATTATTGATTTAATCCATTTTAATTTCTGCTGCCAGCCAACTCCTAATTGTTAATATTTGTGTTATTGAGATATTCTTTTGTGTTTGTTGTTTCAGTCTCGTTACAACAAGTTGAATTGAAGTGAATTACAGGAATGAAAATTGAATATGAAATGAATATATATGTTTTGTCACAAATTTCAAAGAAAAATGTATACAAGGTCAGCGTCAAGAAAATTCAACAAATAAGAGGATGAGAAAAAAGATGAGACAACAGTAAGAGGTGGAGAAGAGATTCAGAAGAAAAAGGTGGTCGTTCAGAAGAAGAACACGGTTCCAGAGAACTGACAAGATGGTTAAGGTGTTGGACCAAGCTGTCACTGCTGGGCCCCTGAGCACGGCCCTTAAGAATCAATTGCTCAGGTTTATGAAATGAGCTAAAATGTAAGTCAAGGGTGTCTGCCATAGATATAATTTAATTCATTTTATTTTGCCTATACAAAAGGAGAAATCCTGGGTTGTGTAGTTCGACGTTTCACACTGCTCCTGCTTTAGCCGGGGTGAATAACATTTTCGTATCCATGTATCAGCAACTGAGATTGGATAAACCCAGCATGCTCATGCTTTAAATAACGGCTGGTCAAAAAAAGGAAAAATGTTAACATCTGTGGCGCTGCACCCGAGCAGGTCTTGTTATTTTTCACAGCTTTATCGTCTTTTTAACACTGTCGTGTAGTCGCCCAGCCATTTGTTCAATTGTTGACTTCCACTAAATTTACAGACAGTTGTATTTCCACCATGCTATGGCACGACGATCTTCTGTGATGTTTGGTGATTTGCCGTCTGACTCCAAGTACCGAACTGTTTTTGTTAAGTCGCTATGTCGTAGTTTTCACGGTGCCGTTCAGTTTCTGATCGTGTGTGTGTTGCTAAGCAACTCTCTGTAACATTCTAACACAACATGGTTTCACACAGTGGGATTTAGAATGGCAAAAATTCCCTAAATTGTTCTTCTCAAGTGTGCATTCTTCTAACAGGCTTGAGAGTTTGCTTCTTTCTAATGAACAATCTGGAAATTAGGTCACCACATGAAACCCTGCGTATCCTTGAAGATGTCTCTCCAAATCAAGATCTTTCATTTCCTTGGTGAACCATCTGTTCGGTGTACAAAGCACGATGCACGTCCAGGAAAAACCAATCATCCTTGGTCCTTGTTGCTAATCTGACTCTGTCGTGTAGATTTCTCCTTAACGACTTCAAGAGGATCTGGTCATTTTTCTTCAAAGAGGGCAATCGTGTGCTTGTTCAGTCACTTTGTCTACTTCAGACTGGACCACTGCAGTTGAAGGCTGGCAGCTTTTCCGTGCATAAAATCCATAAGCTCCCTCAAACCGTTTGAGGATGCAGCTGCACGCCTTGTTTTCAATCTCAGAAAGTTCCTCTACATCACCCACCATCCTTCAAACCACAAGGGAGACAAGCATCAAGACTCGTCTGTGCTCTGGCACCCGGCTGGTGGAACAAACATCCCTCGGCTGTCTTGACCGTAAGCTTCAACTCCTTATTAAACACTAAACTCTACTTCTATCCTGGATTTTAAGAGTAAATTTTCACTCCTTTATTTTTAATCGTTCTTTATGTCCTGAGTGTCTAGACTCCAACAGACAGTTTTAGGTCTTTAAAGAGAAAAATAGCATACACAATCTCCAGCTCAATTTCTCTAAGGAGAATGAATGAAAATGATTTCGCCTACTTTTCCACCTCTTGTCTTCTAATCTCAGAGCTTCCTGATTGCTGAACTGCTCTTCTTAGGTTCAAGATATATTTTATATATAAAACCTCTTCTTAGGTTCAAGACACGAATTTGAGATATATTTTTTTTTGCTATGGGTTCAGATTTGGCAAATTCTCAACAATTAGTACAACCAAGCAAGACTGGTCTAATTGCGCTTTTAGGGACAAGACGTTTATCTTCTTCTCTTGTGATGTTTTCATTCCCCAATGTTCTCCGTAGAACCTGTGCAATGGCCAAAAGAAGAAATGAATATTCCTCCTATTGCAGAGTCTCGTTTGTTCTCCAGCACTATTAACGATTATAAAGCTTCCTGATATAGTAAATAAAGAAAGCGTACAGAATACAGCAAGCCTGCTTTTGTGATTTCGACAGATTTCCATTCGGTGAAACAATGAAATGGAAGAAATTGGAATTGAGTGAGGTGTTTGACTGGCCTTCATATATCGTGACACCTTGTTGATGATATCAGCATGTAAACAACACACATGAGAGCTGCTGATTCTTTCCTCTCCTCATCTTAACCTTGACTTCCTATCTGTTGTTAATATTTAGCCCTCGGTCAAGTTTGTTGTCATGCACAGAGCACACATTCCGATTCCCAGCTTCTGATTGGTCCGCTACGGACGATTTATTGGCTAAAATATCAATAACTGACTTTTAACTCATTTGAATAACAGATATTTTATAAAATAAAAATGATATAAAGCTTGTTTAATTGTGCACGCAAGACTTGCTTCAACACGGTTTGGAATTTATCCAGGAGGACACAAAATAAAGAATCAAACCTGTGTTAAGATCAAGCTTAATAATATTAAGATTTTAATTCCTTCAAAAGACTTGTTTATTTTTACATTGAAGCTCATCTCCGGACTCATTTTAGCTTGTGTGTTGAATAAGATGATCGAGTTCTCCTGAAGTTATTCAGAGCTCTTTTTCCATTTTTGTTGTTTTTTTTTTTTTTACTTCTTTCTTTCTCCACATGATTGCTCAGGTAGAAGCAGCTCGAGTGCTCAGATGGCTGGAACACCATCAGAAAAGGCTGCCATTTCATCTGTCAATCATCCTCTCCATTCAGTTCCTGCCTGAGAGAGAGCCTCGTGTGCATTTATGCCACAATGATTTGCATCATTATTATTCCACTTAGGCTGATGCTCTGGCTGAGGAACCCATGGTGCAAAAACAGCTATGGATACACACATACACACACACACACACACACACACACACACACACACACACACACACACACACACACACACACACACACACAAAAACGCACATACACACACACACACACACACATACACACACAAACATATACACACAAATACACACAGGTTTCCACTTCTCTCTGATCTCTGCACGCCTCCTTAATAGATTGCATTTCTGTCACAGTTCAGAGGACAAAAGCATCGAATAATTGTAATTTTGATTAAAACAAGGTTATGCAAATCGGCTACAGAAGTGAGAACACGAGAGCCGTGTACGTTCATGCAGACTCTTTCGATCACAATTAACCACCGAATCAAACACTGATTAGGCAAGAAAAACAACAATGCCAATACACACACACACACACACACACCTTCTCTTTTTCACACACACACGCCAACTATAGGCAAACATCTGCTTCCCTGTTTCTCGTTTGCCTTTCTCTTTTTCTTCTGAAGCTTTGTGAAAGCCATCAATCTCTCTGCAGGCCCTAATCAGCATTAGGCCAAAGTCATGAGCCTCTACCTAATAAACCAGAATCACTGCTTTGTCCCGAAAATAAAGTTAAATCTTTGCCACAGGAGATCCAATGTGCTACAGAAAGAAAAGGTTTAACCTGATGAACTCTTCATTGGTATGGAAAACACTAAACACTGTTATGAGGAGCAAAAAATCTCAAGAAAACATCTGTTCAACACTTCAATTCAGAAACAACTTTGACACCATCTGGAGCACAGCTACAACACAGAAGCTGCTTTGCTACACTACAAGTAGCACACAACACCTTATGTGTCTAGATTCCAACTCAAATTTCTGATTAAATAAACCACCTGACCATTTCTAGGTGTTATTTTAACAGTCAGCTATCGGTTGCTAACAATATCTTGTATTTATGCTAATTCTGTCTTTCTCTAGCGTGATAATTTTCTGCTTTTTTTCCATATCCGCTTTGCTTTGTAGCTATTCTTCTGTTGATTATTTTGATCAATAGCTAGCTAATGTTTTTAAACCACTATGGTGGGTATGTATGAGCTAGATAATAACATCAAACTTCCCATGATGCTAGCTTACCTAGCATAATCTTGGAATAGTAATATAATTAGCAAGGTACAGCACATTACTATTTTTTTTCCCTGTGAATTTTTGTATCCCAGAAACTCTACAAGTGGGAGTAAAAAGACGAGACCGTATCCTGTGCTGTGCTTCCACACAGCAATATATTACAATATGAAGTGACAGCATGAGCAGGTATTTGCTTGTTTGTGAAGCCTCATAAATGTCATCCATCTATCTATCCTTCCATCCATCCATCTATCCATCCATTCATTTCTTGTAGAGTTTATCCTACACAGAGTCACATGGAACCTGAAGTCTCTCTGTGGAATAGGGAAATAAGGTGGGGGACACACTGGATGTGGTGCCAGTCCATCTCAGGGCACACACACACACACACACACACACACACACACACACACACAGACATTCAGAAAATGTAGACAATATAAAGATCAGACTATATGAGGAAATTGTTAGTCCTGTATGTTACTATCATTTCAAATCATCCCTCATGTCTAGAATGGATTGTGTGTGTTACCATTTACAGCATTTAGCAGACACCCTTATACAGAGCGACTTACATTTTTTTTATACAACTGTGCAATTGAGGGTTAAGGGCCTTGCTCAGGGGCCCAGCAGTGGCAGCTTTGTGGACATGGGAATCAAACTCACAACCTTCCGATTGGTAGCCCAACACCTTAACCACTAGGCTACCACATCCCTGCATTTATAATCATAAAGAGGAACTACTTTACGGATAAAAAAGCCCTATTGTGTCATTAACAAAAGGATTGACGTTGGCATTCATAACACAGTTAGGTCAGTATTATGTAAGTTTTACGACACAAGGTTCAGGCGAAGAAACACATCACCGTGAATGTCAGTGGAATAGAATATAAAATATGGCAGAATGTATAAGCATTGTAATAGTTTGCTGTAGAAATCAGATGCTTTTTTCAAGCTTGTCGCCTCACACATACACATAGCACGAATCCGATTTTTGGGGAATTTGTCGTCAAAAAATGAGAAATGTACATCCTCATGAATCTTACATAAATTAATGAAAAACGCTTTGGTTGTACTCGCTGACTAATACAGAGAATGCTGTGATTTATGAGTCTCTTCCAGTAGCTGAGGCTGCAGAGACAGACGCTAGGTTTGTAAAAGCAGAGAGAGAGAGAGAGAGAGAGAGAGAGAGAGAGAGAGAGAGAGAGAGAGAGAGAGAGAGAGAGAGAGAGAGAGCCACAGGCTTGTCAATAAAGTAATCATTAGCATTAGATTGGGTTTGTGCACCTCAGCAACCGAAGGCACTTTAAAGTGTGGAGGCCACTGGGCTTCAGATTCAATATTTGGATGTGACACATTCTACAGTCCTAGTGATGTAAAGGAAGAGGCCTGGAGTCACATGGGCCATTATGTTCTGTGTCTCGAGTATCGTTATTAAACCTGGACGAGTATTATCATTATTACGACACCTTTCAAAATGCTAGTGTCATAAAATAAAATCTTTATTTTTATTTACAGAAACATAGCTGTGGATGTTACAGTAATGAACGAATCTCACAAAGTAATCAAATTATATTAAACTGAATGATCTTAATGTAATTAACTCCAACTCTCACACTGAAGACAGTCTTTCATTCACTTCCCTGAAGTTAATATAATATTATTTCTCAAAGCTAAAAAATAAAAGACTAACGCTTACTTAGCGCTTGCATGTTAATTTGGGGGTGGGCACTCAATTTGCATACGAGTAATGCAGGACTTTAATTTTAAATGTTATGGAAGAGTTGTTTTCAATTTTTCTTGTTTTGTGTCGACTTTAAGGCCTGAGGTGATTGTGAAATTGCTGCATCCCAATAGACCAAATTATGCTATGCACTAAAAATGCATTCTTTTATTGGAAATAAAAAGTACATACTGTTTAGTGTATAGCAAAAAAAACATGTCCTTATCCCTAGGACATAAGAGCACGTCCTGTAAAGGAGGATTTATTTTGGATTTATTTAATTTATTTAATTTATTTTGCATTGTTGAATTTAAATCTCTTTAAAATGCATCATCATTTTAACACACTAGGATTTGTGACAAACACTAAACCTGATCTCTGATGCTATGTAGGTCGGATAGTAAGCGAATCAGTATGCAGGGGATTTAGAACACAAACTAGCAAACAAGACAGACAGCAAACCGGTTTAAACACAAACGCAATAAGGTATTTTCTCAATCTTTTTTTTTTTCTGAGTGATTAAAGCAGTGACTTGTGTTTGTCACGTTGTGTTGGGTATGTACTGTACTGTATTTTTGACACACATACAAGTGTAAGGTTTGGCACACACAACAGTGTTCAAAAGTGAAAAGAGAACTCATTTTAACAGTCATCGTTTTAATCTATTACACATTCATATTTTTCTTCACTTTTCCCAGCATGGCGTCACAGGCTGGAGGTTCTCCAAGTTCTCGGGATTTGTCCCTCCGTCGTAAAGCACATGGGTATAATCATGGGATTGCATATGTTGCATAGCTACATAGAGCCTTGTGCTGGATATGACCAAAGCTCTTTTAACCAGAGGCCAATAAAATGGAGTTTCCTCCTGTTTGTCTTGTGTCCATGTTGATGTCTTTGTCATGTCTCACCCCACAGAGGCGTTAATATGAAGCTCATATTAAATTAGACACCCAGGACTTTGTAGTGTTTCATCAGTATTTCTGTTTTTTTACTAGAATGCTAGGGGCGATATATTCATAGAAAAGTTCCAAAAAACATAAACGATTATATTTTCTCCACACAAATGTTGAAATCAAACCTATTTCTGTTCTCTGAGATGCTCCAAGTGGTAAACGCACATCTTAAACTGAAAGATCAACAGTCCTGACTATATTTAGCTCAGACTCACAGACAGAAAATCATTTATTTGTACCGATTGAAAATGTCCAGCAAATCGATCATCAGTGCAATAGTCAAATCTGATTGGTCAGAAGATGTTGATTGTAGATATTTGTTCCATGAAGTGAAAAAAACAAATCTTTTTAATAAATAAAAAATTCTTAGAACAGTGTCTGGAAGTGGACTGGCTTCTGGACCATGCGCTGTGTTGTATTTTCTCAGAGATCGAGATTTAATGTGTTGCTTCTGCTGAACATCCACGTCTAGTCTCTGTCTTTCATCTTCACTCGTTCTCTTTCCTCCTGTCTGTGGATTATAGAGATAAATAATTCATCATCACCTGGTAAAGAGATTAAAATTGTGTGTGTGTGTGTGTGTGTGTGTGTGTGTGTGTGTGTGTGTGTGTGTGTGTGTGTGTGTGTGTGTGTGTGTGTGTGCATGTGTGTGTGCTGATAGACGGAACCTAAGGCTCCTAAGTGGCAGAATATCTAAATGGCTCACCGCAGGAATACCTCCACTGTCTGCTACCTGCTGTGAACTCCAATATTCCACTAATATTAAGACCCTCTAAAAGTTCCTGGGAATGGTACAGTTATGACTCATAGCTTTTTTTACAGAGAGAAAGGAGGAGGAATCTTCAGAAACAAGCTACAGAACTTTCTGACATTGATGAATGTGTAAGGGAACGTACTGTACTCGAAAGTGATGAACATTGGTGTCTAAATGTCAAAGCTCTTGCCCTGAAGATTATGCTTTGAGCTTGCTTGTCTCTTTGTGTGCCCTGTTGCCCAACTGTCAGATAATCTTCATGCAGATTGTATTTAGAAAAAAAATGATTTCCTCATTTAATTTTATTTTATTTGTATTCACTCAACAAATTATTGAATTTAATAGGCACCATGTGATGCAGTTTGGCAGCTTAACTGAGTCATTTGGCAAGACTCCACGTTGTGTTGGACTTCAAATCCCAGGTCCATCAAGCTGCAACTATTGGGCCTTTGAGCGAGGACCTTAATCCTGCTTAGTTGCTCAGTTTTATTAATTAGACGATAGTGATAAATTTAAGTCACTCTGGATGATGGCATCTACATGCCATTAATGTAAATAGAACAGGATACGGAAGTTGTGATGGATGGCTTAGACAATTCCCTGCCGGAACACTAGAGGGCATTTGTTTATGTCCTGCCACACGTGTTTGCCCTGCTCAATCTTTATTCCGTTCCTTATGTACCACTCTTCTGTCATACCTGCTGTCTTGTATGTGATTTTTTTCTTAAGTCCTTGCCTTTTCTTTCCTGGTTTTGTTTTCCCTTTTATGTTTTCAGTTTCCCAGAATCCTAATTTATAACCTGTTGCCCAGTCTGTCTTCAATCCCTGCATTTGGATCAGGATTTTGTTTCATTTGAGGTACCTTCAGACAGACATAGGTCTACTAGAAGCACAGGAAGTTAAATCCGTAGCTTGGTGATGTGAGCAGAGAAGTGAGTTTGTGTCCCAGGGTGTATAATCCATGGTGGCCATGTTTGCAGGCAATTGTGTTTGTAATTACCAAACATGTTGTTCTTCCTGTCATTGCTTTGTTGTCTGATTGTGGTGTATTGTGTTAGTCATTGATTTAGTCATTGTTTCATTGTCTTATCAAAAGTCTTTTAGCACAAAAAAAAAGAAAAATCTTTATTCTGTATCTAGCGGTCAACATGTTGGGCTACAAAATAGAAAGTCCTGAGTTCAAGATGCTACCTTTGGCCTCTTGATCAAGGGCTTTAATTGTATAAATCTAAGTCATTCTGAATAAGGGCATCAAATGTGTCTGCCCTTCCTCTTTTCTAGTTTCTGGTTATGAATCATCCCTGTTTCATTTTCCCTCCCTCAACTGCTCAGCTCTATAAATGTGATAAAGTATAAATCGCTCTGCATAAGTGCATTTGCTAAATGCCACAAATGAATGATCCCTGATTCATTTTGCCATCTTCTGTTTTGATTCCTTAGCTTATGAATCTTGTATTTTCTCCGATCATGCATATGTACCTTCACACATCACTGCATGCTACAATCATTCATTTTATCCAAATTAAATTATATTATTTAATTAAAGCGCATTGATTGGTATTGTGACATACAGTAAAGCTACAGTACAGTGCATTACAGTAGGTCTAATGTGTAAATAAAAACAAATATAACCATTTACAACAAAGTGCTGTGTGCAAAATACTATTTTTAATGGTTCATTGGATATGTAAAGGTTGTATGCTTTCTTAAAAGGTTTTGTCTGGAATGGTTAATCTTTTGTAGGCTTCAAAACAGAACATTTAACGGTCTGAGCAGGACAACCAAAGTTCACTAAACGAATATAAATTTGTTGACTTGATGCCCCTTTGTTTGATTGTACCTGAATTCGCTTGAGTAGTGAAAACTTTTATTGATTTGTTTTTCCGTAGTTATACAGAAATAAACTGTAAAACTGCACTTTAATTGCACTGGTTTTTCTGGTGGTGGTGAACCGGCTAGTCATTTAGCTAGCTGGTGATACAAATTGATTTGTTGACTAGTAGAAGAGGTGGATTAAATGTCTGTCAATTTGAGTGTTAAGCACATTAGCTTCGATAGCTGGCTAGCTCACTCGACATAGAGACGTTACATTAGTCTTGACAAAGATGTAGCATAGCTAGCTTAGTTATTAACCGTATTATTAAAATGCCATCACACCAAGGCTGCTAGCTAGTCATTTCTTCGAGCAACTTGGTAAGATCTCAATTCAATTTTATATCTATAGCATTTTTAACATTATTCACAGAGAAGCTGTACACAAATTTGGATGTAGATTTAGATCTCTAATGAGCAAGCCAGGGGCAAATGATACAAGATGACATGAGGTAGAAACATGGTGAGGAAGAGGAAAGATAAACAGTACAGTGGATTCAAAGGATTAATATGAGAGTTTTATTATTTCTTGGCTCTAGTTATACCTGTAGGCACTGAGCAACTGAACTAATCACAAATAAGGCCTCTGGTATCATCTAGTGGGTGCATGTGAGAGAAAGGAAATGCAAAAGTAAATATATAAATAATTGAGTGGTGGCTCAAGTAGTTAAAGATCTGGGTTGTCGGGGTTCAAGCCACAGCAATGGCAAGCTGCCACTGTTGGGCAATTGAGCAAGGCCCTTAACCCTCTCTGCTCCATTGTCGTTGTATCTTAGCTGCCCCTGCGCTACGACCATAACCTCCTCAGTTAGGATATACGAAGAAAAGAATTTCACTATTCTGTAATGTATATGTGGCAATGATAAAGGCTTCCTGGACCCAATTTCAAAAAATGTTCAGACCCTGCAGCGAATAACAGGATCCCAATCACCAGCACGTCACTGGGTCTAATCCGTTGCACTAACACCATTTACAAACTAAAATCTGAACAGTTGTAACTTCCCATGCTGAAACTTTTCATGCTTGCAGAAACATGATGTTCATTCTGAAAGAATCTCAAGTAACGAAGCCTCTTCGTCATATATCTTCTCTCTAACCCCAGCATCTGTCCAATTTAAGACTGAACATCAGCCATATGGTCATTTCCCATATCTAATTGTTATCCATCAAGTCAAAATATGAGTCAGGGGCTTTGCCTTAGAGCTCCTATGCAATTATACCTTTTATTGCTTTATTTTGAAAAGTATCTGAACGAGCTGTATGGTTGAGACAGAGCCAGTTTGAAATTGAAAATAGTAATAATAATAGTACTAATAATGATAAGACAGAGAGGCAGAGGGTATCATTCTGGACCATGATGAACGATGATCATTAAGTAGGAGATCTTTTGGCAGGAGCAAGGAATGTGTGTCGGGTGCGATTTAAAAGTGTCCTATTTAATCAATTTCACATATTTAGGGACATCAGCGTGTCAGATATATATATCCATAGCTTGTACAAATAATTCTATAATGTTTTTTTTCATCATAATTATATTTAAATTATTCTATTCTATTTTTATTGTACTTTATATGTCGCGAGTTTTGCTACGTATTGTGTATGTGATGAATAAAATTTGAAATGTTGACGAGAAGAAAATTTGTGGTTAACCCATCCATTAATTTTCTGTATAGTGTTGCACGGAACTGGGGCCAACCCCAGAGGACGTGAGGCACAAGACGGGGGACACCCTGAACGGTCCACTAACATATCACCAGGCACAATGGTGCACAAACATTCACATCATATGGACAATTTATAGATTTTATAATTAACTAATATTCCAAATACAAAATAAAAATAATAATGCTAATATTTAATTTAATAAATAACCGTCGCAATCGTGTGGGAAATGGAGGAAGAATGTGGTATACAGTAAGTGACTTCTCTGTTGGTGTCTGTACACAGAAACAGTCTGGAGAAAAAACCCTCCAAGCTGTAGATGTGTCTCTGTCATGCGTGTGATGAAGTCTGAACTCATTTGTGAAGGTTATGAAAGTACTCTTTACAGCCATGGTGAGCAGAAATGAATCAACATATCCTGAGGTAAATGATGGCTGTCTTTCTGAATGGTCCAGTAAATGATGGGTCTGGAGGCCAGATTTTGAAGTGCTAATCATTCATCTTGTGAGTCACCCTGAAGATTTTTTAGCATATTATCATCAAACAAGCTGGTGGAGATAAAGTTTGCATTTTACAGTTCCATCAAGCATTTCTAGTGTTTCCACATATTGTCACTAAAGGAACCCAATTGTTCATCGTTTTTCTCAGAAAGCGTGAGGAGACCATGAGGATCGTGAGAGCTTATCCAGCTAGTTTTACCCTCCATCGATCATCGTGACAGGCTCTGTGACTGTGTGTTTTTGAAAAACAGCAGTGACCTGAATTAGCAGTCTGAGGACTCGGGTTGTTTGAGGGATCTGGCCTGATGACAAAGGAGCTGCTAAAGGATTAAAGGATTGTTAACGGATTAGGCAGTCGGATAGCTGGAAGCCTTGTAGCAGCCGCAAATAGTCTGTAGGTGTTGTTGCTTTCACTGCGAGATTCTTATGTAAATATCCACTACGCATAGACTTACAGATAGACTTACAGATGTACAGTTTTTGAACTTTGTTTCTGTTTTTCTGATTTTTTTTAATTCCGTTGCCCCCTGTCATGTTCTAGTTTGACCTGGGCCTGTTATTTATTTATTTATATTTAAATATGTTCCGATATTTTTGCCTGTTCCATTACTTTTGAATTTTCCCATTGTTGTGCCCTTTTTTGTTATTGTTTTGCACATTGTGTCTTCCACCCATGCCATATTTTGATTAACTTTTCCCCTGTGACTTTTTTTTGTTAATAAATTTTCATCACATGACAAAATATCTAAAGTGAACAGAAATAAAAGAAGGTGCTATACAGGTGAAATAGTGTCTTGTTAGTTCCTGTGGTCTTGTTTGGTGGGAATGTCTATCACCCCTCAGTGCTTCGAGGTCTCTGAGCACTCGTGACAATAAAGCAGCCTACTAACAGCCTCACGCACACACACGTACACCGTCTCGGAGGTATAAACACACTCGAGCGAGCTGAAATCTCACCGGTGCATTATTAATGCCTTGTTGAGCAAAAACTCGTAAATGCAGAGAAAATTAGAGCCAAACAGTGCCTTGTGGATCATAGCGGGGGAAAAATTGAATCTGCATGGAGTTTGGTTCCCCTGTATCCTTACTTTCTCTCATCATTCTGCGGTACATACACATCAAGATCTCATGCTGTCGTGGGGATTTTGTGGCTGAGAGCTTGAGAAGGTCCAAATAAGTAAAAGCTGTGTATTGGAAGCAAGCGAAGAGTTACTCTCTTATACACACACTATACACACTATATATACAGTGCCTTGCAAAAGTATTCATACCCACTGAACTTTTCCACATTTTGACATGTTACAACCACAAACAAAAATGTATTTTATTAGGATTTTATGAAATAGACCGAAAGAAAGTGGCACATAATTGTGAAGTGGAATAAATGGTGTCCCTAATTTTTTTTTACAAATACATATCTGAAAAGTGTGGTGTTTGTAATATTTGTAATCTGCCCCACTGAGTCAATACTTTGTAGAACCACCTTTTGCTACTTTACAAATTACAGTCTTTTGGGGTATGTCTCTACCAGCTTTGCACATCTAGAGAGTGAAATTTTTGACCATTCTTCTTTGCAAAATAGCTCAAGCTCAGTCAGATTGAATGGCAAGCATCTGTGAACAACATTTTCAAGTCTCACCACAGATCCTCAATTGGATTTAGGTCTGGACTTTGACTGTGCCATTCTAACATCCATTGTAGCTCTGGCTGTATGTCTAGGGTCATTATCTTGCTGGAAGTTGAACCTCCACCCCAGTCTCAAGTCTTTTGCAGACTCTAACAGGTTTTTATCTAAGATTGCCCTGTATTTGGCTCCAACCGTCTTCCCATCAACTCTGACCAGCCTCCCTGTCCCTGCTGAAGAAAAGCATCCCCACAACATGATGCTGCCACCACCATGTTTCACAGAGGGGATGGTGTGTTCAGGATGATGTGCAGTGTTAGCTTTCCGTCACACATAACGTATTGAATTTTGGCCAAAAAGTTCAATTTTGGTCTCATCTGACCAGAGCACCTTCATCCACATGCTTGCTGCGTCCCCCACATGGCTTGTCACAAACTGCAAACAGGATTTCTTATGGCTTTCTTTAAACAATGGCTTTCTTTTTGCCACTCTTACATAAAGACCAGATTTGTGGAGTGCACGACTAATAGTTGTCCTGTGGACAGATTCTCCCATCTGAGCTGTGGATCTCTACAGCTCCTCTAGAGTTACAGTACCATGGGCCTCTTGGCTGCTTCTCTGATTAATGCTCTCCTTGCACGGCCTGTCAGTTTAGGTGGACTAGGGTGGACTTTAGGTGGACTTAACCCTGCTTTAAACTTCTCCACAACTTTATCCCTGACCTGTCTGGTGTGTTCTTTGGTCTTCATGATGCTGTTTGTTCACTAATGTTCTCTAACACACTTCTGAGGGTCACCATTTATAATTTTCATTTCACAATTGTGTGTCACTTTCTTTCAGGCTATTTCATAAAATCCCAATAAAATAAAATAGATATTTTTTTGTGGTTGTAGCATGTCAAAATGTAGAAAAGTTCAGTGGGTACAGTGGGTATGAATAATTTTGCAAGGCACTGTATATATATATATATATATATATATATATATATATATATATATATATATATATATATATATATAGTATATGTGGTTCCTTCTTATACAGTTTACAGTTACTCATAAAGGAAAGTGAGCTGTTAACATTTGGCAGATGCCCCCATTGAACATTTAATACAACTAAGCATTAAGGGCCCAGAAGAGGACCTGAGATTCAAACACTCTTGTAAAGCATAACAGTGGGATCGCTCTTGTTGTAAGCTCAGTGAGTTCTGCTGGTGTGACGGGGTTCGCTCTAAAAGGAATGAGATGTTTGTGGTGTGTGTCACAAAGGTCTGGGGATTACTAGCTGTGTCTAGTAAGGTGTGACGATAACTCCTGTTGAGAATGACAAAAGAATAGCAACCTTTCACAGCACACTGCAGATCTCACAGACACACACACACACACACACACACACACACACACACAGACACACACAGGGCTGTAATGGATTTGTTTCCACTACACAGCAGAAGAGCACAGAAAAATGTGGGGGGTTTTCTTTAGAAGAACAGATATAGCTGCAAATATCCTTATAATTTCTAGAGGTTGAGTTTTCATGGATAAAATAACGAACGTAATTTAAAGGAAGTAAAACAGATGAGTGCTGAGTCAGCTTATTCTTCAAACCATGGGCATGTTCTTCTAAATAGGAAAATCCAGTAAATTACAATGTGGTGTAAATCCATTACTGATGAGTAAAATGAGCAAATTAAAAGTAAGATCACAAAAGTCCACAAAAGGATTTTATGATTTTGAAATCAAGCTGAAAAATCGAGGAACCTTAATGACATTCAGAGGAATTTGCACGTGTGTGAAGATGAGTACAGCTCTTATAGAAAGTCATTACAGATGTGTCTCACTGAGACGAGTTAAAAAGAAGAATCCTGAGTTTCGGATTTGAACAGTTTTGAGTAGGTTTCAGCAAAAAAAAGAAAAAAAAAGAAATCTGCAGTGTTTTTGGACACAGCAATCACAAAAAAATGCAGCAAATTCCTAAAGAGACTAAAAAACTGTCCTATATATGTATATATATATATATATATATATATATATATATATATATATATATATATATATATATATATATATATTTTTTTTTTTTTTAAATAAAAGACGCAACCTTGAGGAAATTTTATTTCCTATGCATAAATAGTAGCATGCCTATAAGTCAGCAGCTATGAATATGACTAGATATTAAAATGTTATAGATCTCAGATTACAGCTTGACCCAATGATCTTTTAATCATACACCTCTTCCAGATCTCTTCTTCACTGTGTATATTAGCAGAGGTTTATAGGTTGTTCTTAGCACATCACCAGTAACTGTGTGAAAAATTGTGTTGGTTATACCGTATTTAGAGCCTCAGCAGGTCACATGACCGTATCACGTCACTGATCATTCACACCTATACTGTGTTACTCCTTGTTAACCCTCCTGTTCATTCAATAACGCACCTGAAAATGCAAGCTTCTGTGTCAAGCTTTTGTTGCCGTATCGTGTGTGTTTTGTCATAGTTAATCTGTAGTCTTTGTTCATAATTTATGCTGGGGTTTTTCAGTTTTAGTTGTTATTCAATCAATTGTCTGCATGTCAAATCTTTGTTTGCCATTTCCTGAAGAAAAGATTAGCAAGAAAAGGTTAGCAAGTCGCACTTCAGGTTTGGTTGAGGGTTCGGTTCCTGACTCCACCCTGTGTGTGGAGTGTAGATGTTCTCCCGGAGCTTTGGAGATTTCCTCCATGTTCATTGGTTCCTTTCTAAATTCCAAAGACATGCCTTGTATGCTGATTGGTATGTCTGAATTGTCCACTGTGTGTAATTGTGATGCACCTCGTTGGTCCAGGGTGTCCTCTGGGTTTCCTGTGACACTGTGCAGGATAAGTAATACAGGAAATGGCTGGAAGGGCATATTACTTATGCAAGCCTGCCATGCAGAGGTTCACATCCTCAAGCAGTTAACACTTGATTATCAGCTGGGTGAATGGATAGATGCATGGATGGATTGTGTGGATAGATGGGTGAATGGATAGATGGATTTATGGATGGATGGACGGATGGACGGATAGACGGACGGGTGGACGGGTGGATGGATGTAGGATAAGTAGTATAGAAAATGGCTGCTAGAGCATTCTTTCTTTTTATTTATCCAAGCCTCCCATGCAGAGGTTCACAACCTCAACCCGAGAGGTGATAACACTATAGCAGGTAACACTTGATCAGCTGGGTTAATGGATAGATGAATGGATGGATAGATTTTGTGGGTTGATAGATAGATAGATAGATAGATAGATAGATAGATAGATAGATAGATAGATAGATAGATAGATAGATAGATAGATAGATAGATAGATAGATAGATAGATAGACATACAGTAATTATTATTATTTATCCAAGCCTCCCACGCTAAGGTTCACAACCTCCAGCGGGAGGTGATAACACTGTAGCAGGTAACACTCGATTATCAGCTGTGTAAAACCATTAGCATTAAATTTCTGATTAGAGTTCAGTACCACGCAGTGCAACAGTCAGAGGCATTTAATCAGAGGTAATTATGGCATGATTTCAAGGTGAGCATGTGAACTGAGCATGATCGTCTTGGACGGGGCGTCTGTTCTTTTTCTTTTCATCTTACTTGATCTAACCTATCTGTGTGAGTACTACACCTTCACCTACAGCTCCTCCATGGCAGTAGTATTGATTTTACTCACAAAAAATGCTTTTTCTTTTTTGTTCCATCTTCAAATTATAACCTTCAGGAATGAGTTTTTTTTTTTTTTTAAAGAAAAAGACATTCAGTTAATTATTCAGTTATATATTCAGAAATAATGGTTGCTTTTCTAGTTTTTCATTTTTATTTTTTTTTTATTTTTTTGCTGTTACAGCAGTGGGAAACATATTCAGCCTATGTTTGAAGAACATGTTAATATTCAAAGATATCACTGGAGAAAACATACAGTAAATACAAAGGTGTATTTCTCTCTAATTAACACGTCTTGATGGGTTTTATATTATTAGAACGAAATAAATGCATTCTTTAGTAGGAACAGTACAAATGGGGTGTTTCTGCAAATGATTTCTTACCTGTGCTTCATGTTTTTCATGTTTCTTTTTTTCTCACTAAGCTTTGGCTCAGCTTTAATTTGTCATAAAAATTATACAAAAACCTAAACACTTTTCCAGAGTGCTTCTGGATAAGTGACATGTAGATTACACTTAGCATTAGTGCAAACAAAATCGATATTTAATCATGATGTTGAAAAACATCCTGACAACTGAGACGAGCAGTTGAGGGGTTTAGAGGATTTTTAGAGGTCTTCCTTTTTCATTAAGGGCCCAGATGTGGATGAATGGATGGATGGATGGGTTTAAATTCATGGATGGATGGGTGGATGGATGGGTTGGTTTAAATAGATGGGTGGATGGGTGGGTTGGTTGAATAGATGATCGGGTTGGTAGGTGGGTGGTTGAGTGAGTGGATGGCTGTGTGGCTGGGTGGGTGATTTGTATGGACAGAGAGGTGGATGGGTTGGTTTGAATAGATCGAGGGGTGTGTAGGTTATGTGGATAAATGGGTGAAAGATGGATGGGTAGATGGATGTATAGAATTGTGTGGATGGATGGATGGATGGATGGATGGATGGATGGATGGATGGATGGATGGATGGATGGATGGATGAATATATATATGAAAGGACTAATGGATGGATGGATAGTTGGGTAAATGGATGGATGGGTTGGTAGATGGGTGGGTGAATGGATAGATGAATGGATGGATGGATAGATGGATGGAGGGATGGATAAATAGGTTTGTTTGAATGGATGGGTGGCAGGATGGGTTTGATGGGTGGTTTATGTGAATGGATGGATGTATGGATGGGTGGATGGATGGATGGATGGATGGATGGATGGATGGATGGATGGATCAATGGATGGATCAATGGATGGATCAATGGATGGATCAATGGATGGATCAATGGATGGACATAGCAGTGCTGTTAAACAGTCAAATCTGACTGAAGTCTCAGTTTATATTTCTGGCCATGAGGCCTTCTGCTCTGTAGCTTATCTGCCTCAAAATTAGATGTGTTGTGTTCAGATGCTTGTCTGTTCAGTGAAGTGACCTCTGATCAGCAGTTTCTAAATTACTCTGAAAACCTAAACGTGACAGAGTGCACAGTTTTCCTCATTCTGATGTTGAATATGATGAATAACTTAGTCTCTTGTCATGTAAGCACATTTCCACCCTACTTCTGCAACATGATTGGCCGATTGGATAATGTGCAGCTGCATAGGTGAGAGTTTATGCTACAATGCTTAGTATATCGTATAACAGCAGGATACATTAATGAAGGATAAATAATAAACATCCTGGAACCTGGGCTTGGGATATACAGTATAGAGTGTATATACGTAGCTGTTTACCTCGTTGGTGGTCATAGACCATTCTCGGAGTCCTTGACCTGTTCAGGTTGATGGAGGTGTTTCTTTTTCTTTGCAAGAGCTCATTCCCTCTCGAGAGCTGTAGCAGGGTAATGAAGTGATTGAATCATAGCAATGGCTCACACACCCAAGCAAGCAGATGTCAGAAAGCCCCTCAAGCATGGCCTGTACAGTCCTCTGAGACAGAATGTCTGGAAAAGTTTCCTCGGACAAGCCGAACCTAGGCTGGATATGTTTATATGTCATATTAATAAATATACAAGACCTGGTCTATATTGAATTACAGATATGACATCTTCACCCACTGTGGCATGTATATTCTCCAGCCTGTCTCCCAGCTGCTGATCTAGAACCTACGTTGCCTTAGCTGGGCTGCGGCATGGCTTTACCTGGGCCCGAGGCCCATTTAATCTGAAATTCATTTCTCAGTCTAAGGAAAATTGAGCCAGGGAGTAATGAGGTATGGAAGACAAAGCAAACCATCATGTCTTAGTGCTTTATTGAAAAAAAGATAGGGAGCCAATGTTAGCTTCCAGCATTGTCAGTTTCCTACATAAGTTATAGCTCCTTACCCTGTGCTAGCCACAAATACAGGCTAGTGAAGTAGTTCATTTGTGGCGTCTCTCTCGCCATCTGGCACAGGAGCAGCATGAGAGATGGACCATGTATCAGCGTAATTGCATGAGACTGAGCCTCACCAGGGCAGCAGAGATTAGAAGTCTGCCAAAGATATTCAGGAATGGCCAAGGCAAGTGTTTCTTTTAGGAAACTATGTCAATTTACTTTTTTTTTTCCTTTTGCACCTTGTAGCATTTTGCTTGTGCATGTTGTCAGAATTATGTCCTCTTTAATATATCAGGAGGTTTGACAGGGATTCCTTTTTGCACACTGCAAAAAAGAATCTTTGCAAAGGAAAATATCTGAAACAATCATTTTTAATTATTTTGTCCTAATATAAGATTACAGAAAAGCAAATCTATGATTATTAGATTTATCTCTGGATCTTCGTTTTTAATTGCGGGTTTTGAAGCAGTTTGGGTTTATTCAGATATTCATTTAACCCTCCTGCTTTCCTTTCCTGAATTCCTATGCAAATTAGGACTTGACCTTGTCTGTTTTGACTGCTTATAAAAAAATGAAGTATATATGATAGCCATTTTTTTTCACCTTTTTAGTCTAACTTGTTTCCAACATATTAACATATATTTTGCAAAAATATTTGGTATAAAATCCTTATTTATATACAAAAATGCCTCATATTTTAGTAAAAAATTATTTTAGTAAAAATTATTTTCACTATAGAGGCACAAAAGTTGATGCACAATTGCAGGCTGGTATATTTCAAAGCCAGGAGATTGTTTTGAAACCATTTTGACCATTTTTATTGTCAGCAAATAATAAAACCTGTTTTTTTTCCCATGCCAAATTGACATGAATGCTTATAAATCAAAAATTATACAATTATCACCATTCTGTGTGATCAGCCTTACATTTGTTACATTTGTGTGTGTGTGTGTGTGTGTGTGTGTGTGTGTGTGTGTGTGTGTGTGTGTGTGTGTGTGTGTGTGTGTGTGTGTGTGTGTGTGTGTAGCCAGGGGCGTAGTACAGGATCGTGGGCCCTATGCAAAGATACTGTGTGGGGGCCCTATTTCACCTTTTTAATGATAATGTAACATGAATAGCAATTAGTATATTAAAATTTGCATTACTATAGACAGGACATATGATTGAGTGATTTAGTAACGACTTGTGAATTACTGCCTTACAGCATTGAAGTATATCATGTATAAAATAGAATAACAATGTGTTATTTGCATTCATGTCAATGCAGCAGCACTGCATATCATATTTTGATCATAATATGTCCTAACCTTTAAAATAGATGGAACAACTCAGTATCTTTTTATAAAAAAAAATGCAGTTCACTTTCTGTGGCTGTTTCTGGAACAGACTGTTATGTGCTTACTTTTTTTAATTCATTCATACTTTGCCAGTTACAATTATATATACCATTATTCATGTAAAATGTTGGACTTCTTAAACTTTCCGTGTTACTTCAGAGTTTAGTAGTATGATAAGAACATTCATCACATGCTTGGGAACAAGTTGCGTCTTATGGAAATAGAGACAATTGTGCAGCAACTTAGCAAGCATTTATTTTACTGGCTAGCACTGACATTGTGCAGTGCTTTAGATCTGCAATAGACCAACTGTCAATAGATTGCGCAGATTCCCCCCACTTACGACGCCCCTGTGTGTAGCATCATTTTGGTAGATCATATTTTGCCCTCTACTAGGCAAAGGCATATCAAAAGTGTGAAATATTTACAAATATGTAGCTTTTTTTTCTGAAGGCCTAATGACATGCAATGCCCTATTTGTGTGTGTTTTGTCGTGTGTGTGCATGTGTGTGTGCGGTGTGTGAGTGTGTGTTTTGGGTGCATGTGTTAGTGTACATTTTATCTGCGCATTTTTGTGTCTGCATGCATGTTGATTGCGCTGAAAAGGGCAAAAGTGTGACCTATTACCCCACTAAATATGGCCGGGTCCAGCTGAGCCTAGGGGATCCAAAACGCAAAGTATATAGTGGTCCGAACACATACAGTAGTTCAACGAAAATAGACACAATTAATTTTAGTAATTGGGAACAATCCTGGTAAATTTCAGGCAAATATGTGGAAGAAAACCCAAGTTTTGACACATTAAACTTTCATTAAACTTTCCAGCCGGGTCAGATAGACCCGAGGAAAATAGGAAGGTTAATTCTTCAAATCATTAATGGAATTTATATTTGGCATGAAATACTAGATGAATTTTACAATGTTTGCTGTCTTTTCTTTCCCTGGACAGTCACAAATGGTGTTTGTTTTTTTTGTTTTTTTTTTAGTTTATAGTCACGTAAAGATAAATCCAAAGTAGTTCAAACTAAACCTGAACTTACACATCTGATTTAAGAGTGTTAGGATTAGAATTATTCGTGTACTGTTATTATAAAATGTTGCTGTCAGAACTCAGCCCGGACTTTTGGCCATGTGCCTTTGTTTACGTTCCTCGTCAAGTGTCTGCCCCACCTTCGTCTGCCCCTCCTTGTCTCCACACCTGTTCTTATTCGTGTCTCATTGTCTTTTGTATTTAACTGTGCCGCGTTGCCTTGTACAGCGTGGAATCAACTGTTGTCTTTGTCCGGTCTAGTCTGTGTTATGTTTCATGTTTTTCGTTATTAAACCCTGTTATTTTTGCCATCCTGTGTTTGGGTCCCTTTTATCCTGCGTTCATGACAGATGATTCCGCCGCACCAAGACCCAGCAGGATAGCTGTAATTTGGACCGGCCGATTGGGAATTTTTTTTCTTATCGGATTTTTTATCCCCCTGGACTTCACGGTTTTGGTGACATCGGTTCGCATTTTTCCGGTGAGTGACGCCGCTCCGCTTCCGGTTTCTTCGCGGGGGGCGCCACCTCACTTCCTGTTTGCAAGCCATGTCACCAGCCCGAGTTTTTGTTTAGTTTTTTTGGTGTCCTGTGACATTGCCCCACCGGACAGGTTCACATCCGGTTTCCGTGGAGGACGCCACCCCACTTCCTGTCCGCGAGGGGTGTTGCAGGCCCGTGTTTTGCTCCATGGATTTTTTTTTTTCGACTTTTCTGTTTTTTTGTGGAGGATTTTTTCCTCTCCCCGCCCTCCCTCCCCTTTTCCTGGTTCCCAAGAGTGGGGTCTGGCCGCGGTGCGTCGGGGTTGCACTTGGCCCTCCTGTTCGGCTGTGGACGTCGCTCGGCCCTGTAGCTCGGCTGTGGATGTCGCTCGGCCCTCTAGCTCGGCTGTGGACGTCGCTTGGCCCTCTCCGGCTGTGCCGCCGTGTGCCTTGCTCCCCCCACGTGCCTTGCCGTGTGCCTTGCTCCCCCCACGTGCCTCACCGTGTGCCTTGCTCCCCCCATGTGCCTCACCGTGTGCCTTGCTCCCCCCACGTGCCTCGCCGTGTGCCTTGCTCCCCCCACGTGCCTCGCCGTGTGCCTTTCCCCCCCACCTGCCTTGCCGTGTGCCTTGCTCCCCCCACCCGGACCCCGTCGGGACTATCCAGACGGGTTGGCGCGTTGGGAGCCGTGCCTTGGGGGTTCTATCAGGACTCAGCCCGGACTTTTGGCCATGTGCCTTTGTTTACGTTCCTCATCACGTGTCTGCCCCGCCTTCGTCTGCCCCTCCTTGTCTCCACACCTGTTCCTAATCGTGTCTCATTGCCTTTTGTATTTAACTGTGCCGCGTTGCCTTGTGCAGCGTGGAATCAATTGTTGTCTTTGTCCGGTCTAGTCTGTGTTATGTTTCATGTTTTTTGTTATTAAACCCTGTTATTTTTGCCATCCTGCCTTTGCGTCCATTTTTATCCTGCGTTCATGACAGTTACCCTTTTTTCTTTCTTTTCTTCACCACATTAACAGACAGTAGACGATTTTCATTTTTAACAATAACATAATAACGTTAACATAAAGATCGTTTCAACATATTTTAGCATTATAAAACATCTAAGGAAGCATTAACATGTTGCATATACATTACAGGACAGGGAAATTCTTTCTCTGCATATCTCTACTTGGGGTCAGAGCACAGTGTTAACTATGATACAGCACTTCTGGAGTAATGAGGGTTAAGGGGTTTGCTCAAGGACCCAACAGTGGTAGCTTGGCAGAGCTGGAGATGGAACCCTGAACTTCCAATCAACAAGCCAATGCCTTAACCACTTGATCCACCACTGTACGCACATACTAGAGGATTCCACCAGACAGGGAGACCACATAGTTTGTAATACAAAGTTGCCGTTTTTATTGATTTCATTCTGTTGATTCCACAGACACGAGATTTAACAGAAACCCGCATGATCTTCAAAAAAAAAACAAATATGGAGTTTTGTCCCAAAAAACAAACAAGAAGAAAAAGAATACAAGTGAAATCCTGTCTGAGAATACAGTATAGGCTTGGGTTGTGTTGTGATGCACGGCCATCCTTCCTGGGCTGATTGCTCTCACTCTTAATTTAATCTTAAACATGTTTGATATTTACGATGTGAGCTCAGGGAGGCTCTGACATGATCAGGAGCAGTACAATAATTATACAGACACCACACACCATATACTTGAGAATTATTAAGACAAATAATCGGTTGCGACCAGAATTGATCCAGTCCACGCCCCTGCAATCACTAGAAGGGGCAAACTGGCCCTAAAATCATCTAGTGTGTAAACCTGAAGTGAAATGGAATTAAATCTGATATAAAACAGTTTAATAAAATCTAAGGTTGACAATAAATAAGTAGCATATTTCAGTATCTTATTAGCAATATATCTAGGAAAATAATACAAATAATAATCATTTTAAAGGAGTTTTGAATACTTAGTACAGTATAAAAAAAAAAAGTATGTCTTCAAATATGCATTAAACTTTGTAATGTATTCAAATGAATCCCAGGAAGGTAGACATGTAATAAAAGTATCGCACTGTATGGACCCCCGTTGTAAACAACTTTGCCTGTCACGTGGTGATTAATTCGATTCCACCGAGCTAAACAGCTCTGAGTCCTTTTTCCATGCTGAATTCATCATGTATGAATTGACAGGAAAGCTTGGGTCGAGTTGTCGTTGGGTTTGTGTTTTCTCTCTTTCACACACACACACACACACACACACACACACACACACACACACACACACACACACACACACACACACACACTCTTTTTAAAAGCCTTTTTTTTTATTTGTTTGCTGTAGCTGTGGTGTCACAGACCATTATGCAGCCCTGCACTTCTTTTTTCATCGTTGTTTGTAATCTGTCGCTCTCTGTTGCTGCTGTAATTTCGAGATATCTCAGAAAAGTCAGAGGAACTGAGTCAGCGAGGAACGGAATAAATTAGTAAACGGGAATTAAAATTATGCCTTTCTCAAAACTATTTCCTGTTAAAGAGAGTAATGGAATTGTAGAGGGCTTTGTAAGAGCTTCATAAGAGCTTTTTAAGAGCTTCGTAAGAGCGTTATAATCTCTCAGATGGGAATGGTTAGATATTCATAAGTGGATGTGTTTGATTTTTTAATCCCATTTAAATCCTGTGAAAATAACTCGAGACACGTGCAGACTGATCTTAAGGGAAATTCAAGTTTGATGATGAAGTTGATGATGAAGCTGTACATCCAGGACATTTATCCAGACTTAATGCACTTAACTCTTTTACTCAAATGATATAGCAAAAATTAGGAAAACCTCTAATAAATTAAATACATAAATAATAAATAAAAGAAATAATTTATGGAATAAAACACCTACTGTGGTAGCATTAATACAGTAATCATGCTGATAGTGAAAGCGATGTGATTAAACCACATCTGGCTTCCCAGAAATGTATTTATTTATTGATTTATTCATTCATTCATTCATTTTTATATATATATATATATAATATTTGTTTCTTTTTTCTTTTCTTTTTTTAAATATATAATTTCTTTTTTTTTTTTTTTTTTTGGTTGTATGGATATAAAAAAAACTACTTATTCAAACTTATTTAAACATCTTTCCATTCAGTGGACATTTTATGGGATGTTTTGTCAGTTTCCATCTTTCAAGTAAAAGATTTTCTTTAAAATTTAGAAACATTTCAGAGTGAAATGTGTTTTTCCCTCTGTTGATAATCTTACACAGAATTTTAGTGTTAAAGATCAAATCTGAGCTGTTTGGAATGAAAATAATGGGTTTGACATCAGCATTTACTTGAAGATACAAACATTTGTGTGGAGAAAAAATAACCGTTTATGTTTTTCTGGAACTTGTCTAAGAATCTTTTCTTCGTCCCTAGTAGTCTAGTGAAAAACAGAAATACTTATGAAACACTACAAACTTAAAGTCCTGAGTGTCTACAGTACATTCATCTGAGCTTCATATTAACACCACTGTGGAGTGAGACATGACAGAGACATTCAACGTGTTCGACATGGACACAAGACAAACATGAGCTAATATCATGTGTATGGGTAAAAGAGTTAAAAACCACATATGTTTATGTGTGTATTATTAGTTTAGTATTAGATTGTGTTATTAAAAACATGTTATTTAAATCGAGAATCAGAGTGTGTGTGTGCCCTGCGATGGGTTGGCACTCCGTCCAGGGTGTATCCTGCCTTGATGCCTGATGACGCCTGAGATAGGCACAGGCTCCCCGTGACCCGAGAAGTTCGGATAAAAGCGGTAGAAAATGAGTGAGTGAGTGAGTATTTAAATCGAAATTTAAGAATTGAACATATCTGTGATTCAAGGGGTTTCTGCTAGAATTCCTGTATGATTATTACTGTTTGCTGTCTTACACAGAACAAAGGAGAGTCATTTAGTTCCAATATAAAGATGCAGGTAAATATACGAGTTGGAATTTCACTCGCCAATGTCAAAGTAGTAAAGTAAAGTGGTGCTGAAATTGTTCAGGGTGATGTGACGGTTATCGTAAGCTCTCAGTCCAACCCCTGCACTACTCCGCTTTATTCCAGAGAGGAGGAAGGAGGAGGGCACTCTGGGCCAAACATGGAGCGAGCTCAGGCAGTGTAATGGAGATGAATTATTTTGGGTTCTATGGAGAATTGCTTTTCATCCCCACTGATTGAATTCAAGGCTATGGATCAAACCAACCATCTAGAAATTCTCTCTCTCTCTCTCTCTCTCTCTCTCTCTCTCTCTCTCTCTCTCTCTCTCTCTCTCTCTCGAACACAGTATAGTACATGTACAGAATTCGCTCACCATTTTGTTACAGACTAAGTTTATTTGTTTTTGGTTTGTTTTTGCAGATGAGGTGCAAGATTTTCAGTGACAGTGATGAAAATGTCTGTAAATGAACACTGATTTATTATTCTTCATTTGAACTGCAAACATTCAAGGCTATTTATCAAATTAACCATTTATATGACTCTTTATTTCTTTTTCTTCTTCTCTCTCCCTCTCTCTCTCTCTCGCTCTCTCTCTAATTCACACACTCACTTGCACACACACAAAGTGCTCTACATGTGCAGTACATAACACAATGCTTCTCTATACTGTATATGACAGACTTTTTGTTTATGTATTCTCTCTCTGTCTATTTCTCTCTTTCACTCTCACTTGCAGACACACGCACACACACACACGCACACACAAACACACACACAAAAACTGTATATACTGTTATACATGTACAGTACATAGCTTTATGCCCCCTTTACATATGATATATTTATGTTTGTTTGTTCTCTCAGTCTCTTTCTATTTCTCAATCTCTCTCTCTCTCTCTTTCTCTCTCTCTCTCTCTCTCTCTCTCTCTCTCTCTCTCTCTCTCTCTCTCTCGCTCTCTCTCTCTCTCCTCTCTTTCAAACACAGACACACACACACCTATTTGTTTCGGAGAATGAGGTTAATTAAGGTTTTCCTGATCAGTGACACGATGCACAGTGACTACTTTTATACATATCAGGAGAAAACTGTGTGTGTGTGTGTGTGTGTGTGTGTGTGTGTGTGTGTGTGTGTGTGTGTGTGTGTGTGTGTGTGTGTGTGTGTGTGTGTGTGTGTTCTATACACCTGTGCCCACAAGAGTGTATACGATCTGTCTCTTGTCTTATTTTATTCACATATTCATATTGTGCTGTCCTGAGGTACAGATGGATAGACAATGTGGCGAGTCCTGGGAGACAAAGAGGAGGAGGAGGGAAGAAGAATGTTTGAGAGAAAACAAGTAACAAAGAGCAAGCTGTCTTCTTCTGTCCTCACAAAGTAGAAAAATCCAAGGACATTGACTGCAGATGTGTGTGTGTGTGTGTGTGTGTGTGTGTGTGTGTGTGTGTGTGTGTGTGTGTGTGTGTGTGTGTGTGTGTGTGTGTGTGTGTGTGTGTGTGTGTGTGTCCACTCTGCATCAAAAGAGTCAGAGGACGCTTGTAAGTTTTCTAGAGTTGGGTTTATACATACATCAAAACAAAAAAAATCCAAAGACACCTAAATCTATAACTTTGCAGTTCTAATATTCATTTCAATACATTTACATTAACAGCATTGGGCTGTAACAATTCAATTCAAATTTATTTGTATAGCGTTTTTAACAACAGTCATTGCCTCAAAGCAACTTTACAGAAAATAAGAAATTCAGTAAAAAAAAGTTTCATATTACACAAAAGTTCAAGATCAATATTAGACATATTTAAATGTGTTTGTATTTATCCCGAATCAGCAAGTCAGAGGTGACTGAGGCGATTTTGGCAAAAAAAATCTCCCTTAGATGGAAGAGGAAGAAACCTTGAGAGGAACCAGACTCAAAAGTGAACCTCATCCTCATTTGGGTGACACCGGAGGGTGTGATTATAAACTGTTATAAACACTGGGGAGCGTTATCATGTATAATGTCCTTTCTATAGTAATATACAGTCCAACAATTGTGCATTGATGAGAAGGTTCTTGTTCTCAAAGACCACATCTTCTCATTGAAGGTCCGAAATCCACATGAAGTGGAACAAAACTAGAGCTGGCACAATCACTAGATGCCTCAGGATGGGTAGAAATAGAGACAACAGTGGAGAATAATTAGCATAGCTGCTGTTCATAATATTAACCAGAACTAGATGATTATGTGTGTCTCCTGGAGAACATGGTTGTAGGGTGTATTATGTGTATGCCTGGCTAAAGAGATATGTCTTTGAAACTGGGAGAGTGTGAGTCAGGAAGGCTATTCTAATGTTTATGAGCTACATATGAAATATAATATTAGGAGTAATAAATATCAAAAACTAAAGTAAGTTTAAACGAGAGACAAAGATCAGAAAACAGCAAAGAAAAAAATGACTCTTTAAATCATCCCATCTAACAGTTTTTAATAGTTATTTTCTGTCCTTATTAACACCACTGATGGTTTACAGTAGTAGCATTGAGGTTTACACATTGCTAATGTTAGCTAACGGGGTAAAGACAGACTTCGATGTTCTATGATGAAAAAAGGAAGTGCTTCAGCATTGTATTGTAAATTCACAGCAAATTCTCCTGTGAGTTTGATAGAAAAAGCTGACCTTCTCACTTTAATCTTTAATCTTATGCTCTTCTTCTCATTTTGAACAATCGTGCCAGAGCACAAACTGCACGCTGTCCAGCGACTAGCCTATTACTTACTGTCTGAGTTTCTGTATGACTTCCAAGATTTTTTTTTAAGCGGTTCAAAGTGTTTGTGTGCTTCTGTAAGTATTTTCTGTACATTTACAACCAACACACAACCCTAATGGTCAATGGCCAAGGCTATTTTCTTGTCCTGTGCCCTTACAGGTTGCAATGTCTCAATAATCCTCTCTCTGCTCTGTGTGTGTGTGTGTGTGTGTGTGTGTGTGTGTGTGTGTGTGTGTGTGTGTGTGTGTGTGTGTGTGTGTGTGTGTGTGTGTGTGTGTGTGTGTGTGGCTGCACTGTGGAGGATTAGTGCTTATTAGATGCCACCGAGGTTTAATGAGGTTCATTTTTTAAAACGTGAAGAACAGTATAATGGACAGTCAAGAGCTAAATCCTTCCCTCTCTCTCTCTCTCTCTCTCTCTCTCTCTCTCTCTCTCTCTCTCTCTCTCTCTCTCTCTCTCTCTCTCTCTCTCTCTCTCTCTCCTAATATTGTCATTAATTTCTCCATCCTACATTTAGCCAACTAATTAATTTAGAAGAACAGTCTGAAACCAGAGGGAGGCATTATACTGGTCATTTACAGGCCTATCGGTATGTTCCAGTGGACCGCTCGGAGCGTGCCATGGCTAATGAGAAACCCTCAGAAACCGGCATGTGTTTTGACTTCATGGAAGAACTCCAGAAGAGACATTTTCATTTACTTTATAGCAGGCTTCATGAGTCCAGGAGCTTCTTGAACACTAAGCCTCAATTGTCAAGCTCGATACATTTGTAATTAATTAATTTTTTATAAGATTAATTTGTAATCTTATAAATAAAAATTCTGAACCATGTTTGTCCTTGATTTGATTTAAAATCATATACACTATATGGGCAAAAGTATGTGTACACCGATGTCTTTGTACAATTCTTTGTATACTGTAGGATTTCAATCCTTTCACCATATCTACAGTATAAAATCCTGTTTCAGCAATGACAATGCTACTGTGCACAAAGCATGCTTCTAGAAGAAATGTTGTGGAGCTTCAGGTTTGAGCAGAAGAACTCCTGCTGGCCTCTAGGTTCTTAGTAAACTCTAGAGACTGTTGTGTATAAAAATCCCTGAAATACTGAAATACTCAAACCGCCCATCTGGCACCAACATGTGGGGGCAGTGGTTGCTCAGGTGGTTAAGGCTTTAGGTCGTTGATCAGAAGATTGTGGTCCATGCCCCAGCATTACCAAGCCGCCCCTGTTGTGGCCCTTAACACTCACTGCTCCAGATGTGCTGTATCATGGCTGAACCTCTGCTCTTACCTCATCCTCCAAAGTTGAGATATACAAAGGAAGATGTAATGTATATGTGACAAGACTCCATCCAGATGTGAAGATTAACCACTGCTTCTCGAACTGTTCCTAATAAAGTGTCCGAGAGTGTAACATAAAGTGCTGTCGCAATTCGATTCCCGATAGTTTGTGTTGTTGGTGTTGCAGTTTCCATAGCAACAAGCTTCACGTGTTTTGTGATTTTTGTTTTGTTTCGTGTCCAGACACGGGTTTTGATCATAAGGATGAAAGAAGGAAACAGATGAATAAGAAAATAAATTTCTTCAGAGCTTATTATTTTATAATCAGAGAAATAAGAGAATAGTTCCTTCAGTATCTCATTTCTGATGATGTTCTATGCCACTTTCTCATCCATTAGAGCTGCTTAATTTTTCCCCAGAAAAACAGCAGCAACTGTCCTCAAACCTACAAGTGAAATTCATTCAATCAGTGATTGATTAATCAATCGCGAGGTAGTGAAGTGAAAATGGCCTCCATCAGCATCCCCGATTCTTCTTGTATATCGTTCATCTTGTTTTGTGTTTCACCTGCTGATCAATTCCACTAAGATTCTGCTGCACTGAGAGGCCTGATGTGAGCCTGAGCTCAAAGTTGTACGAGAGATTATATGAATATTGAATATTGACAGCAGATGATGTGATGGTACGTGTACAAAAGGCAGCAAGCTTCTGTCAGGGATAGAATCGGCGAGCTGAACGGTTTCGGTACACACACACACACAATCATGAATTTCCCAACTTTGTTCAACTCTTTGGTTATGAGTGCAGTGTTGCAATCTAATGAAAATCAATGAGAGGACACCAGATGGACTCGACTGGCCAAACGGTCATATTGAGGAAATTATGCCAGTATTTAATGAAGCCTTAAATAAGGAATAAAACATGAGCTGTTTATTGGGGTGATGTTACAGGAATTCAGTGACTGTGGCCGAGTTATCGATAATTCCAAGTTGAATTATTCCACTAACAATGTTTAAATTTGTAGTTATATTTCATGTTCACAAGCTTCTCTCTCTTTTATTCTCTTCTGTCATGTTACTGAGAGCCCAGAAAGTCCTCTGTTGTTAGTTTTTCCCAGATTAAATGTAAAGTTACAGCATAACCCCTGACTCATACAAAGCCCTGACACCTGAGAGTCCTTCTCTAAATGTTACAGAAAACTTCACCACATCAACAATTATCCCCTGGATCTAAAGCATTTGCCTGTCTAAGCTGTTAATGTTCCTTGCAGTAACCCTTCGAAATTCTTGCAGCGTGTCTCAGAGGCGTCTTCTTCTCTCATCCCAATAATGCTTCCTGCTACACCATAGAAACTGTTCAAAAACAGTTTGTGGAACATGACAAAGAGTTTCAAGGACTAGTCCTCCAAATTCCCCAGATCTTGATCTGATCCAGCGTCTGATATATCTCTCTTCTCAAGATCTATTCCTCATTGCGATCTATCTGTTTAAGTCAAGTCAAGAGGCTTTTATTGTCATTTCAACCATATACTGTATAGCTGTTGCAGTACACAGTAAATGAGACAACATTTCTCCAGGACCATGGTGCTACATAAAACAAAGACAGGGCTAAGGATTTAAGTAAATCAGTCCTAGGCACATAAAGTGTATCTGTGCAAGACAAAAAGACAGTGCAGGACACAAGACATTATACAAAAGACAATACACAAAAGCAGCGCCGACCAGTGTACATACTATATATCCTATATTGCATGGGCAGAATTACTGAAATGAACACTTAATTCATTCAATCAGCAGCAGTTTTTGTATCAGTTTAGTTTCAGGTATTGTAATTTGCAGCAGCAGTTATATTTATTATATATAATTACTGGATTAACCAATAGACAGCGGTCAATAGTTTTGCACATGCTAATATGTTGGGGTTGTTCCAAAACCTTTGCATCGTGCTATTTGTTTTCCAATACTTTTGCATATAATATCAGTCTTTTTTTTATTTGTTTCAATAAAAAAATAACTATTGATAATCTGCTTAGCCCTTTGCCCCCCCCCCCCCCCGTTTCAATACTTTTGCACATCCTTTTCGTTTTCAATAAATCTTCTAATAGTTTTGCATACGACTGTCCCAATACTTTTGCATCTTTCTAGTACTGTGATTGTTTTGTTGCGTTTGCCATGTGACTTTCATATTAAATAGCCTGTCATGACATGTATAATTCTGAATAGGTTCTCCTCAATGAAAAGAAAGAAATGCATGTGAGTTGTTAACACCTCACAGGTAACCATAAGATGCTGTATTTTTAGCTTTGATGGATATTCTCCTGGCAGAAATGCTTCGCAGGTCAGCTCAGTCCTGAAACATCAATAGCGGCGTCTGCGTACGAGCTGCTTATCCGAGTCGATGGTCTCAAAAAAAAAGATACCTAAAAACACCTGAAGGACACTGTCCAGCTCAAAGGGCTGATAAACACTAACGGTACGTCATGAGCAAGAGAGAGTTTATAGTCCCTGAGGAAAATAAATCTGTAAGACATTTTCCCACATGTGGATATTGCTTCGTGACTTTACTCGGCCTTATCTGTCACTAATAGAAGAGCAGGGAAGACACTTTCTCCAGGCAGAATAGATTTCGATCCACAATATTGTCAAACCAAACTAAATCATCTGCCTATGATGTCACCCGAAAATAATTTTCTCGCCAAAAGATTCCAGGCCAAACTTCTGACTGTCAAATCATTCTTGTGTGTTTTTAGTGATGGTGTGTGTTCTGTATTAATTGACTTTTCTTCAGATTCAAATTTTATTAGTGACATAAACAATCGTACTACATGCTGTAAAAATGTTATAAAAGTCAAATGGAATAAAACAGACTGTGAAGAAAAAAGCTCAAATGGACTTAAAAGTAAAATAAAATTAGCTATACAGAACTCAATTTTAGTTTAATTTATTTACTTTTTAGTATTTACATGCAACACAGACAGAATGAAAAGAGAAAAAAAACAGTAGCACCTGCCATTATTGGATTATTTAGTGATACGCTTTAAAGATTTTGTATATTTTCACATCACGTGTTAGAAAGCAAATAATCGCAAAAATGTGTCTTCACAAAAGTCACATCTTGCACAGCACTCATTGTTTTGCTTTTGCCTTTCGTTTGTGTGTCGGTTTTCTAGTCGTCTGTGTGAATCTTTAACCATGAGATCTGAGATCATTATGTTTTCTGTATTGTCCATGTTTTATTAAAATATTAATCTGCCCTTATATCTGCCTCCTGGTGACAGGAAAGTCACCTGCTCTGCTTACTTTCTTCATGTCATCGATTGTGGTTGCTCGAAACAATCTCCAGACTGCAAACTAAAAGTGTGAAAGCTTTTCGACTTTAGAGGTTAGGCCTCAAATAATATCTTTGGTCATTAGTTTGGTCAATTTTTCAGCTGTAAATCTTGGGACCTGTTATATTTCTGCCACAAGGATGTCTAGGTGGGGACAGAAGCAGGATGACAGACACAAGTGCAAGAGGGATTTACAGTAATTTATTCCAGTCCAAGTCAGGTCAAAAACAGCCAAGACTGGGGAAAAATGGAGAATCACAGGACTAGGAAAGGACTGAGGCCCAGAAAACATTCATTCATTCATTCATTTTCTACCCCTATCCGAACTTCTCGGGTCACGGGAAGCCTGTGCCTATCTCAGGCATCATCGGGCATCAAGGCAGGATACACCCTGGACGGAGTGCCAACCCATCGCAGGGCATACACACACACTCTCTCATTCACTCACACACTCACACACTACAGACAATTTTAAAGAGATGCCAATCAACCTACCATGCATGTCTTTGGACTTGGGGAGGAAACCGGAGTACCCGGAGGAAACCCCCGAGGCACGGGGAGAACATGCAAACTCCACACACACAAGGCGGAGGCGGGAATCGAACCCCCAACCCTGGGGGTGTGAGGCTAACCACTAAGCCACCATGCCCCCCACCCAGAAAACAGGCGAAGACAAATTCCAGGTGTTAGGAGCTACTTGGACAGTTTCCTGCCAGACCACCAGAGGGTGCTGGCAGGTGTTTCATACATTGCTGGCTTTTCTGCTTGTTATTCCGCTGTGAGTTGTACCCTTCCTATTTGTTCTGCTTTAGTACCATATCACCTGTTCATGAAGCAAAAGCAACATCGCAATTGTAACGTATATGTAACGTACGCGATAGCAGGAACTAACCTTTTGCAGACTTTTTTTTTAAAACCCTCCTTCTTTACATATAAGAAAGTTTATTATCCAATTAAAAGCATTTCCTTATTTAAAACACACCAAGAATGCTAGTTTGTTGAAGTCATTCTCATCCGTCATTTCATCGATTTTTTCCACAGATCAGTAAATCCCAGGGAAGGAAAGAAAAAAAGGATACAGTTGCTTGAGGACACGTCAGTGAATTTTCCAGTGCGTTTGGAAGGGAATCCGTGGCAAACGCCAGCTCCTGCTGAGCCTGAGGCAGCGTGGCATAGTAGAGTGGCTACAGGGACAAATGTAGGAAAGAGGAGACAAAAAAAACGACAAACACAGAAGCAGGTGCTTATCTTGTGTAGAGGTAAATAAATATGATAACTCTTAATATGGTTAACATATATTACAGTTTGTTAATTAATGCGAAAGTACTAAACTAAGCAGTAAGTAATCTTGGAGGTAATGCCAGAAACTCATTCATCCGATGAAGCTGAAAGAAACCATTCCTTAGTGTCTAATTGAATCCCGTTAATGATGCGTTGTTTTAATAATCAATAATTTAGTTATTAAGCAGTTCAAATATTATAAACAGCACTGCTGTTAAAAGTGTAGTAATTTAGCTAATCTTTAACAATTGTGGTGAATTTAGCTGCTCATAGGAGCACAACACAACTAAGGTTAAGGCTCGAGTTAAATATTTGAGTTTCAAGCCTTAACACCACCAAACTACCAGTGTTGAGCCCTTAAGCAAGACTCTACCTGGGTGGAAACAGAGGGTTTTGTAAGTCCAGGATTTCACAAATGTGGAAGTTTTTTAAAAAACAAAGATATTTGGAAGAGCTTAAAAAAAATTCAAAATTCCAACAGATTTGCTCCGTGAAGCGTCTTGTGACGTCATTACCACACACGTTCAGCCTCTTCCATTCGGGGGTACGAACATGAGTACAGCTGTCAGAGAAAGTCATGAGGGGATTAAAAGAAGAATCCTGTGCCGGTGATTTCACCAGTTCAAGCACAAAAATCCCTGACCGTGCTGATTATTATATATCATTACACCAGTATCTCACTAGACCTCGAGCATGTATAGCTTTCAGTTCCACTTTCCTAACTCTCTATTCTGCAGCCATGCTGCGGATACGTGTCTTTCCGTGTCCCCTCAGGGCCGATCTCATGAGAGTACGTGGCGTTTCTGAGTGCAGCTGATAAGACAACATCAATGGTACAGCTTTAACTAAAACCAACGAAGAAGAGGGGAAAAAAAGTCTGACAACTAGACAACTTCTCTCTTGTTTTCCTCCTCCGCCACTTTGAAGTGCAAATGCGGACAACACAAAGTGCTCGGGGTCCAGGTTTGTGTGTGTTTATTTATTTATTTTATTTATTCGCAGCGATTCTGGTTCTGAGAGAGGCCCCGATGTTCTCCAGTGATAAGATAGTAGAAGGAGGAAGCTGTCATGTATTCGCCACACGTTCTCCGGCAGACCGATAAGGCTACTTTACACGCGCGCCAAGCGAATGTGAAAGGCGTTTTTTTTTAGTGTAGCCTAAAGGGCTGCCCACGTGGCATGTGGAATCCTTTCATCGTGTTCAGCTCAGCCTCCCACACAACCTGTTTACTGGTCGGGAATAGGGGAAAGTGATTTGTATGGAGCAGGCAGGGAGGAAGTGAAAAAATTGCTTTTGCTCGAGTCGGCTGCAGCGACAAATATATCTTTTTTAGACAACTTGGTGAAGCAGCTGCATTTGAAAAAGGATCGGCGTATGCTATTATTCAGACGTACAAAATTCATATAAAAACGAATCGCTTCAAAGTTGTACCTGCGTGATTTGTGCACATTTGCTTTTCTCAAATCTTTAGCTTTTAATACAATTTTTATTTGTGATATACAAAAAGTGACATGTTTATCAACATTGATTTTCATAGCTTGTTTTTTTTCCTCCAAGAGCTTTTGACAAATTTGAAGGTCTATAAACAAAACAGACACATACCTGTAAGTGACAGTCATGCTAGCTGCTATACGCTTTGTTTAGTGACGGTCCTGGATTTCCTGTTGCCGCTCCCATACTAAAAATTAATCAAGGTTATTTATTTAGAGTTCTAATTGTACTGCCTTATGATACTTAAGCCTTTTTGGGAATGAGCTCCTTCTGACATGTATCTTGGAGTGGAATTTGGGTGCATACAATCTGTAATTTCACACAATAGTGTGAAACAATCCCTTTTGTCTCAAAGCAACTTTACAGTAGTATAGAAACAGAATAAAATTGTAAAGTTTAAAATTAAGTTTGCGAAGGGTTGGCACTCCGTCCAGGGTGTATCCTGCCTTGATGCCCGATGACGCCTGAGATAGGCACAGGCTCCCCGTGACCCGAGGTAGTTCGGATAAAGCGGTAGAAAATGAATGGGGATGTGGTAGCTCAGTGGTTAAGGTGTTGGGCTACTGATCGGAAGGTCATGGGTTCGAACCCCAGGTCCACCAAGCTGCCACTACTGGGCCCCTGAGCAAGGCCCTTAACCCTCAGTTGCTCAGTTGTAAGTCACTCTGGATAAGGGTGTCTGCTAAATGCTGTAAATGTAAATGTAAATGAATGAATGAATGAATGAAAATTAAGTTACTATTTATCTCTAACATTTATCCCTAATGATCAAGCCTGAGGTGACGGTGGTGAGGGGAAAAAGTCCCTAAGATGACATGTGGAAGAAACCTTGAGAGGAACCAGACTCAGAAGTGAACCTCATCCTCATTTGGGTGACACTGGACAGGAAATAATGTCAATGTAAATAATGTCCTTTCTACAACAGTTTATAGTCAAGTGGAATTATTATTTTTTGTAGTTTTTATATATTAAACTACAATTTAAAAATTAAACTTGAAAAAAAAACTTAAGCTAAAAAAAACTTTGAATTTTCGTAAAAATAATATGTAAAAATTTAAGATTTTTTTTAATAGAAATGTGGAATTATGGACAATATTTGAAACTCTAAAACTTAGAAACGTACTTTAAGTTTCATTTTGTGAATTTTTAATTCTCGCATGAGAATTAAAAATGTAGAGTCCTTATTATATGTTGACTACAAATATATCATTTATCCCAGATGTCAAACAGTTTAAAATTATCCCAATTCTTTAGGAAAGCCAAGGATTTGGCAACCCTGGAGTCAGGCACCCCACCTTGCTTTAATGGCACTTATTTATAATGATTTTTCGGAATTTTGTTAACTGAAAAAAAAAATTTTTAAAGTGTAAGTCCAGTGTTATTATAAAATGGCTTTAAAAAATGGTTACTGAACAAGAAAGTACTGAAAGATTAATTCTTTCCCACACAACTAGGCTGTGTGTGTGTGTGTGTGTGTGTGTGTGTGTGTGTGTGTGTGTGTGTGTGTGTGTGTGTGTGTGTGTGTGTGTGTGTGTGTGTGTGTGTGTGTGTGTGTGTGTGTGTGTCCATTTTAATTGAGTGTTTTTAAAGGAATCCACATATTCTCAGTCCAGAAGCAATTTCTTTTTAACTTTTCCTCTACAGTAATTAAATAACAAGGTGCTGGCTGCTGTAGTAAGAGATAAGTGCTAGAGGCAAAGTTTTAGCATATTAATTAGCTGTGATTTAGTGCCGACTTCATCACCAACAACGACCTGGAATCTTTCACAAAGGACAGACAGTGTTCAGGCCAGCCTGCGTGAACGGTACGGTTTAACCTCAAATTCTGGAAAAGATGAAACGTTTTCTTTTCTTCCATCATGTTTCTAATGTTCTCCTTCCGACCATTATACTTGCCGGGATTTGTCCTAAAAACAAAAATTGGAAGCTAATGATGCAAAATATGCAGCAGTGACGCCCTCAGGCTGCTGCGTCTCAGTCAATTATTATTTTTGTGTGTGTTGTCACAAAGGTGTGTACAGTATCATAATCACATGTAATAACAAGCAGAATTACTGCAGGCGTGCGTGTTTTGCAGAGAATCTGATTATTTATTTCCAGATGCCTGATCTGATACTTTTTCCTTTAGGAGCATCAACAGAGGGACTGACACACCGACAGGTGTATGTTTTTCTTGTTGAACACCAAGTGCTTGTGCAATTATCCCCAATCAGATGAATCACACCATAAAAAAAACACATGGCCGTTATCGCTCACTCTCTCGTTCGCCTGCCCTCTTGCTGACTCGTCGCTCACACCCACCACCCTTCTGCCTGCCCTCTGCACTTGGACTTATTTTCCTGCTACCCTATTGTCTCTTTTTCGCCCACTTGGCTGAGCAATCATCCTCTATTCATTTTGTAGTGTTTTTCTCCCTGATTCCCTTCTCATACTTACTCCTACACTCCTTCCATGCTAAGGATCATCATGTTTCCTACTATATCCCTCTTGTCAGCTCCTTTTTGTCTCCAGACACATCCTAGCAGCGCTCCCCACTGAGCTTATTCTCTTCTTGTGGCGGTTTATTATCATTCCATAAGCACAGTGTACGTGTAAGTGTGTGCGTGTGTGTGCGTCTGTGTGTGTGTATGTTAAGACAAATATATCGCATTAGCTTGCTAAAGAAAGTCTTAATGACTTTGAAATAGCAGATTAGCCCTAATGAAGATGACACATTAGCGGCAATCCAAAGTGTGTTGTAACGAGGCAGAGGTCACGCTAGTGTCATGCTTAGCAAGGTTTTTCTCAATCGAGTAAATAATAGCTGCACATTTTAAAGGCACAACAACAATTGCTGTAAATGACAATTTAAATTAACAACAACAACAGCTACACCAATCTGTGGGAGTTTGATTACCATTGTCTAAGATCTGAATTATTAACAGTTGTGCTTTCACTGTGATTTTAATCTTAATCCTTTCACACTGAATTATATAACATTACTGAGGCCAGCATTTTAACATGTAGACCTTTTTACCAAGTCAGCAGAAAACGCCACGGTGATGAAGGTTTTCCGAATCCTGTTAGTATAGTGTGATTTATTGATGCTGTGACAAAATAAGTAACGTTTTAAACGTGTCATTGAGAAGGAAAGAAAAAAAATCTAAAACCCCCAAATCCCTGCTATCCAAAAAATGTCCCAAAATGTCTTTTTTCATTCAGCCTTGATTAAAAAATGGCAGATAATAAAACAACAATTCAGGTTTCTTCTGTAGTCTTGGACACTTTTCACACCTGGAACATTTCAGAAGTGTGTAGTAGGATGTGTTTATAGGGATGCAGTAACAATAAAATTGACTTACAGTGAAGCTTAAAATAGAAGCAGGTATACTAACTAAAACCTATCACAGCTAAAAGGAGCCTGGGAGAAACGTTTACAGCAGCGAAATTGCTGGCTAGTCCATTAACACAAGCCTTCAGTTTTAATGAGGATCGATAAGGAGATCTACGAGCTTAGGCTCAGAAATCTCAGTTTCAGCAAGAAATAAAACCAGGCATAAAGTATGCAGATTCTCACATATAGGTATAGAGTTTATATACAGGATTATTAATGGGACGTGTCAGGCAGGGTCTAAGACAAGTCACAGGATACATAAAGCTAAAGAAGCTTTTTTTTTTTTTTACACCTCGGACCCTTTAAACTACCAAAGCACTTTTTTTTGTCCAGCAACACAAATCCGCAGGAAAGCTGAATATCTGTTATAGCTTGATGTCCTGTGAGCTGTAAGAAAAAATAAATGTTGTCTGCTAATATAATCTTGAACATTTAATACACATACAAATAAACACACATACACTCACACAGACACACACACACACACACACACACACACACACACACACACACACACACACACACACACACACACACACTGGATGTTTTCTAATGTGCAGGATTAAGTAAGTGAATTCCTTCAAGTGAAAAAAGATAGAGAAAATGCGAGAGAGGTAAAAAGAAGATAAGAAAAGTTATAGAAAGAGTGTGTAAAGGTTATAGGAGGGGGAGTGTGTGTGATTGAGAGAGTATTCGGTGAGAATATTTTAAGTGTATCTAAGAACTTAAGTGTATGTGTGTGTGTGTGTGTGTGTGTGTGAGAGAGAGAGAGAGAGAGAGAGAGAGAGAGAGAGAGAGAGAGAGAGAGAGAGAGAGAGAGAGAGAGAGAGAGAGAGAGATTTCAGGCTTTTGCGTTAAAGAATTAGGTGAGAGACACACCAATGTAACATGGTACATGAGTTTATGAATGAATATAATGTTTATTTCTAATGAAAGCATGTGCAAAGAAATACGATTATACAAAAGGGAGGAATACAATTTTGCCGAGCCCATTTTTTTGCCTCACAGGTACACCTGAATTCATAAACAGGATTCAATTTATATTTTATCATTTATAACTGTGCCAACCCAAACACTGAGAGGTAAACTTTGCATCAGAAAGGGCATAAAACCTGCACCAAAACTGATCTGCTGTTGTGACCCTAAAACAAGAACAGTGTTAAAATTGTACACATAATTCTAAACAATTCACTCTAATGTCACATGTGTAGCTCTTTAGGCAGCTTTACAGAAATCTGGATTATAAATTTTAATCCCAAATCAAAGGTACCAACCACCTCAGGACAAATCTCCTTAAACCATTATGAAAAAGAAATAAAAATATTCTACAGTTATGTCCAACAGTATGAGCAGCATAGTCATGATTATTGCAGCAGCTCTTAGGTACAAATTCAAACAGTAATAAACTCAAACCGTTCACTTAAGAACATTGCTCATTGCTCCTTTCCACTACAACACACACGATTCTTTTTAAAATCACCTACAAGATTCTGTACACAATTTATCCTCCTACTGTACACGTGTACTTATAATTTGCGATCGGATTAAACAATGGCCTGGGAGTGTAAAAGTGAACATTGTAAAGATAATCAGAAAGAGAAAGAGAGCAAGAGGGAGACAGTAATTCTTGGGAAGGGTCATGTGTAGAGAAAATGATGCACCTGAGAGCCATATGAACTGACAGCTATAAATCCTTGCCTCCAACACACTGAAACAGACAGGCCATGACAACACACTTATTAAAGTCACACACACACACACACACACACACACACACACACTCTTCAGAGCCAGTGTCATTGTGGAGAGTAGCAGACCTGTAAGGATAACGCTTCTGAAAAAAAAAAAGAGAGAGAGAGAGAGAGAGAGAGAGAGAGAGAGAGAGAGTACACTATTAAGACACCGATATAAATTATCTCTTCTGATATTAACATTAATTCATTTTGCTCGCCGTATGTGATATTAGCTGGCTTTGTATCCAACCCGAGCTGGCCTCCTTCACGCATCATAAAGGACAACCTTTTCACTTTTATTATTAATGTTTCTCTCACCCAGTAAATACCCTGCCTTGAAATCCACACACACACACACACACACACACACACACACACACACACACACACACACACACACACACACAAATATATATATATATATATATATATATATATATATATATATATATATATATATATGTAGAGAGAGAGAGAGAAAGAGAGAGAGAGAGAGAGAGAGAGAGAGAGAGAGAGAGAGAGACAGAGACAGAGACAGAGACAGAGACAGAGACAGAGATAGAGTCCAAGAAATCTGATGATGGAGGCAGTTACGTTGGCAGTTACGTTGGTATTCATACAAAAAAAACTAAATGCTGTTTATTATTGATGTGATGACGAGGAAAAGAAAGGATGAATAAAAGTTGTGTCACTGGTGCTGCAATCTATGAAGAACCTTTTCTGTTAAAAATCAGATGTTTTACAACTAAAAAGTAAACCTACTGTAAATCACAAGTACTGTCTGAAAACTCTTTGACAAGCTCAACCTACTGTACAGTGTTCAAATGCATATGAATTGCATACAATTAATCCCAGTAGGCTAATTTTTGGAACCCTTTATTAACAGCCTTCTGGTTTTGTTCCAGTATCAATTTTTGATGTAAAATGAGATCTGAATCTACCAACTGTGTCTGAATTTTCACGTCAGACGTCTCTGCGTCTGAATTTTCCTGGCAAAGAAGACCAGGTTTTGGCCGGAAATATCGTTTAACCAAAGCTTCTAAACCACTAACCACCACAACATCAATAATTCCTTCCAATTTATGACCACAAAGATACTATATGCTAGACTTGATGATGTGACAGAGTTAGATTATGTTAGAAAAAAGTTTGTTATTGTCCCTCTTGACAAATAGTTTTATTTTGGTCCCACGCTACATGATTCGATTTCCAGCATTTGGCGGAGGAACTTCTTTAACTCTTTACTCTGGTGAAAGGAAGATGGTTGTGTCTATGAGTCTGATCTAATATGAGTGGGTTTGATATCACTATTTACTTAGATAATCTTTTGTGTGAAAGAAAAGACATTTTTGTGTGACCTGTTCTATGAATATTGAATTTGATGATGAACATTTTTAAACATGTCAATGGGGTTGAAAGTAAAAGACCTAAACCAATAGCATTCCAAAGGTATTCCCAAAGTCTCACAGTCAGCCTTGATTAAAATAAGTAGATAGATAGATAAAATAAAAATCCAAGTTTCTTAAGAATGTAATATTTGAATTCATTATGATGTAGTGTGAATTTTGGATGTGTATGTTACTGTGTGTATATATATAGGTGCGATAGTAAAATTGTTCTATAGAGATGTCTTTAATTTAGACAAATAATTTAATTTTAACTTTAACTTACGGAAGAAAAAATACAAGTGATATATATATAACAGAGGACAACACAGTAGTGTTACCATGCAATATGGTAAAATGAGTGTTGGTGGAGCAAAGTGCTCAGAATGGACGTGTTTGTGGTGAGGTGGGTCTTCAACTGGCTTTTTTGAAGATTGAGTGTCAGATTCTGCCAGTCAGGATTGAGTTTGGAAGTTTATTCCACCACTGAGAGACAGAAAGATGGAATGTTCTGAAAAGGGCCTTATTGCCTCACTGAGTAGGCATCACTAGATGTCGGGCATTGGCTGGTTGTTAGCAGAACCTCATCTTCATTTGGGTGACACTGAACAGTAAATAATGTCAATGTAAATAATGTCCTTTCGACAACAATTTATAGTCGAGTGGAATTGTGTAACCAAGAGCTCCTGAGGAACTAAAAGGTCAGAGTAATTTCTGAGTTCATTACAGACTTAACACTAATTCCTTCCTGCCGAAGTCTACAAGTGTTCACTGATGAAGACTGGAGCATAAAGCTGACCCACGCAACGGCATTTCAGAGACGGTGTGATTGTCTCCAAGTAATCTTATGAGTCATGGGCTGTCTATGCAGATCTGCCCCAGCAGTGTGCACCACCATTTATGCATTAATCAGACAGAGTAATTTTCTTCTTCCTGTTATCAGATAACATACTGTAATTTCCTTCCACCACATTTTGAAAGAATTTCAAAAACCAAGCCTACTTTAAGGTATAACCTTGTAGACCCAACACACTGACTGACATGGAAAGACTATCTGAGACTTCATATATTATACCAATCTTAGGTCTGAGAGGATCGTTCAGTTTAAAACTGAAGTGTGAGATAGAAATAACTAGAACCGTTTTTTGCTATTAGTATGGTTTATGGTCTCTGCCATTCTCATCACACATCTTGGCTAAATGTAGTCTCTAAGTAGGCCTTTACATGGTTTTACACAGTCTACATCATTTTTATCTAACTGAAAAAAACGTGTGTAATTCCAGTGAAGAAATTCCATCCCCATGGTGCTGCCAATTCACAAGCCTGGCTTGTACAATGTGCCAAAAATCGAACTGGTCCACTGCGAAAAGACCAGTCTCTCTCTCTATTAACGCTCCAGCGCTGACATTTTATTTCTTTCTGCATAGGTATTGTCAAATAATTCTTTCTGTTGAACTGTTGAATCTAATCTACCAGTTCAGGGACCAGGCAGTGGGATTAAAGTATGCCTTAGCTCATCTGAAATCACTTTGTGCTACACCCAGAGCCTCACAGGTGAGACCAGAGACTGCAGCGAGAATTGTACCTGTCATTTCCACATATGTAAAACAGCTCATTTTTTGGCATTTCAATTAAGCTGAAGCTCAGGCGTCTCACCTCGGCTGACTGTGTGATTAGTGCTTCCTCTGCAAGCCTGAGATTTCTCTGCTGGGTTTGTTATTGTAGAGCTCCTCGGTACATGTCGGATCATTCACACATTTCTGCTTCTTTGTAGACCAGCTGTAGTGTCATCAGCGGTCGCTTCTGTCTACCTGAGCCACTTCGGCTCAGTTCAATCTTCACTAGTGCGCTCGCGTCGCTTTCTGCTTGAACATGACTTAGAGATCATTTTTATACACGGGATCAGGATTCAATCAACCAATGCTGTTTAAATGTTTAAAAAGGATCTATATAATCATCTGCAAGTTTTAGTCCTGATAATGTCTGAGATAAAATCTGATTGGTCAGGAGCTGTTGATTTACTATAACAGAAGCTCACACACTGACCACAATGTGAATGACAGGTTTAAAATAAAAATAAAAAAATGTCAATAAAATTCTTATTAATAGAACAAAATCAATAACTTATAGTAGGTTCATAATAATTTTGATGTTCATTTAGTTTCTCCATGTTCAGGGTCACGACAGCGGATCATCCGGATCATCAATTGAAACCCGGCCATTTTATCCGGGCTTGGGACCGGCACTGAGAGTTATATTATAATTTATCTATTATTGTGCTATATATTATTATTATTTAGAAAAACAGGACACTGTTGAGGGATTGATACTTTAAAGCTGTTATAGTTCAATCAAAAATTAACATTTTATTTGTTATATGCACAATCATACACAGTATGACATGCAGCAAAATACTTTTTTTACAACTGTATTTCATTTAAAAAATAGAAAATCACACAACGATAGATAGTCAAATATAAAATAAAATAAGGAGGTACAATTTAAAAAATAAATTCATTCATTCATCTCAGGCGTCATCGGGCATCAAGGCAGGATACACCCTGGACGGAGTGCCATCCCATCGCAGGGCACACGCACACTCTCATTCACTCACACACTCACACACTACGGACAATTTTCCAGAGATGCCAATCAACCTCTACCATGCATGTCTTTGGACCGGGGTAGGAAACCGGAGTACCCGGAGGAAACCCCAGAGGCACGGGGAGAACTCCACACACACAAGGCGGAGGCGGGAATCGACCCCCCAAACCTGGAGGCGTGAGGAAAACGTGCTAACCACTAAGCCACCGTGTCCTCCAAAAAATAAATTAATATATTTAAAAAAATATATATATATATAGATCGTAACTTAATATGGTGCATATATATATGGTTTGTTTTTATCTGTGCAAATTGTGTACACATTATGAAATGTAACTATAAATGGAAGTACAACATTCTTTTTACATTTTTATTAAAGTCATAATTTAATGTCATTCTTTAATTCTTTGCAGTATTAAAGAATCGTATTTGGGCTTTTCCGACACCCTCAAAACCGTCCTCCCTCATTCGTTATTAGGATATGAAATTTAAAATTTAAACCCATGTATAGACAATACTACCTCAAGCAACAGTTTCATTTTTTTAACTCGATTTTTTATCACACTTGCTCTTATAAAAAAAAATGTATTTTTATTATTTTAGGCTTCTTAATATACATCTTCTATAACTATTACATGAAACTTTTATCAAAATGTAAAATGCTATATGAGGTATATCAGGTTTATGCAATATGACACATAGGGGTGGAGAGAAATCCATTTTCTGCTTCATAACACATTCATAATCATAACCTAAATCTTTTATTGTGCAGTATTAGACAATTTATATTAAAAAATAAATCTATGTTATATCTTGGCATTATAGTTTTATGAAATATCTCAGATAGGAGTGGACACAAAAAGCCTCTCACAACTGACAGACAGTGAAATAATATACAGTAGATAATACAGACTATGAGCACATACGAGCTTTGGGTCGTGTTGATTTAAGTCTAAACAGGTCGGCCGTAATGCTGGGGCAGAATTCGGTCACATGCTCTGGGCATAAGTTAGGGCTTTCTGTTTATCATAGCATGTGGTGAGATTCAGGCTTTATTAGTTAAAAAGGTAGTTCAGGTGGTGGAGACATTGTGTTTCCTGGCTGTTGTTCTGCATCTAGCCTAGAGTCTCGTTAGTGAGAGAAACACCATATCACACACTGCACCCGTTGCTGAGCTCAGCATCATTTCCCCACAAGAAGTAAATCAACTGAACTTCTAGATTAAGGTATTTTTTTGTTGACTTTTCTCTTCAGAAGAGGGCAGTAGTGGCTTAGTGGTTAAGCTCTGAGTTACTGATCAGAAGGTTGAGGGTTCAAACCCCCGTGGTAGCTCAAGATTTTAAGGCTCTGGCCAACGTGCCACACTTGTACCCTTGAGCAAGTTCCTTAACCCTGTCTGCTCCAGGATGAGAATGCCTCTACACCAAGAAAGAACTTCACTGTGCTGTAACATATTTGTGACAAAAATAAATATTATAAGTATAATTATAAATAGTACAAGTGTTATAACTTTTAGACCTAGAATTTTATGCCAAAATAGTTTTTCGTTCTGTATGATTAAGGCATGCAAAACTGAAAAATTGCAAGTAAAATACAACACCACAAATAAACTACTTGTTTGAGGACCGGCTGGTCTCTTAGTATTTTTGATAAATAAAGCCATTAATAAAAAACATCCATGGAGCATTCTGTGAATGGAAACACGTTGATGATGCGAAAACATCACCAGAGAATGGCCAGGGTGCATCAGACAGGCTACAGATAATAAGTCTGAGCAGAAAAGCATCTCAGAATTCAAAATTTTAAAGCAGATGGGCTACAGGTTCCACTACAGTCGGCCAACAACAGGACACTGAAGTGGGCACGGGTTGCAACACTGGAGCGTTTAATATGGATAACTGCAGCCTGGTTTGAGTAATCTCACTTTCTGCTGATGGTAGGGTAAGAATTTGAGACCAACTGCATGAATCCATGGACCAACCTGGCTTGTGTCAGGCTGATGGAGATGGTGTAATTAAGTGGGGAATGTTTTCTCTGCATGGCTTGGAATGTTATTGCAAATTATTGAATGCCACAGGCTGTTTGGGTCTTCTTGCTGTGCATGTGCATCCCTTCATGGCCACAATTTACCATATTTTAATGATTTTGTCCTAGACTGCTGGATAGTTCAATGTGCTTCATATTTACGTTTTGTGTTTGCACATGTATATGTTGGTTTAGGTTTTTTTTGTTTTGTTTAATAAAACGCCCGTCTGCCTTCTACCCCTAATTTTGTATCTGAATTCTGTTTCCACTGAGACACCGGAACCTGTCAGTTTGTTCCAGCTTAATAATATTTATAGAAACATCATCTCATTCCCAGTCACTGGATCTCAATCTAGTAGAACACCTATGGGATGATGTGAAGATTCACAGCATTAAAATGCAGCTGAAAAATCTGCAGGAATTGTGTGATGCCAGACTTAGGTTTCTCTACTCCTATGTGTCATATTGCACAAATCCCATAATATCACGTGATGAGTTTTGACATAATCCTTCTATAAAGCATCCAACACTGTTTAATAAAAAGCTTAGAGTAATATTTATGCCCTTAGTGTACGTTCCCTTTAAATATTAAGTCCTGAAAAAGGGTTTATATTAGTCACTCGGGAGCGGACATGTGGACCAGCAAGACGTGCTGCATTTTTCTGCAGAAGCTTTTAGAAGAGAATTTCAGAGTCGAAGTAGTTATCAGTCACTGAGCAGATGTTGTGTCCGTGTGGAAGAATGAAACTGTATAGACGGATAAAACAAAAAAATTTTTTAGCTTTTGTAGTTTCTATCACAACATCGGTACTGAGCAGAAAGTCTTCTAGCACTTCTTGGCTAGTTCCACCATCTCCTAGCAATATAAAGAAGGTGGAAATTGAAATTTTATAAACTTCCCCTAGATCACCGAACAGCTGAGCTTTCAATGTCTGAAGACAGACTTCCTGAGTACTTAAGTACTTAAGCTAGCACATAAAAAAAAGTAAAAAAATATATGTTTTTTGTTATGTTTCCTCCCAAGAATTGCTTAAACTGTTGGTATTCTTAGTCTGTGACCTTGTGAACCAATATCGAAAGTAGATGATGTAAACTTCAAAGCACTTCTGTGAGTCTCTCTGGATAAGGCCTACTGCCAAACGCCTTAAATGTAAATGTGCAAGTGTAAAGTTTCTAGCCTTTTACATCCAAGTGATCCTGACCTCTACTGCACTCCAGACCTACTTCTGGTTGGACTTCTCATCACTCAGAGGTACTCTGCAGTTGTCTATGTTCTGCCTGGAGACACATGACATCACTGAAGATGGTGGCACTTAGAAACCTTGGAGATGGCTTTAGAATGAGATTGAGGTGAATGGTTTTGTTCTCAAGTCTCCTTTAGTGGACAGTTCTTCATAACTTCAACAAGACAGACTTTGTTTTATAACCGGAATGAATTTACACAGTTATAGAGGGGGAAGGATTTATAATCACGTTATCGGGTATCATTCCGACGAGGATGAGGATGAGGCTCCTTTTGAGCCTGGTTCAATTCAATTCAATTCAATTCAATTCAATTCAATTCAATTCGATTCAATTCGATGTATTTGTATAACGCATTTAACCATTCCCATTGTCTCAAAGCAGCTTTACAGAAGTATGAAAACAGAAGAGAGTGAATATTAATAAATATAAAATATCAATAAGAAGAAAAAATAAGGATAAAAATAAATAAATGAATATATACAATTAAAGTTTAAAATTCATTTAAAAAAGATTAAATTAAATATGAAATATTATATATCTATTTTAAATATTATATATCTATCCCTTTCCCTAATGAGCAAGCCGGCGGTGACTGCGGCAAGGAAAAACTCCCTGAAATGATATGAGGAAGAAACCTTGAGAGGAACCAGGCTCAAAAGGGAACCCATCCTCATTTGGGTGACACTCTACAGTAAATAGTGTAAATGTAAATAATGTCCTTTCTACAACAGTTTATAATAATGCAAACGAGAGCTCCTGAGAAACGAATGGGTCATCGTAAACTCTGAGTTCAGCGCAGACCTGATTGCTGATAAAGACCAGATCATACAGCTGACTGACACAACATTGGTTCAAAAGAAGTCATGACAGTCTCCGGGTGGTTCCAACCACAACAATCCCATGAAACACATGCAGATCAATCCCTGGCAAGGTGACCACCGGGCGACGAGACTCCAGCCAGCGGTAGAACATCAGGATTGACGAAGTAGATACGTAAGAAGAGACGATCAGGCTCGGAAATTGGAACACCTGGGAGCTTGGGAATGTCATATACAGTATAGCTTGAAAGGAAGAGAGAAAAATTGTTAGGTATGACTGTAATCAGGATATGGACAATGTAAATTATGTGCAAAGTACAGACAGGGACTCTGGCAAGACTAGCTATGACAGTATAACTAAAAGGCTAGAGCCAGAAGGCGTGACAGACATGAGGGTTTCCTGGGATGTAAAGCGTCCCACCACTCCACAGTTTGCAAACCTGAGCGACTTTCAAAGGTGGTAAGCCGAAAGCATCCAGATATCCCAGTTCACCAAACACTCTATGCCCATGAATCCTCCAGATCTACCCCTTTACCTACTGTAAGAAAAGCTATTCATAAAAGTTAGACTAAACAAACGTGTTTATAGCCTGGACTTAAATACTGAGACTGTGTCTGAGTCCCGAACACTGATTGGAAGTCTGTTCCATAACATTGGTTCCTCTCAAGGTTTCTTCAGCCAGTGCACAAATCATTAAACCAGGTGGATCATCAAACACATTGTTTTTTTTTTGTTCATGGCTTTGGACATCCCTTACATACATGTAAGGACATCCCTTACATACATGTTTCTTTAAACACATAAAGAAAGAGGGGGTGGTAGCTCAGCGGTTAAGGTGTTGGGCTACTGATCAGAAGGTCACGGGTTCGAACCCCAGGGCTGCCACTGCTGGGCCCCTGAGCAAGGCCCTTAACCCTCAGTTGCTCAGTTGTAAGTCACTCTGGATAAGGGTGTCTGCTAAATGCCGTAAATGTAAATGTAAATGTAAATGTAACACAAGTAGCAACCGAACCCCTTCTAAAAACAATCAATTCTTTCCTTAGCCCTGGCTAGGTATTTCTTGCTCATTCGAGATTAACCTAAATCAAAAAATTTAATCTTTGTCAATTTTATTCAGAATTCTTATATTTCTGAGAAGCTGCTTTGAGACAATGTCCACTGTTAAAAGCGTTATTCAAATAAAACTGAACTGAATTGAAATGAATTGAATTGAATTTCCAATGCTAAGTAGAAAAATAGCTAACAAGCTTCACTTCTTGCAAGAAAAACTCACTTATAATCCGTACATCCCTGTTGGGTCCCGCTGGCAGCTTGAGCTGAAGCTGTTTCTTTTTTTTTAATGTCTTGTCTGTAATTATCTCTGGAATCAGTTATTTCAAAGCCTGTGTGTGTAATCACCCGAACAAACCACCACTCTTTGGAGACAAGCGACATATGAGTACACATACACGCTGTCAGGCCTCAGCCCAATTAGGCACATCAGATCAATCAGCGTACTCTGGTACTGAAAGAAGAGACATTTCGCTTCTCTCTGCTCTTCAATTCATCTGCATCCTTTCTCAAGCCCCACTGATATGGTTTGTTTTTAATATCTACTGAGGGGTAAAAAAAAATCCAGAAAAAGTGTGTAGTTGCATAATGTTATCTGAAGCTAGCAAATATTCTCGCTTTCAAGTCAAATCTACTATTATTATTATTATTAGTAGTAGTAGTAGTAGTAGTAGCAGTAGTAGTAGTAGTAGTAGTAGTATAGTTCTTGTTGTTGTTGTTATTATTTTCCCAACATGTGCCATATACTAGAAGGCCCAGAGCCGCCTCTACTTCCTGAGGAGGCTGAGGTCCTTCAACATCTGCAGGACAATGCAGTAGATGTTCTATGAGTCTGTGGTAGCCAGTGCTATCTTTTTTGCTGTTGCATGCTGTGGAGGAAGACTGAAAGTAGCTGATGCCAACAGACTGAACAAACTCATCAAGTCCGGTGATGTTGTGGGGGTGGAGCTGGACTCTCTGACTGTAGTGTCAGAAAGAAGTATGTTGTCTAAGCCACTGGCCTTCTCAGACAACATCTACCACCCGCTCCATGATGTCCTGAACGAATACAGGAGTATGTTCAGTCGCAGACACATTTAACTGGGGCTCCACAGAGCGACACAGGAAATTCTTCCTATTTGTGTCTATCAGATTTTATAATTCCTCTGTACAACAACACATCTCACTGTGCAACAATACACCTTTATCTGTATAGTTATTTAAATTTTAGATTTATGTATAATTTTTTGTAGTTCACTGGGCCTTTTAACAACTTTAACAACAACAGAAAATAATGTCAAGACTATTAGGCAATTAGCTATTAGGCAATTAGCTTCTGATAGGCCAGTAGGTTAATCAGGCCCACACAACCATGGTACCATTCAGGAGGGAGATGCATTCTGTCTCTAAGAGATGAAGGATATTTAGTGCAAAATGTGCAAATAAGTCCCAGAGTAACAGCAAAGAACCTTGTGTAGTTGCTAAAGGAAGCAAACAAGTATCTGTATCCACAATGAAAGGCTGCATAAACAAGGACAAAGCCGCTGCTCCAAAACCATAAAAAAGAGAAAACTACAGCCTGATAAAGCAAAAATTAATGAATAAAAGAGGAGAAAGGCTAAGACTTGCAAGATAAAGAACACTAAACTAGCCATGAAGCATTGGGGTGGTACTGTACCATCATGTGGTAGGAAAATTATGTGGACATATTGAGGCAAAATTCAAAATACCAACCAGGAATTTCTTCCAAATTGGACAATGTCCCCAAGCATAACTCCAAAGCTGGTATTTTTGTTTTTTTCCATAGCATTTTAGGGGTGATATATTCATAGAAAAGGCCCGTAGTATTTTTTCTACACAAACGTTTGTATCTTCAAAATAAATGTTGATATCAAACCCATTTCTGCTCTTTGAGATGCTCCAAGTGTTTGTTCATCTAAAGAGCAGATCAAATTTGATCTTCAACACAAAACTTAAGTGTAAGGTTATCAACCAAGGGAAAAACACACATCTCACACTGAATGCCAATCATTTTAGATCACACTCACAGACATAACATCATTCGTTTGTTTTCGCTGATTGAAAACAAACCATAAATTCACCAGTGTTCTGGTATAAACGGTTGAAGACTACAAAGTGGCCTCCAAACCTGTCTCAATGATACCAGTTCTGTCTTTAAGGAATGGGCCATAATTCCAGAAACTTATTATGAGAAGCTTATAGAAAATGACCCAAAAGTTCCTTAAAGAAAGGAAATTTTATTAAATTAACCAAGTGTATGTAATAGAACCTCAGACCCTCTGCTATATATAAACTATTATCTGAAATTTTACATGCTTAATATAAAGAAAAGGCACTTTCTCAGCTTAAATGTTGGGAACAGTGAATAATCACTTAATCAGCATAAGTGGGATCTCAAAATGCAACTTTTTCATTCATTCATTCATTTATTCATTCATTTTCTACCGCTTATCCGAACTACCTCAGGTATCTCAGGCGTCATCGGGCATCAAGGCAGGATACACCCTGGACAGAGTGCCAACCCATCGCAGGGCACACACACATTCTCATTCACTCACACACTCACACACTCACACACCCTATGGACAATTTTCCAGAGATGCCAATCAACCTACCATGCATGTCTTTGGACCGGGGGAGGAAACCGGAGTACCCGGAGGAAACCCCCAAGGCACGGGGAGAACATGCAAACTCCACACACCCAAGGCAGCGGCGGGAATCGAACCCCCAATCCTGGTGGTGTGAGGTGAACGTGCTAACCACTAAGCCACCGTGCCCCCCAAAATGCAACTTTATGGACCAAAAAGCTTTTGATACACATATTTTTTGTATTGTATGGCTCTTTCTTTTTAGCTAAAAGTGTAAGTCATTTTCACAGTGTCTTCCATGATCATTTCAATGATAATGCCGTCCCCAGTACAGTTTACTTCATTTCAAACATATTGTGTGAAATAATCAAATCAATAATGTAGACTATAAATCCCTCCATGGGTGGTAGCTGTGGGAAAAAAAACATAAAAAAGAAACATTACTATTACCCATGGCAAGATCTATGGAATTGTCTATTGGGATACAATTATAAACGATTATTGCCCAAACAGGAGCATGAGCATGAGGAAGGCTGCTGGGAGGCGATGACATATTTCCCCATTTCGCTCTCCGTCTGTCAAAGCCGATAAGCAACTTCCCCCTTTCGCCCGTCTCCGTCTGTTTTTCTCATTTAAAACATCTCCAGAAGCATTCAACACCGAGTACAAACTAATGTGGCAGAAAAGGCTGCTGTGCCGAGCCCATGAAGATGAAAGAGCTTCACCGTGAGCAGAAAGCCAGACCGAGCTGCGTTAATGTCCTTAAGTGACACACACATGTCAGATTCAGATTTCCTTAAAGCCGTCTTGTCAGCATGAGATAGAGATACGGCTTCTATAAAGTAGGATTGGGAAGATGTTCTAGCACCACGCTCTGACATGATTAAGCATTAAAAAATAAATAAATAAATAAATAAAATGAAATATATATATATATAATGATAAAAAATATATATGTATTTTTATACACTGTGTTATTTTTTGCATTTTGGCTGTTCCATTCAAATCAAAAAATGTTTTTTACATTTTTTTTTATTATTTTAATATTTTTTTTTTATTTTTCAATAAGTAAATATGAAAGGGAGTGGCATTCATTTTATACTATGGCTTATTTCTTCTTCTTAATAAATCCAGCAAGATTTGTGTCAAGCTATTACAGATGTTTTTGTCACCTGCTCACTTCCACTCACCAGCTAGCTCTGCATTATCACATGACCCCTGGGATAAGGCTCATATATCCTTTCTCCAGGACATGTTAAACCAGCCAAGCTCATTATTTTCAACTTCTGCTCATACTGCGTCACAGAAAGGTATGACACACTCACAGAAAAAGGCTGTTCGGTGGAAATGAGCGCTCAGACACCCAGGAGTGAGTGTAACACATCCAGAGGAAATTCGTACGCTAGTTCTGTAACGTTCCTTACTCCTCTGGCACCACCAGGAAGCTTCATATTTTTTAAAGCAAATATACAAAAACACGCACTTTATTGTTTGGTGAAAATGTTTCCATATTAAGCAATCACTTGTGGTGTGAGAGTACTAGCTAACTAGCATGAGATCACAAAAGCTAGCATGAAATCAAGGTGCTGATCAATTCAGTTTAGTCTCTTAGTCTGCTTTCATGTAGATGTAACTGGAACTAGAAAAAATGTAGTGCTAGCTAGTATCTAGGATAAAAAGTGTGTTAACCTGACACATGTTTAGCTCCTAGCTTGTAACTTTTAGCTATAAATAACAGAATCCTGTTGACTTTAAACTTTCCTTTTAGCACTATAGGAACTCTGTAGTGATAATCATGATCGTGAAGATACGATTCTCTTCAGTTCAAACATTTATCTATGCTAAGTAGCCTTATCGTCTGATTATCATCTTCATATAATTACATGTTGACGTAGAAATATTTAGAGCGTTTAAAAACAGAGTAGGAATTATATAAAGGGTTATTTTGTTGTGGGAAGACCCAAATTTCCATGAATAATATGAAGCACAAAAGGTGTTAATGTCTTATTTGATTGATGGCCTTAGCAATCAATAGCTGAACCGTAATGCTTTCTTATCTAATATTAGCATGAAGCAACTGACAGGAAGTAGAAGTAATTCCACCCGCGTATTTAATATCTTGTGATCTTGTGTCAATGTAGGAAATCTATTTGATGCACTGTTAAGGTTAATACCCACGAGGTATGAGGATAGAAATGATCTACTGTGTGTACAAATGTGTTTTCATGTACATTCAATTGTCTCTCTTCTTCCAACATCCTCAATTTTTATGGATTTCGTCCACACCTTGCGGGGATTTATTGTGTATTGATGTGCATTAAAGCATCGTCTCCGTTAAAAAAAAACCTTCAGTTCTATATTTGTTCACACTTTCTCCCTCCTCTACTTTTGTTTTGGCTTAAGGCACTCCTTCGTGCAGTTCTAGCTAGCGTGGAAGAGGTGACACTTTTTTTGTTGTTGTTTTTTGCTTTATTGCTCCTCTGTGAGGAAAATGCTCTCCTCCTAAGCTGCTGGAGTATCATTGTTTCTGCTCAGAAAGCTTTGAGAAGCCGAACAGGATCTCGGTAATAATGAGGCGAGTCTGGAGAGCAGCTGGAGTGTATCCTTGGGCAGCTTTTTTTTTTTTTTTTTGGAAAGTGTGTGTACTGTCCTTTTCTTTATTCTTTTTGCGCAGTTTTGAAAGAATTCCAGTTTTCCAGAAGAATCGGTTTTTAGCAGCCCCAGAAAAATGATCTGTGTCGATCCTGACTGCAATCCCGATCTCAGAGGTAACAATGAATCCTTTTATAAGCAGTGAACAAATTTAGTAACTTTACAATAAGTTTGTGCCCCCCTTTTCTTTAGCATTGGGTTGTAAATGTTCAATTCACAGAGTTGTTGTCATCTCTTGGAATAATTACTCGAATAAATGCTAGAAAATGTACTTAGCTACATATAGTCAGGCTTCTCCTAATACATATAAAAGGGTTACTTGATTTTCTGCTTGTTTTGCTCACAGTGTTCACCTCTCGTCCTCACTGCACCTCTCTGGGAGCTCATGATGCATAGAGATGATCAAATCCATGATTTAAATTTACAACTTAAGGGGGAAAAAGCTAATTTTCCCAGAAGATGTAATCATTTCAGCTGTGTATTTCAACACGGGTGGTGGGTAAAGCATGTGTGAAGCAAGAGCACCACCTAGGTGTTAAAATTCCACAATAGCACCAGATAACAGCCCTGAATGTAATTCAATTCTAAATAAATCGCCCAGATGAAGATGAGGTTCAGTTTGGTCTGATTCCTCTGAAGATTTCTTCTTAATATCATCTCAGCAAGTTTTTCATCACTGGCTTGCTCAATGGGGATAAATATACATTTAATTTTCCAATTTATAGTCAGAATTATTAAATTCCTTTAAAACAGCCTTGCCACAATGTTTAATGTTAATAGTCCGATACAAATAATATCTAATAAAATTAAATAAATAAATGGTTTATATTTAATCATCTTACTTTATCTCTTGAGACCAATTGGATGTCGAAAATCTGTGTAGTGTGTAAATTTGGTACCAAATTTTAGAAGATGCTATAAATAAGATGTTCAATTGATCATCAATTAGAAAATAAACTTAATGTAGAATTAAATATTTTTTGTCACATACGCAGCCGTATGCAGCATGATGTGTAAGGAAATGCTTTTTGACTTTTATTCGAATCTGTCATAAATGTAGAATAAAAATCGTGTAGAATAGAATAAAAACAGTTACAATGAAAAAGGAAATAAAATAACTAAATTCTCAGTTAGGAATCCTGTTTAGTTAGTCCTTCAATGTAATTTGTCTTCTTCTTCTTCTTCTTCTCCTCCTCCTTCTCCTTTGTATTCTTCTGCATCTTTCATTCGTCTCATTAGTAACAAGGTCGCAAAGAACTTTCTTTTTTAACTCTCTTTCTTTTTTTCCATTTTTTATTATTCTATGGTTTAAGTCGATGGTGCTTATTGTGAAAACAAAATACAACGATGAACCCATGAGAGATGTCTGAGGTGCTACAGTGGATGAAAAACGGTCAAACGTTTCCCAGGCTGTTTACAATAAAAACCAAAGTAAATGTATGATCACAAAAAATGTACACAATGACCTATACCATTACTATAAACAATTATTTATGCAAGGTTTGATGTGTCTGAAAATGACATTCTCTTGTATGATGTTGGAAGCATGGGTAAAACGGGTGAGTGTAAGCATCTGAGTGACTTTGACAATTCAATTCAATTCAAATTTATTTTGTACAGTTTAACATTGGACATTGTCTCAAAGCAGCTTTACAGAACATAAAAAACATAGTACAGAAAGTTTTATATTATACAAAGAGTATTATTACATTAAAGTTCAAGATCAATATTAGACTTATATTTAAATGTGATTGTATTTATCCCCGATGAACAAGCCTGAGGTGACTGAGGTGACTGTGGTGAGGAAAAACTCCCTTAGATGGAAGAGGAAGAAACCTTGAGAGGAACCAGACTCCAAAGTGAACCTCATCCTCATTCGACTGACACCGGAGGGTGTCAGTATGAACAATGTCCTTTCTATAGTTATATACAGTCCGACAACTGTGTGTTGATTAGGAGCTTGTTGTTCTCAAAGACCACATGTAGTTGGGCATCTCTTCATTTGAATGCCCAAATCTTCATGAAGCGGAATCCAATAGAGCTGGTACATCTCTAGAAGCCCCAGGATCCTCACAGGGTTAGCCACTTTTTTACTGAAGGTCCAAAATCTTTAAGACAAGAGCTAATTGTGATGTCTAGATGCCTGGGTCAGAGCATCTCCAAAACAGCAGGTCTTATTGTGTTTTACAAGTTTGCAGTGGTTGGACCTACCAAAAAGTGCTCCAAAAAAAGGACAAGCAGCAAACACGTGACATGACGTGTGTCCAAACCTAGAGCTCATCGATCCCACAGAAGAGCTACTGCAGCACAAAATGCTAAAAAAAAAAAAAAAGTAAAGGCTGGCTCTGATAGAAAGGAACACCACAGCTTGCTGTAAAAGTGATCATGCTGAATCCTGTAATCCACCAAAATGTCCTACAATGGACATGTAAGTATCAAAACCAGAGAATGGAGCAGAGGACAATGGCATACACTATGGGAGGCATCGTGATGCTTTGGGAAACCTAATCCCTAAGGTTATTTCCTAATATCAGTGTCCTCTTTCAGCAGGAGAAACTTCCTACTCCACTGTATCACTGCTCAAGAACGGTTTGAGGAACATGACAAAGGTTAAATGTGTTGACTTGGCCTCCAAATTCTTTACAACTCAATCTGATAAAAGTGTCTGTGGAGAAAAATATCTGATCCATAAAGGCCACCTCACAAATTACAGGGCGCTGCTAACGTCTTGATAACATCCAGATACCACAGCACACCTTCAGAGGTCTTGTGGATCCATGCTTCAAAGGTTTGGAGCTGTTTTGGAACCTACACTATCAGCATAAAACGATGTTGTGGCTGATCAGCATGATATTAAGAGTTAGAGACCAACAAATAACCACATATTTAGTGCTTATTAATGCTTTATTCAGGTGCTTCTGTAATTCTTTGTATAATGTATATCATCTCACAAACAGACAGACGGACCACGGCCTGTCTATGATCACAATATTTCACAACACTGAAGCCACACTGTTGAAATCAATAAAGGGAAAAAAAAAACTGCTGTAAACTAATATGGCTAAATTAAGTCATTAAATACAGTTATATTTTAGCACCAAAATGAACGGTCCATGTTTCAGCCTAAAACGATTAACACACACACACACACACACACACACACACACACACACACACACACACACACACTCCCTCTTCTTTGAGTTAATATATGAACAGTTTTCTACAGTAGCATTCATAAACATACATTTCCATTATGTGTTATACAAAATATGACGGCACAGAGGCGAACACAGAGAAATGCCACAAAGGAGGAGATGAATGTCTTCTCCAGAGCTGTAGGAATTAAACAGAAATACTTCCCTTTAAATAATAAGGCTTATAAAGAACCAAACCAGAGCCAGAACTTTAATATCAAGGCATTATACACTCTATGCAATAATTTCATCGTTTGGCATAAACCGGATTGACTATAAACCTATGCTATGGATACGCAGTAGTTTAGTGAAGAATGAGCATGGTGACTCCCTGATTAAATAAAAAAGGGTGTTTAGAAATAATAGATTTAAAAACAGCACCTCGAAGCTATTTTACTTGAAGTATACAAGATATCTTTTTTTTCCTCCTATCTAAATAGTTCAAGTGTCAGGCATGTTATGACCAGCTCTAAAACAGGAAAAAACTCAACACAGCACTTAACCATGAATCTGAAGGAACACAGGCTGCTGGACTAACAGTTTCTTTCCAGTTACAGTGGGATATACAGTAAATGGGCTATAAACATTCACCTGGATGTGCTACATGGAGAGAAAAAGCCAAAGTGTAGATACATATGCTGTACATGTGAGACTGAAGAGCGGCTACGGTAAAGTAAAGCTGACCTGTTTGGCTTGACGCCTAATAGAAAATTACTTTTTATTTTGTCTGTCTTGTGTCTCCTGCTTATCTGATAAACACACGTTGTGTGAATTAAGTGATTTTTCTAACACAGTACCCTCCTGAATCATTGTCGCAAGCAAAACTGGTCATATAAAATTTACAGTATACACAATAACTGGCTCAAACAATAAAATGTTTCTTATTTTAACATCTTTTAAATAGTCGTATTTACTCTTTTTTTTTTTTTAAAGGAGAATTAATGCGATCAATTTGTCATTTAAAAAAAATAAAAAAAATAAAAAAAAACAGACACCAGGAACTGTTGTTGCCTTTCCTTGTATCCTGGGGATCAGATACATTCAACACAAAAAAGATGGCTGTTGGTTGTTGACCATCACAAATCAGACGAGGCATCTTAAAAAATACGTTAAATTACAGTTAAATAATACAAAGATTTATGTCTTAAACTATTAGGACTGACTCGTGTGGTTTTCAATAAGAGCTACAGTCAGCATCGTTTTCAGCATTTACTATAAATATGGACTTCTAACTTCTAACACAACAGCACAGGAGAAATGTTTAATGAAACACAAAAACTCTAAAAGCCTGTATGTATTAAATGTATGAGTGTATCAAAGATGGAGGGTTTGGACATGTCAAACTTCCGAATATGAAGGAGCTTAAAACGTTTATCTAGAACAGGGCTATTCAATTACTTTGTCCAGATCAAAGATATGTCTGATGCCACGACAACAACATAGGAGCCAATATGTTGTATATTTGCACCATAAGATGTCCAAGTGAGCTATTTATCTACATTCAAATGGGTAAATCAGAGAGCCATATCACACTCATTTAGAAGTTATCTAAGTGTGTATAACAAAAAAATGTACAATATGAAAATATCATTATTTAAACTACAACAGCCATCTCAAGAAATTTAATTTTTTTTTAGATTTCACAAAAGCAGTGAAATCGGGTGTGTATGGTGTTAGTGCAATACACATAAAGTGGTGCACGTGCTGGACCGTGTGTGATTAAACTGATGTGTGATTGCTCGTTTTAATTGTGTGAAAATGACGCTTCACACGTGCAAGTAGAGTAGTAGAATAGGGTTAATGTTGTTACACCGAATTTCCAGATTTTCTTTGTTAAAAAAAAAATGAAGGAAGAAATTAACAGGAGAAATGATAATAACAAAAGATCTCATCTGTCATCGTCCTGTCAGTCACCAATCCTCACAGGAGAGGCTGTTCGTGCCACTCGAGTACCGTCACATGACCCATGCACTGTACAGCGACTCTTTCTGAATGGATCATAAGTGCCATCCGTTGTCGTGAACTAAATTTATTATCGAGATGACTTTTTAACACTACTTTAAGAGCCAGAACGAATTACCTTGGGGTCCGGATTCGTCCCCCGTGGGCCAATTGAATAGCCCGGCTCCAATCTATTAAGTCTATAAACTGTAGTATGAATAAAAACCTCCCTGTTGAAAAACAAAGACAAAAAATAATGAAATAAAACAAAATAATAATAATAATAATAATAATAATAATAATAATAATAATAATAATAATAATAATAATAATAAAATTAATAATAATAATAATAACCAGTGAATTGTGGCCTTCACTCTTCTGGTAAAATTAACCTAGTAGAGGTTTTGGGCTGAATCGGCATGCTAGTACTGTATATTAACACACTATTTATGTATTTCAGTATAATATTGAACCTTCTGTAGTATTTTTATTAGTAAAACATTGTATATGATGATCTTCAGAGATGTTCTAACCGAAAGACTAATCCATTTCCCAATATCTTCACCTGTAATATGTAATATGTGCACCTTACTGATCTGAACTGAGGCAGGTGAATGTGGGATTCGGTAAACAGAAGAAACTTGCCATGGTTCTACAAGGGATTTGGTCCTTTCAGTTGAAACCCAGGATTGTACTGCAATGCATGCTCTCAGTGCTGGTTTGCGATACAAATGCAGATTTTTCCGTGTGAAGCTTGAAACCGTGATGCTCTAATCTGTGCAAAACCCATATTGTATTTTATGATTGGTCCACGGTGCCTGTATGTCGCTGCTGGTTAAACCAGTAATAGCCCTGTTGTGTGTTTGAAAAGTTAGAATTTCAGATTTCAGTGACTTCACTTTTAAGTATGATCAAGTCTTGTTTAGCTGCTCTTGGAAAAATGGGATCCAACGTCACAACCTGTAATGTCTTTGTTTGACCACAAAGTGGCGATAGACGATCCAAAGGTTGTGTGAAGTTTACAAACCTATATGGGTCCAGTCCATGACAAGGCAGGATTTTGTTATCCAAGTCCGATTTATTGTACTTCCTTAAATTTTTCTTATCTTTATCTAACTTCAGTATGCATAATTCCAAAAGCTCTGTGAAAGTCCCAGTTCTAACTGTCATCATAGATGGCTCATCATGCTGTCAGTTCTTGTTGAAAGAAGCTCAATGGAATTGTCAATTAGTGTCCAAAATAATCACAGAAATTTTAAAAGTCCACGGGCACTTGGTAGGTGAGGAACATATGAAGAACACTAATGAAAACCAAGTAAGTGGTCCGTCACGGTGTGTGAGACTGTGTGTTTGCATTTGTGAGAAGGAGATAAGCATGCTTGTGTGTGTTTTGTGTGTGTGTGTGTGTGTGTGTGTGTGTGTGTGTGTGTATATGTGTGTGTGGGACAAGTAGAATCAAGGTTGTGGTAATGGCCTTTCAGCATTTCAGAACTTGGTTTGTTTTAACTTGTCGATGTGGTAACAGAGTTTGAGTGCTGGACCAAGCTTGAGTCCCAGGTACTTCATGATCATGTCACTCTTCAACAGCAGGAGAGCATCTCCATCAATCTCCTGTAAGATCAGTTACATAGTCACCCAACAAGCAACTGCTCTTTTAGAGATTTAAATAAGCGTTTCAAACTTCAGAGTTTCACATTTTTTTTACAGAGACATTGTAATGCTATATCTTTATGAGCTTCTATGCTGATTCTTTTCTTATATACTGTACTTATTTTTATGAGTATATACTGTACTGGTTATTATCACTGCATTATATACTGTACTGATTATTATAGGTGTATTAAATACTGTACTGGATATTGTGGGTATAATACTGTACTGATTGTTATGAAAGTGAAAGTGACGTGACGTACGGCTAAGTACGGTGACCCATACTCAAAATTTGTTCTCTGCATTTAACCCATCCAAAGTGCACACACACAGCAGTGAACACACACACACCGTGAACGCAGCCATATATGCTGCGGTGCCCGGGGAGCAGTTGGGGGGGTTCGGTGCCTCTCTAACCATTAGGCCACGTCTTCGCCCTCATTAGGCCACGACTATGGTTGTATTACTTACTGTACTTACTGTACTGATTATTATGGTTGTATTATATACTCTTCTGATTAATATGGGTATATACTGTACTGATTATTGTGGGTTTATTATATACTGTACTGATTGTTATGGGTTTATTATATACTGTACTGATTATTGTTGGTTTATTATATACTGTATTGATAATTAAGCATATATACTGTACTGATTGCTACTTATCAGTGTATTATATGCTGTACTGATTATTAAGTGTATATACTGTATTGATTATTATTTATCACTGATTATTATTGGTATATATTATTGTAGTGATTGTTATGAGTGTATTATGTGATGTACTGATTATTATGGGTGAATTACATACTGTACTGATTATTTAGCATATATACTGTACTGTACTGATTAGTAGGGGCACTCATTAAAGTATTCTTATTGTTAAATGATTAGACTGTATGTTCTCTCGTGGTTTATAACACTGTAATAAAACTGCAGCCTACACTCACGTGTTTCCGAAAGAGTTCCACATGTGGACCGAGAGCCTGAGGGTCTGCATCTTTGATAAACCACACCACCTCCTCTACACTCCACCGGGACGGGTCTTTACTCGGAGGAGGCTTTGACTCACCTGCCTCTGGGGACGGACTGTAGGCTGGAGAGAGAGAGAGAGAGAGAGAGAGAGAGAGAGAGAGAGAGAGAGAGAGAGAGAGAGAGAGAGAGAGAGAGAAAGGAAGAAAGACAAAAGGACAGAGATAGACTGAGTGATTACAATCAGTACAATACCTTTTGCACCTGCATGTGTAAAGCTATTGTACTGACTGTGTTCTTTGAACGTGTAATACCATGGGCTCACTTACCACTTCTGTTTCCTTCCTGGAATGAACTGGGACTGGCAGCCGGTCTGCAAACTGCCCCAGAAGAGTAGGTGGCACCAGAGCGAAACCCGTAGTTGGATTTCGAGGCTATGTATGGTGATGTCATTACACCAAAGGACGTGTCAGTATGGTCGACCGAGTAGCGCTTGGACTCGACTGCTTCAGAGTGGTAATCATCCACCATAGAGTCTGCTACACAAGAACAGAAAACACATTTCAACAACTTATTTAAAAAAAATTTTTTTTTTTACATTTTTAGCATTTAGATCTTCACACTGCATCATTCACATTCACCATCCCTGCTTTGCCTGTCACCAGCTGTTCATAATGTCCCTGCTTCCAGTTTCTGCATCCTTCACTCGATCTCACCTTCCTCCTTGACTTACCACCATCAAATCACCATTCAACAACCTGCCACTTTTTCCTCTCTTTCACTTGAATCAGCTGATAAAAAAATGACACTGATCTCCTTTCATACTGCTCTTATCTGTCAAAGTTCTGAGCTGGCATGACAGCCGCAAGACAGTCTATAAGGAAAAGCTTCAAGCACCTGCATCAGGACAATTTTTAACCCTTCATCTCCTCCTGCTTTGATAAAGAAAATTGCGAAATCTGCCAATTTGTTTCTCCTAATCCAATTCATCACTTCACAAGGAAATTTTCTTCCTCTTTCCAAGTCATATTTTTTTTTTTTACAATTTCAAATATCATTTTCAGAAATTAGTTCCATACCACTGCTATGTTAATGACACTCACCTCCTCCTTTCCAGACCTCAGCATGTCTACCAGTGTTGCCAAAGGCGAAACAAAGCTGTTGTACATCCCTGGAGATCTTGCAATCTTTGTGATCTCAGTGGACAACATTCAGATTACACTATTGGGTAGTGTGCTCAGCCTTGGGGTAGTTTTGGACAAAAATCTACTGATATTTCCTGACACCTAGGAAAGTCATCTAAGTTTCTTCTTCACATCATCAGAAAGATCTGGCCTTTCCTGTGCACAGAGGCCTTGACTACACACAACAACAGACTCTTGAACATAGCTCCAAGACTTGTTTTCCTTCACATTGCTGTATTACCGCCACCTCCACCAGCATCCTGTAGCTGCCAGCATCAGATTTATAACACTATCGCTTGCCTTCAAAGCCACAAATGGAACTTTAAAGCATTTATCACATGTAGCATGCCCCCTTGGACAACACAATGCCTCAAGGTACAAGGGAAATAAAAGGCTTCTGTGTACTGGACCCAGATGGTGGAATGAACGTCCTCTGGCTGTCCAAACAGCCCACAGTGTTGAAGCTTAACAGTATTCTTAGTCCATGACCTAGATAACTAGCATGAAGATATGTTTTTCATGGAGACTACAAAACTCTTCTGTGAATCACTTTAAATAAGGGCAATGTAAATGAGGATCCCAGACCATGTGCACGTGTCTATTTTCATACTGATTCTTCTAATGAATTCATTTGAAATTGTTTGGATATTGCATAAAGAATGGTGAAATTTGGTGGAAAAAAATATAAAGGATATTTACGGTGGATCCCATCGCACCATGACAAATGGATGTACTGCATTAAATATTCAACATGCATGAAGACACAGACATGAGGCTAAAATACCTGCAACACTCCCAAGACAGCATTCCACTTTTAAATCCAATAACTGAAATTTTGAGGCTTAATTATTATGGGAATTGTTATTATTATTATTATCTCTCTAGAAACCAAAATTCATAAAGCAGTTGCATCGTCCTGAGCTTAATAAATCTGCTTCTCTCCCGCTGTTTCCAAATCCATGGAGGCCACAACTATTACGTCCATTTAACTGCTGAAAAGAACACTCAAGAAGTGATTACCCCCTTTCTGATGGGCACTTACAAGGGCTAGGGCACATCAAAAGATCTCCTCCACAGACTCGCAGTGCGGGAGAGGGCAGATAATGAATAAAAATTTACAGCCGTGCTGAAAAGTGCACTGACTGCAGATGGCCCAGGAAACCGCATAATTAGAAAGAACAATACGAAGATACAAGCTGATTTTCAAAGTAAGGCAGTTGAAGCATCCATAAAAAGTATCTGATACAGAAATTATTTACTGTAGAAGATTATAAAGAAGAATAAACTAACCCCAATTTAACCTGCTTGTGAATGACCATACAGTAATAATCCTTACTACAACCAAAGGACATTGAGAATAAGCCTAAAGTAGTGACTATATATTTGGCTATTATTAATTGAAACCATTAAAACATGTTCTAATTTATAAAAGATATTTCAGAGCAAACTGTATTTTTATTGCCAATTACACATACTGCAAAAGACAGCAATAATAAGTCATAGTGACACACAATACCCACCAATAGAGGGCACCATCTCTCGAATAACATCCTGTTTCACTTCCTGTTCTTATGCATAAAAGTCTCAAGCTGTGTCCAAATATCATTACTACTCTACTATACAGGAGCTTGAAAGCGATACACCAAAGTATTGGTATTTCCCGATTCTCGGGATTCTGTAGAATAGAAACAATGCAAACTGTGAAATCCCATAATGCAACAGGACTGGTATGGAAAGCAGCACGGTGGTTCTTTTTAAGTGTAAGTGCTCTAGGAATTGAACACTGTTCATTGTGGTTTAACTGGACTTATTGAACAATATCGGAGTAATAAAGTCTTGTTAAAGATTTAAACAAGGTAAAAACAGTTGAGGTTTTTGAGACCCAGAAAATGTTTTCACAATTATTATGACATCAGAAGTCACAGGACAATGTCAACGTGGTGGATGTAGAATGTCCAGATTACGTTCATACTACGCATGTATACTGATAAACAGGTACTGAATCAAATGCAGAAGGAACTGAATCAAATGAGGTAGGTACTGAATCATATATATGTAGTAGGTATTAAATTGAAGGCATTAAGTACTGAACTGAGCAAATTTGGTACAGATACAGATGCAGTAGGTACTAAGTCGTATACAGCAAGTCAATGCAGATTAATGAATAAATATTGTCATGTAGATGAATTTCTGCAAATTATCTGCAGTAAGTTCTGAATCAGATGCAGTAGGTACTGAATCAAATGCATTACTTAATTGGATACACTGGGTATTGAATTGAAGACAATAAGTACTGAATCTACCACAGATTAATAAATAAATATTGTTATGTAGTTGATTGGACCTTCTGTCCAATCAACACTGCGTCCGATTATATTCTTAATTTGAGAAATGTTTGATTTTGCGGAAACTCGTAACCAAGTAACGAAGCTTCGTCTGTATCCAATCAGATACAGTACCTGACCAGCTTAACAGTGCTGGTTATGAAGTCATTGAATGTGATTAGTTTGTAAGAATTTTGTAACACCTACAGCATCCAGGTTTTTAGGGATGTAATTAGGGAAGGAGATTTTTGACATTAGTGTTATTAACATGCAGTCTTTAGTGGATTTAATCATTTATGCCCTATTCGGACGGGATTAGTTTTACGTGGGGACATGGAGTAATGCAATTTTACCTCAGGACTTCGGTAATATTATTTGGCCAATTCGAACGGGACAAGACATCTCAGTAAAACTAGCAGAAGTGGGAGGGGTAACTCGCTTTATGCACCACAGTAACCTCCTTGTCGTCATGTGCGTATGACGTTGCTTCCTGTTATCGCATGCGCAAACAGACAACATGGCGCCTCCATGCTTGCAAAAACGCGCCAAAAACTTTTAAACAGGAAATGACGGAAATTTACCGTACATATTTACAGTGGGTCTTTTCGGACGGGATTAGTATTACCTGAGGTAATTTTTCCGGACCGTTTTACAGAAGGTAAAAATCTTCGCAATCTTTAATGACATTGTGCGTAATGATTACCGAGATGGCACATTTGGACTGGACTAAAATCACCGAGAAGCTCTGGTAATAATTACCTTACCCCAACGTCCCCACATAGAACTAATCCCGTCCGAATAGTGCTTTAGTGTCAGATAACGTTGATTGACTTTGGGTCATGATTTGAAGAAATCCTGCTCATAAAACACATGTAATTCAAATGAGTTCTTAGTTAAAAATGTTCTAGAAACACAATAAACACATAAAAAGCTTTTCTGATTAGACACCGGAGAAGCCGGAGCAAGAGGGTGACGGGAGACTCACTCGACTTGGATTGTTCGTCTGAATGCTTGTCTGTGTGAGCCGAAGAAGAGGAGGAGGGAGACGAGGAAGGTGCAATTGGCTGATCACTGAAGAGGTTCTCGCACAAAAGGCTCCGGCAGAGCTTTTTTAGAAAGCGAAGGACATAACCCACACTGTTCACCACTGGCAGACTCAGAAGGTGCTGCTTGCCGTCAAAAGTGGCTGCAGGGAAGAGAAACAATTGGCAGAAATCAGAGCCGAGTTACAGTCAAACACAAACAAAACAGGAGTCAATACAATTTCCAACATTTGGCAGACATCCTTATCCATATTTTATCTTGTTTACACAACCAAGCAGTTAAGGGCCTTGCTCAAGGGCCCAGGAGTGGCATTTTTGCAGTGGTGAGACTGTACTCGTGACCTTCTACTCGGCAGCTCAACATCTTGAGCTACCACTTCTCCTGTCATGACTCAGCAGTGGGCAGAACGTATTAGAAACAGAGGTGTCTCTCAGTTCTCTCTGAGGGGAGTACGTTTGTAACTGTGCGTTCAAGTTCTCCTTTGATTATGACATCAGGTGCGTTCAACTCACTGTGTTGATCAGAGCGAGATGATAACTCTTAATGACCTACAAAAAATATAGTAAGAATTCTCATAGGGTGAGTTTTGCTTGTTATTATGAAGCCGGCGTAAAATCTAGCGTTACATACAACGGATAATGGGATTTTGCTTGATCAGTTTTATTGCTAAACGTTGCCGCTAAACTGAATTTCTGTATCAACAAACGCTATAAAAATACAGTGGGATCAGAAATAGCTATAAACAAAATGCCATATATAATGATACAATGCCTTTATTTTAGTAACTTGCTGCATAATCCCAACACATAACTGAAATCAGCTTCAGAGAGGAGGAAATGTTCGATTTCAACTAAATTACCGTCAACTATAGATGCTGCTGCATCCATTGATTCCACCGTGTTTTATTTCTTTTTATCTCAGAAACTTAGAGCTCAATACCAATCCAGAGTTTCCGGCTGGTACGACTATTGATGATGATTTGAGTGCATCATTTTCTGATCATTTTGACTTACCAAGATTACCTTGGGTGTAGTGAGAAGATTAACAACAGCAACACACTCAGCTGAAATTTTTTTCAGATTTTGTTAACAGAAGATGTTGAAGCATTTGATTCCATTAGTATGCTTTTGAGAGAGAGAGTGTGTGTGTGTGTGTGTGTGTGTGTGTGTGTGTGTGTGTGTGTGTGTGTGTGTGTGTGTGTGTGTGTAACCTGATATTTTTTCTCCTCCGTAGCCCTGTGTGAGCAGGGTAAAGACTGTTTTCTGCTGGTAAGCGCTGTCGATGCAACCCTGCACGGCCTGCTGCAGCACCACGGAGGGTCGCGCGGGGCCCAGATGATCGGGAAGCTGCATGACTTTCTGCCTGTCCAGATTCGGGCCAGTGTTCACCTGCTTATTCACGTAGATACACACTAGAAAGAGAGAGAGAGAGTGTGTGTAGATTTTAGACTTAAATGAAGGTCTATAAATTTATGCATCTAAAGCAAACACTTGCACAAACAGTGCAACATAATTAAAAGTAAAATCTTTGATAATCACCCTGAACATGTACTTTTCCTCTCACACTTCAGAAGAAGTACCGAACATTCATCCACAATTAAAGCTCATGACTAAACCATCAGAAAAACCCATCTCACGTTCGGAAAAGTCCATCGCGACTCGTCATTGTGCTTCGAGAGCAAAAACCTAAACCTAAAAAAAACGTCATCCACCAAATGAAATGGAAATCGGTTACTCGGAAGTGGAAAATGATGGAGACGAATCTTTCAGAAAAATGTGAGAATAATTAATTGTTGGATTTTATTTATTAAAATGCCATTTAGCTAGAGATTATGAAATGATACCAATAATACCAGTAACTGAAACACAGCAAACAAGAAAACAAAATCATAGATTAATGTAAAAGAGCAAGATCATACATACAGGGGCTGGACAATGAAACTGTCTTTAACTGTGTTCTTTAACACCAGAGTCATTTCTTAGTGTTATGTAGAGCCACCATTTGCCACCAACAACAGTCCAGGTGCTGAGCTTCTTTGGGGCTTTTCCGAGCTGTAACTCTGCTGGATCTGGGAAAGATGGTGCAGGTGGAGTCATCGGAGAACAATACGTGTATTCATGTTGTCTTCAGCCCAGAAGTTCCACCACTGGTACCATAGAAATCAGCTATAGCAGCACAACCATGAATACTGACCATGTGGATCCTGTTTTGGTGAAAACAGAAGAGTCGTGTTGTGCAGCTGTGGATTTATGTCTTTCAGATACAATCCGGATTTGGACCCGGACATTTCAGACAGCTCCCTCTTGTGTGGTCAGTTACTCTTGTAGGATGAAGTTCGTCTTTCGTGGCGGTATGTGGACATTACGTAGACTTTCTGTCCTGGTCTCAGATGCCCCAGTGAGACACACACCAACACGCTGTCCTTTTTGAACTCTGATGTGTCTCCCATTATGTTGTGTGGATTGTAATATATTATGCACAGCTATGTTACTGCACTTCCTTATGAAATACGATATCAGTGTTCTGATTGGCCACCCGGGCAACACAGGTATACTGTATAAGTGTCAAAGTTTCAGTTTCATTACAAAGACGGTTTCAACATCTAATAAGATTTGCGTGTAACATTAACAGTAACATACTTTGACTATAATAACTAGATAACTAACCACTCTTTACAGCCGTGGTAAGCAGAAAAGTATTCCAAAATTTGTTTATGCGTCACATGTCAGTAAACTGTCATGTCAATGGTCAGAGAGCATTTGTGGGCACATTCTGGGGTTCTGCTCATCCATCAAGTCGGTTATTCAGCAGCTCTACGAGTTTATCGCGGCTTTGTTTTAGGCCGTTATAATTTGGCAGTTGTATCAGAAATCGAGGTTTCTTCAGGACAATGCTGTTTCATAGAAGAGCCTTTACACGTCATTTTAAAAGGAAGAAGTGCACTCACTGTCAGAACGCTTCAACACCAAAGAGTTATCATCTATCGTGTCAACACGTTACGTTCCCATAACACGTTTCTATACACGGTTGTCTGTCGAGGTCGGTCTGCTTTCTCACCACAAGTAAACTGTTCCAGAGTTTCGTTTGGTAACGAACAAAGCACGACTGCTGTGTACATATACGTCTAAACAAACCCAAACCGAGAAGAAACATGCACCAGGTTCTGAAACAAACGAGCCGTGTTTTGAAAATGCCCTTAGAAAGCATAAAGAAAACGCTAAGACGCTGCTACAACTGCAGAAATCCACATCATGTTTCACTGAAGACTGACTAAACACATAGATATATACCTGAAATGATCAAATGATTCATTTTATTATTATTATGTGTGCATAACCTTCATTACTCCATTAATGATGCCAAAGTGAAATCATATTTTATTTAAAGGCCAACAGGAGACTTTAATGTCGTCTTCGGTCTGCATCAGCCAGCACCGTCCTCCTGCTTGGAGCCACATGAAGCAATAAACGCTCTAGAATTAATGCCTTCACGCAGGATGATGATCTAATGGCAGAGAAGTAATGTTTAGCAACAAAGCATGTAGATATGGAAGAAGGGGGCTGGGGAAATGATAGAATGAGCCTGAAGGAGTGTGTGCAGGAATCCTCCAATCACTTAGCACACACACACACACACACACACACACACACACACACACACACACACACACACACTCATTCCGCCCCACTCGTCTGTGCCGCACCACTGCTTTCATGTAACATGCTCTGGGATTTCCTTTGGCGTCTGTCAGACAAATAGCCAGACGCGCTCTCAACACACACACAAACACACACACACACACACACACACACACACACACATACACACAGTGATGAAGCACTACAGAAAGTCAATCCTGGCAGGTTTTTGCAAGCTGTACATCTTAGAAACTTACTGTACATTGGGCACCATGATACGATGATACTTTAAGCTTAAAACAAATGGGATGACTTTTCAATGGGATGATATATTTGAGGGCTCAGATTTCAAGCAGATTCAACCAATCTTCAACCAACGTCCAGATACATAACCGAGACCGTAACATCGTGAAGCACCACAAGAGTCCTAGAAACAGTCTTACAACTCTGTCAATGATATCAGCTGCATTATTGATGGGAAACATAACCAAAGAAAGTTGCAGATCTAAAAAACCACTCCAGAGATCCAAAATCAGTCCCCAACAAACAAGGTAAATCCTACATTTCACCAACTAAAAATCACTCTGAACACGTACTTAAGAATTAAAGCTCATGAACAAACCATCAGCTGAAATAGAGCTCATATACAGAAAAGTCCATCACGACTCATCACTGTGCTTAGAGAGATGTAACACTTTCAAATCACACTCCCGAGTTCAACGCTAAATGAACCACAAAAAGAAACAGTCCTAACTTTTCACCTCTGCACACAGGACATCACCTCAGATAACACACATATCCTTAAGACGGTAGATTTTCAGCTCAACACACAACACAGGAAAATGAACAGATTACCACAAATGTACAATTTTTCGCATTGTGTGAGAAGAAAAGAGACAAAAGTGTTTCATTTAAAAGCATTTAAAAGATTTTTTGTTCGTTTGTTTCCAAGTAAAAATGAATCCTTTTTTTTATACAAATAAAAAAATATTCCCCTTCATATTTTTGGACTGGAAAGGAACAGAGAGAGAGAGAAAGAGAGAGAGAGAGAGAGAGAGAGAGAGAGAGAGAGAGAGAGAGAGAGAGAGAGAGCATGAGAGTGTGTGTTTGTGTGTATGTGTGTGTGTGTGTGTGAGAGAGAGAACGTACTAAAACCTGGTGTTGCTAAAATGAAAAAGAGCGTGACTTTCCCACAGACAGCTGTCTCTCCATACCTCAAACCTGAGATACACACGGCATCTTGTTTACCTCTCTGTGGCTTGAGAAAGCCCTGGAATCGGGCTATATTTTATGACTATAGAGTTCAAACTGAATGCCCCTGGATCAAGTTTAAAGGAAAGTCGGTCGCTCAGGACAGGTTTAATATCTCAGGCGTCCGAGCGTAGAGGGCGGCGTAACACTCGAGCCTGTTTTTAACCCGATTTGGCTGTCGCGAATCAATTTTCTGAATTGGCTCCATTCCGGCTGCTTTGGGTGACGGCAGCAGTGAAGTCTGACTCTCAAGGTGCTAAACTGATTGATTTTTCCACATTCATGCATAAAACAGAACATGCTGCATGGATAAACAGCATATTTCTGGAGTTAGACATAAACTTGGGTAAGGGTTAGATTTTGGGAGTTTATTTTCTACCTTGATGATTAATCATTTAACTTCATTAATCAAATAAAGGATTAAACTTTCCCCTGGTGTTGTTTGGTCTACATCTTTCCCGTGCCCAGCTGCATTATCCTTATTATCCTTTGTTGTGAGGAGGGTAAAAGTACCATTACACTTTATTAAACTATTTTTTATGCTGTGTGTGTGAGGGATTTTCAGAGAACACTGATCTTGTTTGGAAGCAGTAGCTCAGTGGTGAAGGTGCTGGATTATTAATCAGAAGGATATGAGAAGGTTTAAATCCAAGGTCCAACAAGCTGCCTCTCTTGGTGGCCCCTGAGCACGGCCCTTAACCCTCAATCGGTCAGTTGTATAAATGTAAGTCACTCTGGATGAGGGCATCTACTGAATGCTGTAAATGTATAAAAGGGTTATTATTTAAATAAACTGTAGTTAGGAGATTAATCGAACTATATGTTAATGGAATTAGAACTCCAAAGGAGTTTAGTTTTACTTCCGGAAAAGAGTTTGATTTTTGATTGAACATTGTGTTAGAGTACATTCCATGGTCTTTACTCCAAAGGCCAGAATTTGCTGAGTAAAAACATATACGTACGATATCCTATACGATATCCTTCATTATCCTATAATTACGAGCACAAACAGAAAAAAAACAAGCACCAATTTACTGTGAACAAAAGAATCTAAAGCAATGGCCATTATGAACATTATGCACATTATGTCCCTTTTGCTCCAAATCTGTCCAAATCTGTCTGTGTGTGTGTGTGTGTGTGTGTGTGTGTGTGTGTGTGTGTGTGTGTGTGTGTGTGTGTGTGTGTGTGTGTGTGTGTGTGTGTGTGTGTGTGAGCGAGCGAGTGTGTGTGTGTGTGTGTGTGTGTGTGTGTGTGTGTGTGTGTGTGTGTGTGTGTGTCTGTGTGTGTGTGAGTGTGTGTGTGAGAAAGAGCGAGCGAGAGAGAAAAAGAAAGAGAGTGTTGTGTGTGTGTGTGTGTGTGTGTGTGTGTGTGTGTGTGTGTGTGTGTGTGTGTGTGTGTGTGTGTGCGAGTGTTTGAATGAGTGTGAGTGTGTGAGTTAGTGAGTGAGTGAGTGAGTGTGCGTCTGTGTGTGTGTGCGTGAGCGAGTGAGTGAGTGAGTGAGTGTGTGTGTGTGTGTGTGTGTTACCTGTAAGGACCTCTGGTGTGGCCGAATGAGGAACAGTGGCAGCGTCCTGAGGGATGGAGCTCATGTCTGGTTCTGGAGTGCTGCTGGGAGGGGAGATGGCCAATGGAGTCATCGCCAACCGGGACTTCAGCTACACACACATACACACGGAACAGCTGAATGATTCCAAATATCTGGTATAGAACCCTGAGGTTTGCACGTGTGATATACGTGTGTATTCACGTAAAATAACGTCACTGATGTTTATTCTACTACAGCTACTTATTCTGTCCACCCCAACAGTCAGGTGTCTGACAGGACAATCAAGAGCTGGAGGTTCTCCACCAAAAGTAGGGGAATTCATTGGGTTGCCAGTACCTCAGTTTTCAGTTTACTATATTTTTTTCATTTTCAAATTTTGATCCCAAGCCAAGGGTGACAAAGGAAAAGTGACTCCCAAAAAAATATTTATATCAAAACAGTATACAATATTCATATAAATAAAACATGGTCATACATCATCCGTTTATCCAGGACGACATAATGAATACGAATGCAGTCTTAATCCAGAGCATTCTTTTATAGCTGACATACTTACAAACACACAACACACATCACAGAGGTGTGAATCTCTTATTTCTTTTCTTTTGACTCTGCAGCAGTTCTACAAGGCTTGCAGACGTATCTAAAAATAGCTCTCACTACAGCAGCAGTCTGCAGATACATCACTCACTGTGAAACCACACACACACACACACACACACACACACAAAACTCACTTTCTTTCATTCTTGAGTGGGGAAACACATTTTAATTTTTTTTTACCAAATAATTATAGCTACACACACACACACACACTCACACACACACACTCACACACACACACTCACACACACACACACACACACACACACACACACACACACAGATACACACTTCGGCTGACCTTGAATCCAGGCTTCCTCCCTCTCTTCTTAGGCACTTTGATGGGAGGGAGGGATTCTGGGTAGCGATTCTGATACTCAGGATGCCTTTTGAGTGGCGGCCTTCCCCTCTTGCGACCCGGAACCTTTCCCGTTGAAGGTGGGAGGAAGGAGGGGCTTATTGCCCCAGGTGACTGCATGTCTCCACCCCCTGTCTGTCCAGACGCTGCTGTAGGAATACTCATCAGACCTGCAACCGAGTAAGAGAGCCACTTTCAGAGATGAGAGACGCACGGACACGGCACTCAGAGAACATCCATCACGTTAATGGACCAGGAAGGACAACAGATTATATTTTTAATGGTGTACGAGACCGATAACATGCTCTGTAGGTAATTATACAAAGAAATAAAATAAAGGGCTAAAACACTGCATGGCCTGCAGGAAATTAATCAACAACAGTAAGAGGCGTAATGCAAAGAACTTCCCATGTTTTGAATTTGTTAAAAATGCCACAATTGTTATCCTTTAAAGCTGCAGGAAAGCTAACTTCCTGTTATCACTTTTTCTGCTCTTCTGAAAAGAAAAACACAAAATCATGCTGTTTATTTGTTACCAAAAAAAAAAGACTCCTTTCAGAAATCTCAAACCTTTACACAATTTCTTTGCTAATTAACAGTTTTCTTGCTATTTTCACACCTTTGGGCCAATTGGGCCAATTCAACCTTTGGGCCAATCAAAAAATACAACAATCAAAAAATACAAATCATTTTGTTCACTAAACGGCCAAAAAAAATAAAGACAACAATGAATGTAAAACTCTAGCACAATTATTCTGTGATCTAAGAACAGAGCCACAAACGAAATCGTGGCACTTCAAACTGTGCAGCTTGTTAGAGACATGACCGACGACCCAGATTTTTAAAGAAAGCACCAAACCACAGTCACATCAGGTCAGGGTTTGGCAGTAACACCCCAAAACCACAGCATGCAGTAACAGCATGACCAACAACACCATAACCTGCACCACCAATTAACACTGACAGCAAGGCAAGGCAGCAACTTATAGACAAAATACTCAGTCATGTCAAAGACAAGTTCCTCATTTCCTTTATTATTCTGGATTTACTTTAATATACACCTGACACCGTTAGCTTTATAGAATATGGCTGAAATTTGATACTGGATGCTTATTCAATTCAAAGGCTTTAGAGTTTGAACAAAGTATACTGTAGAAATAATATGGTGTCTACAAATCACATAAAGCATCTCTCTCTCTCTCTCTCTTTCTCTCTCTCTCTCTCTCTCTCTCTCTCTCTCGCTTTCTCAGTGTCTGTCTCTCGCTCATCCCCCTCCCCCATCCCTCACTTGTTTCCACCCCTCCCCCTCCAGCTGCGGTGCCTGGCCTCCGGATCCCTAATGGACGGCTTCCCCTCTTCCTCGTCTCCTCCATCTCTTCTCTCTCTCTCTCTCTCCCTCTCTCTCTCTCTCTCTCTCTCTCTCTCTCTCTCCCTCTCTCTATCTCTCTCAACTTCCTCAAGCAGGGAACTCACAAGAGTGCCAAGAATACATAGACGTCAAAATGTAATTTTTTTTTTATATTAAACAAATGAGAAATAATTTATTGTCACATTCTGTAGGTGAGTTGATGAATCACGGCACACTACATGCTCCAAAAAACTGAAAGGGATTTGGACCTGGACACAGTTCTAGTGTTTCTCTAACTTCTACTATAGGAGATATCATAGTCACAGTATGCCTCATAATAATAATAATAATAATAATAATAATAATAATAATAATAATAATAATAATGAAGAAGAAGAAGAAGAAGAAGAAGAAGAAGAAGAAGAGGAGGAGATGGAGGAGGAACATGCCACATTCTTTAAAATGCAGGAAAATCAGTCATTTATATATATATATATATATATATATATATATATATATATATAGATATATATATATATATATATATATATATATAATGCTAAGTTGCATCATGGCACATTTGTTATACTATGGCAATTTTTTTAGATTTAAATTCTTTAATTAAATAAATTATTATTATTATTATTGTTATTATTATTATTATTATTACCATTATTTGTTATAATAATAATAATAATAATAATAATAATAATAGCAATAATAATAATAATAATAATAATAATAATAATAATAATAATAATAATAGACCAAATAAATCCTGATTGTTAGAAGTACAAGTACATTCATTTAAAAAATTACACCTACACATAACTATGTAACTAAACATAAAACAATGCCATGCCATTAAGTAACGAATAATAAATAAATAATGAAATCATTCTCATATTTATTGCATTATATTGTGTCTATAATGATGCGCTATAAGAGATCACATCACACTGACACCTGTACATCATTTCTACTTCACCTTTCACGCGCTGTCTCGGTCTTTCCCACTCCATGCCACCGTTTTATTGTTTTTGTTGTTTTGTTTTTGTTTTATTCAAATTTCTTTCTTTGAGCTTTGAGCACGATGCAGTTTATATAATCCACAGCTTTCACTGAGATGCCACAAAATCCCAGCAAATCACGGTCGGGAATAGAAAAAGCGCA